>NC_134457.1:123116293-123731115 GCF_047948215.1 Lycorma delicatula
TCCTAAAATATAATTTTATACTGCTCTAGCCATAATGCATGAAAAGAACATTTTTTTACTCCTAATATAAAATATTATATGTATTGTAACTAGGACCCTACAGAATTATGTCAAAATTTTTACAAAAGAATTGAATTAAAAAAATGACGTGACTGGTAACCAAAAAAGGTAACAGTTGAGGTTATTTTTCAATTATGAGAAATGTGGTATACAGTTCACAATATTATGTAGCCCATCAAAAGAAAAACATAATGTTAAGGAATCTGTCCAAGAATATAAAATATATACTACAATATTCTGAACCGATCCAATGAACTGATAAAGAGCGAAAGTTAAAGTCACAAAGAATGAAGACATATATATGTGCCTTCGAAAAGGTTTCTCATGAAGAAGAGGAATGATGAAGTGAGTATAAAAGAAAAAGAAAAGAAGAATAAAAAAGAAAGACGAGAAGACGGAGTGCGGGATACGGATCGTCCCATTCAATCCACGTGGTCTAAGGAGACCATTCATCTAGTCGAGGGCCTCTCATTCATGATTATATTCCTGCTGCTACCGTGAAATCCTCTACACTTGATCAGAGACTATTCTAGGCACTGAAAACCTCTAGATAACTCAAGATAGCTAATTTTTTCAACTCGTTTTCATAAAAAAGAAAACAGCTACGATTTACAATTCATCGTACATGCAGTAAACATATAATCAGTACTTTAGCATTGACGTTATATCATACTTTAACTTAAATAATAGTCGTTAACATACTTAAAGAATTATTACTCTTGAATAATATTATTCTTATACATTAATTATTTTTTTATGTTAATATTAAAAAAGAAAGAAATAAGAAACTATTTATAAAATAGATAAATACATCAAGGGGAATTCTCATCTGCCAACTGAATCGTAATCTACAGATTAGCCGTATGTGAAATAATTAATTCAATCAAACATAATTTTTACAGTACCTTTGAAAACTGAATTTAGCTTTAAACATTTCAGGTTTCTACGAACGAAATAAGATTTTCAAAAATTTTCATTCAAGAATTTTGTTACGTTCAAGACGAAACTGACAGCTGAATTTTCAGTAATTATAATGAGTTAGTAATTAAACCACAATTTTTCAAAAAGCGCACCACACACGACCGTGAAGGATTTCTTAATGTTAATTTTAATAACAATCATCATTTCCTTTTCAATTAACTAGTCATAACCCTGATTAATTGAAAACGGACGAAAAATGGTTTACTTTTTTGGCCATTTAATAAAAAAGATTTTTCATTTTGAGTTAACTATTTTAGTTTTTATATTCAGCTGAAAAAAAAATCTGATTTGGACAACTCATAACTTCCTTGTACACCTTTTAAATTACATAGACATTTTTTAAAAATGAAAAGTACATAAAATTACAATTTCATTAATAACTTCTGATATTTAATTTTTTGTTTTTAATTGTTATTATGAATTATTATTTATCGTAAAGATTTTTTTACAATCAGAGGTTAATAATTATTAATAAACCAATATATTTAAATAAAGAAAAGTTGAAAAAAAGGTGATTAAGTCTGATTCGAACCGATGTGCGTTTCCCTTATAAGATCTTCCCCTTATAAGGTTTTATTAATAAAAATTTCATTTGGCTATAACTCTGGATCCAATGAAAATAAGTCCTACTTATGATATATCGTTGAAAAACTCCCAATGAGGACTTACTACTGCAGTTAAGAAAAAATATAAATCCATATTTATTTGGATTTTGAGCTTTTTTGTACACTTTTGGTTCAGTCGATTGCAATCAAAATGGGAAGTGGACAACTAGATATTATAGCAGTCCTAAATCCACAATTTCAACATTCTACAGCTAATCGTTTTTAGTTATACGTACGTACATACATACATACGTCACACCGAAACTAGTCAAAATGGATCCAGATATGGTCAAAATTGAGATTTCCGTTGAAATCTGAAAACCGAAATTCCTTTGTACTTCGTACAAAGGAAGTAAAAACAACAATGATATTGTTACTTAGGATTATTTACGGCAATGAAGTAGTTTCCTATAAATATATCCTAATGAAGTAGAATTCCGAGCCTTGTACATTGCTGAAATAGGTTTCTGTCTAGAATCAAACCATTCCTTTATAGAAAGAAAAAGATCTAAGTTTCACGTGCTATAATTTTGTAATAAAACCGTTGTAAAGATAGTGATACAATCGTAATTGATATATTTTCTCTTAATTATAAATACACACAACGAATAAGATGAATAGTACTTATATTTTCAGAAAGGACAATATTTTTATACCGGCTTTTGATATGCAGATTTGAAGCTTCATAACTCCACAAGATATACCATGTATAACATACAAAATTAATATGTGCTAAATTATGGACTATCCTGTTCATCTTCATGAATTCTCTAATTGTTTTGGTAATTTTCTTTTAATTATATATAAAAAAAAACTGATAACTTATTTGCATTTGTAATAGTCGCAGTGACGTGATTAATTTTATCTTTAAAACATTTTTACAACAGATAAAATAGGTATAAAGACTGTTTTACACTCTTTTATAAGTTCTCTTTAGAATACTACAATGAGAATTCCCCCTAAAATAAAAATAAATTAAATGATTACTAATTTAATATTTACCTAATTGGTTTAGTAAACTTTTATTTTTTTTTTAATTATAAAATAATATATCTATAACCGGAGGAAAAAGTTTAATAATAATTTTTATAAAAAAAGAAGAAAAATCAATATCTATATAGTTATAAATATTTAATAACATTATTAGAACACAGGTATATGAAATTCTAGTTCATTACTTTTAAATAAAACATTAAAATGTATCTATAATAGGAGTTAAAATTCAAAATGAAATGAAATACTACATGCTTAATAACGAATTATAAACGTAAAATTCCTAGTAAATATATTATTTACGACTAATTTAAACAATTTCAAAATATATAAATACAACAAATAATAATTTAAATCTAACAATTCATCGTTTAAAATCGAATTGAAGTAAATCACAATTTAAACTGCACTGCACGCTTTCTTAAACTTATTTCGTAATAAGAACACAATAAAATGCATGTCAAATATCTACAGACTTATAACAAATGCAATGCGTAATGCAGTATTTTACTGCAGGAGTTTGAAATATTAGTTCTCGATAACATGTTGAACGTTGCCACATAAATTATTTGTTGTATTTTGTATATAAAATAAATAATAATATGTATTAGTCTATGTAAATATACTCAATAGCTCTGCGATTAAATAGTTATCACAATGATAAAATTAATATTTAACAGTTAGTTATTTTAAAAACGAAATTTTCCCATCTGGAAAGTTAAGTAAATTTTTAAAAATAGTAAAGATAAAATAAACTTATCTGTATTACATGTCGAGTAAGTTCAATAGGTTGGTAAAAAAGTTAAAAATCCGTAAAATTTGAAGAAAAATGTAAATGATTTTTTAAGTTAACTGAGTAAGGCTTAAAAAGAACACCTTTCATTGAAATTCATTTCCTGTAGATTGGATACATGACCGGTGTTTCGACAACGGTAACCGTATGGTACTCCAGTATCCAAATCAATCAGTAAAATTTCTTTTAACCTATTCTCTGCATAGTGTATCTGAAAATTACAATTTTTATGAAATATGAAAATAATAATTAAAAATCCCACTTACCAATAATTTTTTTTTATGCATTCAAGCGCTTTCGGAATAGAATTCCATCATCAGGAACTTAAAAATGTATATTATATTGTTAATAAAACTAAAACTTCGTTGTCAAATTTAAAGTTTATGACAGTACGGAAAATCTACACAATTTTAAACACAAGACGACTACTGTCATATTTTAAATACGTTACATATGACAAGGAAGTTTTAGTTTTATTAAGAATATAATATACATTTTTAAGTTCCTGATGATGGAATTCTCTTCTGAAAGCGCTTGAACGCATAAAAAGGTTTTTGGTAAATCGGATTTTTAATTATTATAATCATACCAACCGGCCATGTTTGATAAAATTATATGAAAAATATTCAATTTTTCATTTAAGCTCATAAGTTTTCTGACCCAAAATAAAGAATATAAAATCCATCATATTGATATAAAATCAGTAATTCTTTACTGGTCCAACGTAAAAAGTACTATGTTGTAACCCCTAACGTAAAACATGGGTGGTATATTTTTGAATCTACTTTATTATGGATCAAACAATCCCGAACATAAATTGATCCAGAAGAAAGTCATTTCCTTTCAATAAAAGAATGATGTTAAAGTTTCTTTGAAATCTGTTTGATGTAAAAATACTATTGAACAAACAATTAAACACACACGCCCGTGCTTAGGTTTCTGAACACACGCTTACTAACGGGAAATGCAGACAGGATAAGTTTTATACAGTCCTCGTTTTAATTCGCCAATTATTAAATTATAGTATAGCTGTCCATAAATCCATAAATAACAGATTTGTGTGTGCGTTCGCGCGTACGAGTCGAGTTAACAAAAACTGACTATTACCTTATACGGTTTGTAAAATTTAACTATAATGAAGGTCTAATTAAAATAACAAATACTTAATAAAATTATGTAACCAAAATCAAACCTCACGGGAATGTACTGCAAAATTAAATCTCATATGTATTAATTTTTAAAACCGCATATCAAACTACTGATTAATATGTAAGAATATAATATTCTTTTCACACTGAATATGTGGAAAAAATATTGTTTTTATTAGATAGCTATGAATATAGATATACTTGTCATAATGTAACCTTCTACGGCCACTATACATCCTGTACCAGTTGTTGGAGTCATATACGCACACAATAAAAGAGTAAGATGAGACTTGTGAGATAGTCTGACTGATCAAGGATTTTACCTACCGAAGTAGCTTATCAGGTTTAAAAAGAATATGTCTTCTTAATTCCAAGATCTGCACGCAGACTAGTTTTATGTGTAATTTCTAAAGAAAATAACTACAACATGAAAAAGAAATAATAGAAAAAAATAATAAAATATTATACGTAAATATATAAAAATAAAAGGAAACCATTACAAATAACATGTAAATTAATTGCATAATTTTAATTATTCAGACATTTAATTTAAAAGGTTATTTATACGAAAAATTAACATGAAAATTTAATTTAAAAATATTAACGCTGTCATAAATGTTGTTTGCACCAAAATATTACTTAAAAATAAACAAATTTTCAACTATGTAGTATATATAACCGAATGAGAAATCATAGTAAATCGATTATCTCCAGGATTTGTGTATATTATTTATTAAAGCAATATACATTATTATAGAAAAAACAGACCTGAATAAATTTCATGAAAAACTTAAAAAACCCGATAGATAATAAAATGCCAATAACAACTTTGATTCTAGTTTACGTAAATAATAAAAATAAGTCCACTAATCAACTTAAAAAAATATGACTAATTTTTTTTTTAAATCTAGTAATTGATATCATAAAAATAGAAATTCTTTACCGCAAATCATTGCATCTCCATCGTCAGTGCTGAGAAAGGTAGAAAAACGTCTTCAGGAAATACAACTGCTTGTATTTAATAAATGAATAACGATTTTTTAAGAAAATTAAATAAAAAATTTTTTTTTTTCATCATGCGTGCAAAATACAAATCGCTATGTAAACGAGATAAATATGTTAAAAATAAACAAACAAAAAAACCGATAACAAAGGATACTGATAAAAACTGTAAGGTGTGCACAAAAATTTCAATCCGCTTGGGTTATTTTCATATTCAACTACCTTACTTTCTTTTGAAACTAAAGGAGCAATCTACGAAATTTTACCGTAATCATACTAATGGATGTAAATGTAATGTAAAAACCAGTGATTCCCAAACTATGCGTCGTGACCTCTTCACAGGAGCGCTGCGAAATATTGTAAAAGCTTCAAAATTAATTGTAGCAAGAAATTTATAATTATTAATTTAATGTTAATAAAGTAAAAAAAAAAATAATGTAGATACACGAGTTTTATTTATTTTTATCTCTTTCTTATGAGTAGTCATACTTTACTTTGGGTAGGGCGCCTTGGAAAAATTTTAATTGAAAAAGGGCGCCGCGACTCGGAAAAGCTTGGGAACCACTGGTATAAACTATTAATATTGTAAATTATAAGACAAACTAGTGTAAACGAGTGCGCTCACACATTCACCACAAAAATACTCTCTCTTACATAAAATTTGCAAAAATTTCAAAATTGAGAACCGTCAAAAAGAAATAGACTGTCTATTAACGACCATTAATTAGACTTGGACTTAGGCTGTCCATTAATGACAATCTGTTAAGGAAAGAAATATTATTAACCGCTCAAAAAAAAATTAATTCAATTTTTTATATAAATGTTAAATCAATTGATGCTGATTATTCTGCCATTAGAATATCACTTTAATTCAGTACATCGATAATAAAAACATTAACGTGCTTATTAGTAAGGGTTTAATGATATAATAAAACAGGAATCAAGAACTTAAAATAAGAGAAGTGTTTGTCCGCTGTCATGTAAAGAGCAGTCTCATAATGTTGCACGAGGACGATACGCTTTGGTCATGAGATAGGGTAGTAGTACAAGGGGAAAGGAGGAAAGAAGGCGGAGGAGAGGGCATAGAGGGGAAGGAGAGTACAACAAGCATTGTCCCAGCCCTTATATAAGGCGCCACATTAAATCTGATTTGTGTTTAGCGGCAGGGAGCACCCAGTAGCATATTGTCCACATCCCTTAAGGGCCACAACGTACACCCTCACCCATTCTCTCAACATCAATCAAATATTCCAGCTTTTGGCGTACTCGCTTTACCATTATTACTTCTATTCTCTTTCCAATCCTCCATCCTATTCAATCTGGTTTCTCTTTCACACACTCATCACCCATCCGCGCGCGCACATAACGGAAAATATATTTTCTCTACATAGCACTTTTGTTTTCGCAAATATCGAACCGTTAAAAACACTAAATTAAACATGACTACATTTAAAAACTAAATTTAACACCGGGTTTATTTAAAAATAAATCTTATCAATTTTGTATTTAAAACATACAAATAAAGGAGTAAAATTTTCTTAGGGAAACAAAATATCGTAAAGTTGAAATTCAAATAAATATTTTAATCTCGGTTAAATGGGACAAATTTCGTCATCTTAAAAGCTCACCAATTTAAATAAGTTTTTCATAATAGATCAGAAGATTCTTCTTAAAATATTCATAAATACCTAATACAGTGTATAGATTTAAAAATAGTAGGCATTTTTCACTAGTCATCTTCAAACCCGTGATACTGATTTTAATAAAAATAACCTTAATATTCCATTTCCTAAGAAAATAAACTTTCTGCATAAACCCATCATTTCAGCTTCATTATAGCAAAAGAGACATTTTTTTAAGCTTCTATATTATCAATCAAATCTTGTTTCTGTTACCGTCAGGTTTAGATAATACAAAACCTTCACTTATTTTTAAAATTCGTAAGAAAATGTAATAAATCCATTTTCACTGTCACAACACAGACATGTTATAAACGAAAAATATCTAACTTCAAATAACAAATGTAAGCTTAGTAGAAACACCACGAAAATAAAATTTCATAAAACTTCTGCAATAAGAAACAAAATATTTATAATAAAAATTATTTTGTAATACTATACCGTTGAGTAATCTGTTTATTATAAATTGGATTAATTATACTTAATTTATACTTGGATTATAATTCCTAAATGTAAAAAAAGATTCAATAGCTTAATTAAAGCATTATTCAATGGCATAACAGTGAATAAAAACCAATGTAAAAAAAAAATGTTAAATTAAAAGATTTGAAATAATATAATATAACATTCACAAAATTACCGGTTTAATTATAATCCCTAATAAATAAATTTAGGCAATACAAAACTTAGAATAAACAATTTTTCATAATTTGACAATTAGATGCATCATTAGTAACCAAGAATATTTTGTTGAACAAGACTAGTTAAATAAATATAATCGAGAAGGATGTAAAAACCGGTTACAGGATTTGTAGGTATCGTTTTTATTAACATATATTAAGTCGTATTATAAATAAAAGGACATTTATTTTCTTTAAACCCTTATCAGTTAAAAAGACCTACAAATTTATTATTACTATTATCATTGTTATTATTAAACTGCTGAACATCTTTACCTTATTTACATATATCAGATTAAAAATTTGATTATCAAAAAGATGTTTGTAAATTTAATAGACAAAGAAGGTGAAAAAAAACCCGTTAGATATTAAAAAATGTATTTACTATTTGCTTCATAGATTTGGGTAAAAAATGCAAAATGATGAGATGGTGAAAATGTGGTCAATTTGCAGCAACAAAGTTGTCTAGGTGGACTACATGCTATCTTATTTTCTAGGTTTTAATAAAAGAAAATATTATTACCAGTCATTAAATGACCTTTTCTTTTTTCTGTTAGTCTCCGGAACCATCGTAAGGTATTACTTCAAAGAATGAATGAGTGTGATATATATGAATGTAAATGAACTGTAGTCTTGTACAGGAGCAGGTCAACCTGTGAGATGTGTAGTTAATTGAAAATCAACTACCAAAGAACACCGGTATCCACGCGATGTAGTATTCAAATCCGTATAAAACTAACTGCCTTTACTAGGATTTGAACCTTAGAATTCTTAACTTCAAATTCAGCAGATCTGGGATGACGAGTTCACCACTAGCCCAAACCGGTGGGTTTCATTAAATGACCTCCCGAAAATCCGTATTTTAAAATTCCTGTAAAACAAAACTAAAATCGCGAGTTATAACACACTGTATGAAATAAGCCATCATTTAACTTTATATTTCAAACTTAACTTTATACTTTTATACTTAACTTTATATTTTAGTAAAAACTTAAGATGGAATCATGAAATTGTTTTAACTTTAAGTTTTAACTTTAGTATAATCTTATTTTGTAAAAAAGAGACTACAGATATTAATTTTTCAAAAAAAAAAGACATTAAGTGAATAACGTAACACAAAGGTGATTGGTTTCCCCCTACGAATTTTTCTTGAACGTGTTTAGAAACTGATCTCAAAAATAATGCCGTCGGAAATATCAGTGAAAATACCGGAAAGCTTTTAAAAACAACGTCCCACTTTACAAAAAAATTATGGATAATTTATAAGGAAAAATCTGAATTTTATGCATTTTTAAATGTTGACTATTTTAACTATCAGCTGGAAGTTAATAGTTTTTCTAAGCGCAAACATATTAAAAATCTTATCAAAGGCATACAAGTCAATAGAAACGAACGGAAGATTTTTTAAGATGAGTATAATAAAAATTAAGTTAGTGAATAAACTTCGAATGGAAAAGCCTTAAGATGTACAGTTGAGAAAAAAAAATTGTTATAGAATCTTGTACACAGACGAACTAGACTGGTTGGTCGTTTATTACATATCGAGATTTAGTTAATTTATTAGCAGAGTGACGAATAAAAGACAATAAAACTGCAAAGGGAGATAAAGATTTCAATATAAAACAGATGTAAGGAATATTGAAAATGTAGGGTGTAATAAATTTATCTAATAAATTTATCTAAGTTAAAAATTGATGGGAAACAGCATCAAACCGGTCAAAAAAGAAGTAATAACTCCATTCTATAATTTGTTTTATAACGGGCGTAATAGTGATATTTGGATTACTGTACACATATTCTTAATCAGCTTATTAATATTAACAAGTATTTTTGTTAAATAATAATAATAAAATATGAACATTCCTAATTTTAATAACTATTAGTTGAAAAAAAATACTGATAACCCATAAACCATAGCTCTAAAAATATCCACAACAAAAGGAAAAAGAGATCAGCCAAAAAAAAAAAATGCATTTTTTTTTTTTTTTCATTTGGGAGTAAAGTCGACTTTGATAAAAACAGAGTATTTTAATTTATCTTCAGTTTTTTGAATACAAATTTTATTAATTAAATTAAATCTCATACGTTAAAAAATAAATTATTAGGGGAAAATACGGTGAACCTTCAGTTTTAATGATATGAAAGGAATTATGCTTCAAAATTATATCAAACGACTTGCAAAGAATAATTTTCATTAATCACAATTATTTACCAATGAATACATAGTGTTATAAGTAAACATTAAATAAGGTACAATTTGAAGGAATTTATGTTTATTACACATTTAGTTTTCATAACTGTACACCAGTCACTCAAAATATTTCGTCTTATTACTATTACTATTATTTTTTTTTTTTTTAAATCATCCAATAGAGAAAACGTTTTGAAAAACCTTTAGTCTCTTTAAAAGAAAATGTAAAATTAGTTTATTGTTGATCCACGCCTATAAAGATTTAGGAATAAAAAGATATATAATATTTTAATACAGTATTATCTTTCTATTTAGGGTTTATTACACCAAAACAACTAAAGTACAAATCAATTTTTGCTTATTTTCAATCAATACAATAAAAAATATTCATTAGCTTATTGAATGTGATAAATCCATAACTGAATAGGTAAACAAGAAATGATTTTTTTAATGTATTTTTTATTGGTAATTTTCATACACGAAAAATATATTCAAATATACAAATTGTAAAAATACAGAAGTAACATTTTCATTCAGAAGTAATTTTTTTTCATGAAATCTTAGTCTACGATAAGAAAGGAAAAAAAGCAACACCGTATCTAACAGCATATAGTTACGCCATAGACAACAATGGGTGGTGAAATATAAACAGTATATCTGTACGGATATTCCGATTGCGAAATTTAATAACGCGTGCTTGTTGCGGCCGTTTGTTATCACTATCCGTACTCATTTTTGTGTACCTGTATTCTAACTATACCTAATAGGCGATGACAAAATTTTTCCTCCGTCGGCTTGAAACTGTGCCCTCCTGCTGATTCATAACAAACGAGACAAAATTACTTCACATATAATAATTAGAAAAATTGGTATCTTTCAACGAAAAAATTACAAAATTGTACATAAATTTTTACCGAATCTCTTTTGTAAACAATATATATATATATATATATATATATATATGTGTGTGTGTGTGTGTGTTTAAAACAAAAGGTTCACAAATAACTTTAATCAAGCATGACTTATAATAAACAAATGATATAAAAAAATATATATATCCGTGTATATAAAACATTCGTACGTATAACTTACCATACATAGTCATATATATTTCCAATTAGAAATAGAAATCCTGTTTATATCATACAATATAACAAATATTGAAATAAGAATGAGTTATCGTAAAGCAAAATGAAAAGGGCAACTAAATATTACACAAAATTTTCATGAATGCTAACTTCGAATACATGTATTTATGAAAAGTTGTAGAATTTAAAGGAATTAAGATGTGGAGCTTTGAACTTACGTGATTAATCTATAAAACCAAATAAATAAAATAGAATAAAAATTATATTCATTATATATAATCTTAAAGGTATATCATAAACGGGTATAAAAATCAGCTTATAAATATATATTTACTAACATAAAATGTAATTAATTATTGATAAATTAAAAAAAATATATATCTGTATTATTTAAATTAATACATATATATTTTTTTTTTAATTTATGCAATAATAAATAATATAAAATTACAAAGCAAAAGTAAATAAGAAGTAATGATAAACAAATAAGTTAGCGAACAACAACTCATGGTAAAGCTAATAAAACATTATTACATGAGCTGCATAAGGTAAGGTGCAAGATCAAAAACCCGTAACACAGTATGATGTCGTGAACATTGCACGCTCCAGCAAATAACAACCAAGACGAACACTATCATTTACTCGTATATTTGTACAATTCACAATTGTATTAAATGATTTATTTTTTATAAACCTTAAACTAATCTTAAATTATTAATTATAAGTCTTAAGTAATAACATAATAAATTATTATCCATTCAAAACGAAATACTTGAGGAAAACTATGATTTTTTAATAATGAAATTTTTATAACGGTATTAATTTTACTATAAAAATTAAAATTGAATGAACTTTTAAATAAAAAGGTAATTGTTTTATCAGCTATAGAATAGAATTTTTTTTATTAAGAATAAAGCAACAAGTGCAAGACATTTTCGTAAACAAAATATTAATATTTAGTAATTTAAATAAAATATTTAATTCTTTATGTCCAATGATCATTGAACATTTAAGAGAAATGTAAAACCTCACGATTTTACATTATTAACACTGTGTGAGGGAGAGAATGTAACTTCTATCGAGTAATGCGATGAAATCTGTTTTAGGAATTAGCATAGAACGACACGCGATGCTTGTTCACAGGTGTCACGTCTCTGATCACATCGAGTCATTAAGGCTATTGGGTCCTAAATATCAGTTGCGTCGTGATTTTATTTGAAGAAAAAGGATTAAAAAAATAACTAGAACCTAACTGTAACGGGTTGATTAGTAGTATATACTTAAATAAATAACAGATTCTTGAAATGCACAATAAAATTAAGTTTTATATTCCGTTTAAATATATATGCTATTTGAGTTCAAAATTTTGAAAAGTACATTGTACATTAATGATGTTAGCTAAAATTAGTCAAATAAAGAAGTGTTGAGGTCTACACTCAATATTAATACTTAAATTATATATATATATATATGTATGTATGTATGTGTGTGTGTGTGTGTGTGTGTGTGTGTGTGTGTGTGTGTGTGTGTGTGTGTGTGTGTGTGTGTGTGTGTGTGTGTGTGTGTGTGTGTGTGTGTGTGTGTGTGTGTGTGTGTGTGTGTGTGTGTATACAGTATATATTATTGTTACTTATATTCCTAGAGAGTACGTTGCAATCTGTTCAACTAGTAAACAATAAGCAACCCTCCCCCCACAGTCCAATGAGGATGATATGTTTGTCATATAAGTGAGATATAATGGAATACGTATCGACTCAGGCCGATATTTCTGAGATGTGTGGTTAATTGAAACCCAACCACTAAAGTACACCCGTACCCACTGTCACTAGGCACTGAAAACGTACTAGTTACCTAGTAAAGTTTACTACGATTTGAACCTCAAAACCTTCGACTTCGAAAATTAGCTGTTAAACAACTGATTTGCGGAGAAGAATTAACCACTAGACCAGCCCGGTGGGCTCTATGTATATATATATATATATAATGTTATTCCGATCAATCTAACTACAGAATAATAAAATAAAGTAAGATGACACCTACCTTATTCCATAATTCAAGATAGCGCTTTTGCGAGTTCCTCGCATCATCAGTTGCTCTATATAATTTTCCAAATCATTCTTACTATATTACACATTAAAATTGAAATTAAAAATCCTATAATATACATAAGATTTAAAATTTAAAATTGTTAAAAGATCTTTTATCAAATAGAAATCATAACTGAAATTAAAACTAAATATTTTTAAATTCAATTTTTTTTTCAATTATAATTAAAAACTGCATAAATATAAAGAAAATATGAAGTCATTTAATAAAATTAAATTAAAAAGTCAAAATTAAAATCAATAACAATTTTTATTTTCTTTTATTAAATGACTTCATATTTTTTATATTTATGAAATTTTTAATTTTAAAAAATGTTTGAATTTATAAATTTTTAGTTTTGATTTTAATTTGATAAAAGATCTTTTAACAATTTTAAATTTTAAATCTTATGTATATTATAGGATTTTTAATTTCAATTTTAATGTGTAATTTAGTAAGAATGATTTAAAAAATTACATAGAGCAACTGATGATGCGAGGAACTCGCGAAAGCGCTCTTACTTGAATTATGGAATAAGATAGGTGTCTTCCTACTTTATTTTATTTTAATATTCTTTACTTTGGTTAATCGGATTAACATAATTTGTATAGTGCAGAGGAATATGATTAACGAAAGGATCGATTTTAGAAGAAAAAATATATACATATATTATCTTTATTTTTTAGTTTTCTCTGTTTATGTACGACTAACATTTTTATAAAAATTATTTTAAAATTAAAAAGACTGATTAAAATCGACAATGTAATCATAATTATTACAATAGACACAGTTACTTTAATAAATAAAAGAAATAATAACAATAATAGGAACTTAATTGCAACAACGTGTTAACATTTGTACTAAATTTTAAACATTCATTTCAGACCACCATGTGTCAAATGAAATGGCTTAGCATTTTACAAGTTAATAATAGCACTTAATGTGGGTAGCTAACTAATTATTATTTTTCTTGTTAAATTAATAACTATTCACACAGGTACATGAAAAAATTGAAATAATGGTATATTTTCAAGTTTATTTTTTAATTGTTCATGTTCATTAAATGTTATACAACGTGATAATTTGCACTAGTGAATTATATGGAAAAATTTATGTAATCACCCGGTGATGAAGGTTCATTCATAATTTATCATAGCTTTATGCGGGAATAAACGTTTACGTTAGTTCTTGATTAATTTGACTTCCCTATTCTAAGATTTACCCAAACGTCGTGAGATGAACTACGGTTACCATAGCAAATTTCCCAATACTTTAATGATTAATCAATTTCCTCCAATAGAAACTAATCAGTTTTACCCGAAACTTATTGTTTTATCACAGTATTTGATGTAAAAAACGATGTAACATACCACGTCCATCCGGACGTTATTTCGTTCATACCACGGTCTTCAAATTTTTGAACGAAGCACTTCTTTGTCTGAACTGTGAAAGAGCAGTGTTACCTTTATTAAACATCACTTTTTTTAAATAACAATATTTCAGAAACATAACTTTAAAGATTGATCTACTTTTCGGCCAACTTTAATTAGAAACTTACGCTAGTAAAAAGAGTAAACCAGTTTTTAATTTTAATTGAAGTATTTTTCCGTTTACAAAATTATAATCTTTATTAATTATATTACATTTTAATTTATTAACTTCATTTTCAACGCCAACATTACTTATAAAAAAAAAATTTACGAAGTTAATATATCACATGGTATGGTATAAAAACCGTTTTCATATTCTGTGTTACAATATCGCAAATATACGAACAATTTGGGATGATAATGAATAAAAAATTATCAAAGAAATCTAATTAGCATCCAATAGATTAAATAATACGTAAGTAAATTTTTCGCAAAAAAAATAGTTTTTTTCAATTCAATAATACAATTTCGAACTTCAGTAGGCAAAAAAAAAAACTACGAATGAAAATAAAGCTTTGTACTTAAATTAATAAAATAATAATAATCAATTTTATGTAGCATTACATTATAAAGAATTTTAAGGTAATTTTAGAATTTTTAGGTAATGGATCCTTAGAGTCAAAGAAGAAATAAGCAAAATATAATTTTCATTTATAAGCCAATACACGGACGTCTGTAGTACAGGTATACGCGATTGGTAGAACGCATATACTGTATTTATATAAGTATTGTGAACTACGTATACGTTTATTGCTAACGACTAGATGTACTGAAGATCAAAAACAGCGGAACTGAAGTGTTAAATGAAAGTATTAATACCATTAAAAGGAAGGTAAGGGATTTTGGCAGATGAAGATTTAATTTAATTTAATTGAGAGTTTAATGTTTGATCATGAGTCCGATTTGCTTATTTTAGGTCGACTGGAAATTTATTTTTACTTTTTATATAAGAATGCTGATTATATTGAGGATAAATATCGTTTATAATCTCAATTGATGTTTGTTTTAGTTAGGGTTTTGATACTAGCGGATGTCAGATGGACAGAGTCCCGATTTTAAAGCTAATTTGCATTCATATAAAAAACAGATTACATTTATTTTAATGATCTTTTATAATTAAGAGATTTTTTATTAAGTACAGTGGTTCTGTACTGTGTCTGATTTACTACTTAAATTTCTATGTATTGTGTTTTTTTTTAGTTTTAGATTCACTTTTTCTTTTCTTATTTTTCCGTGATATCTAATCAATTTACTATTAAGTTTAAGTCTATTTCTATTAAGTTTTCTATTTACTATTTTGCAGAACGTTTCTTTTACAATAGTTAGGTTTTCCCGCTTCCATATTTAGATCACGTATCTTCAAGGCTAATGGGGATGGCTGTAAGAGTGAGAGATGACGATTCAAAAATGAAAGAAGGATAAAATGGAAAAACAATTAGTAAGACAACATTTGAATTAATTAATAACATTAAAAAAGCTATCGCTTTTTTTAAGTAAACAATACAAAACCATTACTATGTTTCATACGGAAGTTTATAGCTTTGAAATTCAATCTGTCTTGGGATTTTACACTCGTAAAAAGGTTTAGTATGATAATAATCAACCTTACGTGAATTATCAATTATTTGAAAATGAAATGCCCGCATTAATGTGGATTTAAATTACAATTTTGTAATCTTTTAACGCTGCGGTTCAAAATATACTAAACAAGTTTTACTTAAGGCAATTTTAGAATCGATCTGAACTTAAATTGAACCAGTACAAAGTTAATTATTCGAGTAGTACGCTGTTATAAATAATTTAAGGAAATACAAAATCAAGTGTCAGCCATGGTGTTCATAATTGTACTGCCAATAAAAGTCAAACCAACTACAAATACATACAGACAAGAGTAATAAAAAAGAGAATAAGGACCGCATCCGTGCTACGCGACGTGTTGTGGTGGATTTAATATAACATGTTGTGGTAAAAATTCGCATAAAATAATCTTCGAGTTTTTTAAATTTTTTTCTTCCGTTCTCTCTCTCCCTCTTTTAGAGTCTATGAATGAAATATGCAGACACTGCTGTGGCTTTTAACCGCAATTATATTTGAACTACTTCGATTTTTGTAGGCACTTTTTTTAAGACTATAATACTCGTATCATATCCAAAACCTAAAACTATTGGTTTGCTTGAATACCATTTCCGTTTATAACCTCAGGAATAAATTTACGATTAATCCCTTCATACTTACGGAAATGTTAGTAGCATATAAATTTAGCTAACGTTTTATTTTAATATTACATAATTTTATTCGATCCTATACATTAAAATATGTCAGTACTACTTTTGGAAATTCTATATGATGATATTTTTCTTGTAATTATAATTATAATTTAGTAAGATGAACAATATTTGAATGTTGAGAAGCTTTCTTCGTAAAGCTTCTTCTACCTGTTACATGATCCTAAATTCTCTGGATTTGATCTCTTTTTCGGAGTGGTTTGACCTTTTATACACTTTGTATAATAAATATACAATTTTTTTAGGATTTTAGAAACATCCATTTTTTGTACATTATTGAGCAGTTTCTTCTAATAACTTCATACGTTAATATTTAAATTGCATATCATGAACGCTTTTTATACCTCGAATATGTTTTGCAGTCACTTAAAAGTGCTCTGAATCAAAACGATTACGGTAGCAAACTAATAACAGCAGAATGATTTTTCAAGATTAAAAGATCGGGTAATATCAGATGTTTCAATTTATTTACTATATTTAGACAAAATACAAATCACAGGAAACAATTGAAAATTACTACTTATGTATTCAGTTACAGCTTTCGATTAGAATCGCATTTTTTTTTTTTTAATTTACTATTCAATTAAGGCAAATATGAAAACCGCTTGCTTATTATACTATGAAAAATCTTTACTATTTCCTTTATCGCCCGTCCCGAAAAAACAATGGATTTCTATTAACTGGAATCATGTTAAAACATGAAATAAATAATAGCAACGATGAAAAATTACAAATGAAATAGTTCAAATGGTTTAATTGTTTGACACAAAATTTAGTTTAATTTCACTTTTCAAATGTCACGAAATAAATCCTTGAAATAGTGTTCGCTCGTGAATCTGTATGTGTGTATATATATATATATATATATTTATATGTAACAAATATTTATTTTTATTTTTAAATAGAATAAGTTGTTTGGAAAAAATTAAACGAATCTAATGACTAAATTAACAGTTTATTAACTATTAATATTTAACTAAAATCCCCCATTTTTTTATATAAATATATAAATCTGAAAAAAAAATTAAAGAAACGAAAGTAATATTAATATGGCGTATTCAGAAAATGTCTAATTAGTTATTTTCATCACTGCCCTTCTGTTTCTATCTTCAATGTTACGATTCCGAGATCTCAGGACTGTAAATATTTGGGTTTTCATCTTGACCAACGACTTACGTTTTGCGAAACATATCAAATCTAAGCGGAAACAGTTCGATCTTAGGTTTAAAAAATGTACTGGCTGATAGGACATAGATCTCAGCTTTCAGTAGAAAGTAAATTATTGATTTATAAATCAGTTTTGAAGCCTGTTTGGACTTACGGGTAGAATTGTGGAGTACAGCATGCAACACCAGTATTAAGTAATAGCCTCATATATAATGATCTTAAGTTGCGAACCGTTCGGCAGGAAATCTCTCTGGTCAGCCTACGGTATCAAAATCGTTTGGATCAGCACCCGAATTATTTGGCGATCAATTTATTGGATAACACGATCAGTGATTTTTCAAGATTGCTAAGGAACAATATTCTTGGCTTGCATTATCGTTTCAATTAGGTGATTTTATGGTCTGACCGTACGGAGTGCTCTTCTAAAGTCATAAGCCGCTGGGTCTTTGGCTACTTAATGTTAGTTCAAATATAACTTATTTACTTATTGTTCAATTATCTTGATGAACAGATTGTAAATTTGCGGTGTCGTTTAAAAAAAATTCATCTCAACAAACATGAAGTATTTTTTTTTTGTATTTGAGGTAATACTTTACATTTCAGTTACGATCGCAGTTATAGACTTCAATCTACTTTTATGTTAATTTTAAATATATTTAACATAAATTTATTTAATGTGTTGATTTTAAAGTGGAAAAAATTATCATTCTTAAAAAATAAAATGAATGCAACAAAAATAAATATTTAAAAGTGCAACTTTTTATCATAGACTAAATAGTCCCGTTTTTTAAGTTATATATTTAAAATGTTTTTCATAATTTCTTTCACAAATATATTTTTAATGTATTTCTTGTTAAAAAAGAAATAATCCATTCTCAATTATAGAATATTCATTAAATTTTTATTTTCTAGGTCATGGTGGAGTCAACCAACTGGGCGGAGTATTTGTTAACGGGAGACCGCTGCCGGACGTCGTTCGGCAGAGGATAGTAGAGTTGGCCCATAATGGGGTCCGACCTTGTGATATATCCCGACAACTTCGAGTATCCCATGGCTGTGTCTCTAAAATACTATCGAGGTAAGACAATAAACGTTTATGTAATCGTATAATAATAATATTAATGATTCTAAAAATGATTTATATTCTCATTCTTTTTTAAGAAATTTTTGACGCTTAAAACAGAAATGATTATAATACTTAAACTATATTCTACAAATCAGGCATATAATAGATGTATTAGTGTAATTGCCGGTATATATCAACGATGAAGTTAAACTATGAAAGTTCAAGTGTTTATATTTCTCTTCTATATCTTCTATTATTAGTTATTATCTACAACATTAAAGGAGTATAATTAGAATCTCTTAATATAGATAAAAAATAACCACAAACAAAAAAAAGTTTTACAATTTTCTAACTGCAACACATTAAAACCCCTGCTCTCCGTAAATGAATGCAACAAAAAATCTATAGAAGGTTTAGACTCGGATAAGAAAAAGTAAACTATTTCATATGGACTCGGTAAAACAAGTGAACTTCGTATCATCTTGCTTCAACTTAAATAGCTTTCATGGTTTAATTTCATCATAGCGCTTCACAAACAATTACAAGACTACAAATGCTCCGATAATAAGCATTATAAAAGATAAATATCAAATAATTGCATTTCATAAATTATACGAGTTAGAATTTAAGTTTTATACGATTTTTATTCAACGTAGTGAGCAGGTTATTTGATTTTTTAATAATAAAAATATAAGAGGGGGTTTTATACGATTTGATCTCGATTAAGCAAATAATAGAAGATAATAATTACAACAGATACGAACTGAAAATTGAAATCTAGTTACTTTTCAGATAAATCATTTCAGAAAATATAATATATTGTAAATTAAATATACTTGTATCTGAAACAGTACTTCTATTATTAATTTGAACCACTCAAATGATAATTTTACTTATAATAAAAATAACTTTTTTTCTACGTTAACCAATATTATGGAGACTCAAGTAAAAAAAAAAATACCTAAATTTTTTTTTTTGGTTTAGCCTAAGTTCCATATTAAACTAAGCCTCAGATTTAGATACTAATTATTCTTAAAAAGTCTGAGAAAATATTTAAACATTTTTTGTTGGATTTAAAAAATTCATGGACTTAATGAAATAATTTACTTTTTTTGTAATTTTATAAATTTATAAAATTTGCTATTTGTATAGCAGATTTATGTAAAATATTTCGGTAGAAGATATCAAAGCAGCCAAATAATACTATTGTTAATAAAATTACACACAACAATTGATCATTGATTTAACTGAAATATGAAATATTAATATAAATTAATTTTATAAGGAAATAAGAGTTTTTTATTTCCTCATTTGTTAATAAGAATTTTCCAAAGCAATACTTAATAGATTTATGGCAATAACAAAAATTTACATACTAAACTTCTAATTTATATCAGTTAACATATTTTTTTAAATGTTAAATTTTTTATACTATTTAAATTATGAAATTAGCAATATTTAAAACCTAAATCTACACAAATAAGGTTATATATTGAAAACCTACATGAATATAAGTGCTCTCTTCCTCACCATGCAGTGAAGAAAATGCAGTCCTTAACATTTGTAATTTTTTTTTTTTTTTTTTGTAAAAATGATTTATTTCAAATAGTTTCAACGTAATTGCTAATGCTAGTATTACAGATTTCATTTTTAACTAAGCTATTAAATGACCAAAATTAAATTCTACGAATACAAATCGATAAAACAAAACTAAAATTAATAAAAAATATAAACTAAATGTATAATGTATTAGCCACTTTTTATGATACTGCAAAGCTAGTGTCCTGTGGACCCAAAATATTTATTGTACAGGTGTGAGATCTATTCGTTTTTTATTCTCACTAAAATTGACTGTCTCAATCAAAAATATAAATAGTCAAGTAATTTCAAGAAACAAACGCTACTATTTTTTTATGAAACGAAATAATGAGAGAGTTGGTGTAAATCTATTAGGATCAATATCTTTTAAATATAATCAGGATACATCAATATGATTTATGTAATGTACTCAAAAATTATATATGTAATTAACAAATGTGCCAAATTTTGTTTTAATATTACCTTAACCATTATTTAAATCATGGCAAAAAGAAGAGTTAACTTTTTAACTGCATTAATGATAAAATAGGTTTTACAGCTAGTAATGCAATTCCACAGACTGTAAAAGATAAATGTATACATTTATATTGAGTTTTTAAGAATATTTAAGGTGTTAAAAATATTTATATAATAAAATTTTGTGAAAATTACATAATTAAAAAATTGTTTCACTTATTGCTTTTTTGTGATTCTATTAGCAGTTTCCTAGACTTCTGCTGTTTAAAAAATCTTCTATAATAAATTAATTAAAAACAAATTAAAATTTTAAAGATTCATATATACTAGCGCAATCATTTAATTTTAATGACCGAGACAGAGAACACCTATTTATTTCATTTTAAAATGTTAATAATGCTTTTAATTAATTTGCGATAAAAGTCAATCTTGAGGAAGCAGATATCTCTCTGCATAGGTTCTCAACGAGGACCCTCAGAAAAGAAAAACGTAGTTAATGAAGTATGTTTTTAATTAATTTTTACAAAATTATTACACTCTGCAATTGGAGTGCGAATTCTTAAAACTATTTATGTACTAAATTGTGATATAAATTAATTTTAATATTTCAAAGAAGAATAAGAGCTGTAATGAGGTAAATTAAGTACATAAAAAATGAAATTGTGCTCGGTTTTATGTACAAATAAGAACACAGCATTACAATAACGTAGGTGAATTTTTAAGTAGCAATACTAAATTTTAAAACTCATACACAAAATATTTGCATTAATTTTAGACACTATAAGAGAATTAACGTTATATTTTAACATAATGTAAACAAACTACCCTACAACGAATTCTTTATTATTAATGATCAATAAACAGCGAGTTGATTTTACAGGAATTAATTATCCAAGTGTAAAAAAAAAAAAAAATATCATTAATAACGAGGAATTGGATTTTAATAAAACTAAAAATATTAAGCGGAGTAAGAGGATCGATAAGTAGAATATAATGTAATGAATGTCATAGAATAATGGAAAACCATATTAAATATAGATAAGTATGGTCTGATTCCGGGCCCCGGCCGACAGCAACCTATTAATAAATCTATCGCACATACCCCGTACCACACTTCGGATCGGCACATCCAACAAACGGTACATAGTTTTATTGTATATTCCCTAGTGAAAATTACCTGCACTATGGTGTGTGGTAGATGAATATCATTAACACATTTCCTTTGGGCCGTTTTGAGCGGCAACGCTTGTTATTAATACGTTATTAAATTATCAACAATTCGGATCGTAAGAATAATATTAGTTTAATGCTGATCACGATTTTAAGTTGAGCGATGTTCACAACGCAAGCGATTTCATGACCAGTCAAACGGTCACGACCAGAAACCCGCCGATCACCCCCACTACCGATACTAATATCTTAGTAGAAATTCCAATAAAATAATCTCCATAACGAATTGTTTTACACGTTTAACAATAAATTGTTTCCTTATAGATTAGAGCAATGTGTGTTTGAACATTGTTCTGACCCCCGAAGCTAATATAATGTGAGCATCGTTAAAACCGATATTTTGATTACTGTTAAACAACCGGAGGCAGGACGTTTGCCACAGGTCGGTTGGTCTATAGGGTGATACGTTTCTGTCTCGGTTCGGTATCGTCTAGAAGGTGCTTTCTACCTTCACATTTCAGCAAGAATTCAGTTTTCCTTCGACAACGATATACAATACATAACATAATCTAAAACTACGATCCTACGGCCGACTTATGGCATACCAGTCCGCTGCTACACATTACGAAGGGCTTATGTCGTTACCCTACCTTGTCTATACTTAGAAAGTTACTGCTGTTTGTTAACTTAACTAAAATACTCGTATTTTATGATTGAACTACATTGATACTATTAACTCTTCTACAAATAAAAACAGCTATATTGCCTATATATATGTAATGTTCGATTTAGTTTAACAGTTTATTAATGATATAAATCGATACATATAATATATAAAGCAGCACTTAATAAATAAGAAAATAGAAATAAAAACTGGTATCATAAATTACAACTTTAATCATATTAGTCGAACATATTATATCAGAAGTTATCTAAATTAATTTTATTTTTTCAAAAAACACAATATAGACAGAACTGAAGTAAAATTTTATGTATTCTTACTATCGTAAATTAACTTAATTATTACTCATTAATGTTACATTACAATAAATTCAACAAAACAACAAACAAACAAACAAAATATATATATATATATATAAGATAGTAATTTAATCTGTATTAAAAGGAAGAGGAATTTGAGGCTTTTACAGCCAGCTAAAATAATAAGTTTTTCGATAATGATTTTATAACCCTTATCTTAATAAAAGTTTCTAAAAATTTGAAAACAATTAAACCGATATTGTTTTTTTTACTGTACTTTTTTTACGGAGTTCAACGGATAGCAACCGAACATTAAAAGATTGTTGATAGCTCTTTAAAATATTGACATCATTGGAGGAAATAACCGGTCTAAGATGAGGTGTATTATATCGAAATAGCAACTAAATCCCTACACAAATTTTAATTAAATTTTACCTAAACTTACTTTTCTATTTTTTATAATAAAATTGTTTCTTATAAAATTTCCTCGTTTTGATTATGTTTTCTACTATAATATGATTGCCTAAAAAAAAGAAATATAAGAGAAATTTTTTTTTAATAATTATAGATTATATTCGTTAATAAATAAATTAATTAAAATTTACCTTTCACGCTGACTATATTTTATATATTATTTTCAAGCAGTTTCGTAGCTTATACTACTTCATCAATAGTAATAACATTACATCTTTTCTTTATTATTATTATTATTACTATTAAAAAATGCATTATTAAAAAGTAGAAAGTGCAATGATACATTTTCAATCCGTAGTATTTAACGTTTTATAATTTTAAAGATGAGTCATATAATATTGTTTTGACGAAGTAGCGTTCACTAAAAAGCGCTTCCAAAAAGGAAATGAAGTAAGCATGTGATATAAATTTTTAATTAATTTATTCTGCTGCTTGAAGGGATTTAATAGAATATTACAAAAATATTTAGTTAAAGGTTAATATAATATTAAATATCGAAAAACAAACGAGGATTTCAAATAGATGAAAAGGAAAAATCAAAGAAAACTTCCAGAAGTTACAGAAAATTTACAGAAGAGAAAAACCAACACTCTCTAAAAGTATAAAAAGTACTGGAAACAACGGGAAGAAGAGGAAAAGAAGAAAGAAAATTCAATGATATCTAAAAAGATCTAATCGAAAGAAGAAAATATTGGATAAATATTATAAAATAATATATTGGATAATAGATTTTTTTTTAATTTAATATTCAAAACAATAACTAATTGAAGAAAAAGACAAACTATATTAATTATACTAAACTAATTATAGTAAATGTATTTTTAAATAAAAATATTTGGCAGACAAAACATCATGATTTTGGTCATAGAACTGTGTATTAAAAAAATCCTAAAAAAGAAAAAAAAACATAATTTTGGTTCTGTTTAGTATACGAATATATTTAAATTATTACTTTTATTAAAATTAAATTTCATGAATTTTAATTATTACAATCTCAACATACGGTTTCAATCGAATAAAAAAAAAAATTAACATTCTAATTATACCAATGTCATAAAAATTTTCTTCAAAACAACTAACTAGCCTTTAAACTGGTCTAAGATAGCGTAAGAAACTATTACTAGAGATTTATTAAAATCGTATAATAATTTTTTTTTTTAAAAGCTTTATTAGTTCTTTTACTGACCCATTTATTTTACTCAGTCGAGGATTTAGGAATTGTTTGTTTAAATATTAAAATAATGAAATATAAATATATTTTTTAAGGAAAAATTACTTTCTTTAATCTATTTGTGCTGATTAATCTTTTTTCAAATTTTGTAATCTGATTTATTTCTGTAAATTAAAAAATTTCAAAAGATCAGTAACTGTAATTATGATATACCATATGCTGACTGGAATTTTACGAGATGAAAAATTAATAAATAATGAAATAAAAATATAACAGCGGAATCTTGCTTTTGTTAAATTAATAATTCATTAAAATAATTAATCGCATGTGGATTAAAAACGCCTGATTTAAAATACTACATAATTCGTTTTATATAAATAGAAAGAATCACTTACAACAATTATCCTTTAAACGGGACGTGTTTTTTGCCAAATGGAAAATCAAATATGTGATTAAATTACGAAATAAAATTACTTTCGTAAATTACGAAAGTAACGCTAAATCCTGTATACCTGGAGTAAATAGAAAAGAGAGATTTTATAAACTGTGAATGAATCGGATAATTCAGGATTTAGAGTATAATAGATATTTTAAAATAAAAATAATAAGAATAGAACGTAATGGAATGGAGAATATATCATATCAGTTAAGTAACTGGTAAAAAAAGGAATACCATCAAAATATTAAGAAGGACATTCAACTGCAGTTTCCTTTTTTAATTACAGAGTCCTTTAACAGTAATAAAGAATAATAATTACATAGAAACTTAGGTTTATTTATTTAAAACAAAGTAGATTAATTGTAAAACACGCGCACACACACATATATTATGTATATTGTTTTTTCACCGATTAAAAAATTTAAAAATATGTGAACATAATTTTAAAAGGTAGGTCTAGTCTGCGTGAACATTCCATTGAAATGTCTAATTAAATAAATATAATTTAGACTAAGATATAACGTTCCAATATTTTATGAAAACATATATTTTCCAGTTACTTTTCAATTACTGTGTAACTAAGTTTAATTATGAAATGTGTACAACACAGTAATTATAGATATTATTTGCTTTCACTTGTTAAGTAATAAATAATATTATATCGTATAAAAATTATATATATATATGATTATTTTATTTTTCTTGTTAGTACTCAAGTAGAAGCAAACAAATAAACAATTAAACATTTCTCGGGAATTTTATAATAAATGATGGTCACGTGGCTTGGGTCTTTAGTAACAAATTAACAAAGGTTTAATGGCAGCATGCTTTGCCAGTCGGCGTGGCGTGAGGAGATTTAATGACCCTCGGGGGTTCAGAGGTCAAGCCTCTTTCTTTAAATTATTTTCAATTACACGAGATAGATGTTGAACTTAAAAAAAAAAACCATACATAGTCTTAACATGGTATACCGTATGTGATTTCTTCACTTTTAGACGTGTAAATGTAAATAATATATTTTTAAATTATCAGTTATTGATCAGCGTGACAGGTATCACATTAAAATACACACGAATGTTTTAACGTCTATTTATTAAAGATTTTAGCATTTATTTGAATTGTAAAAAAAACTCCATTATTTCAAATCGCTTTCATGTTTTTGTAAACTTGAATTTGCCACAGTCAAGGAATACTTGGCAGTTTGCGTTTTTCTTCTGCCCTTGAAAAATAAATTTATTAATTTTTTGATAATGAAAAAAATTCTTTTTATTTTCTATTAGTAATAATAAAAAAATAAAGCAACTTACCGAGAAAAACCGTCACAATACATAAACAATATTCAGTTACTATAATAACTTTTAACTCCAACATTTTCTGGAAGTTGTAGAAAATATTTTAATGGGGTAAACCCTCTCTTAATTATTATATATAATGTTCCATTGTTTGTTTTGATTTTCAATTACATCTGAAATAACATTTTATTAGACTGGATCAGTTTTATATTGCTCAAAATATTACCACTTTATTTATATTTTTATTTAAAAATGGCATTACGAAAAAGTTTAATCGCATAACCAGTTATTTTGAAATATTGAAACGAATCCAACTCATTATAAAAAGTTCAGGTACAAAACGTTCGACTAAACTTCGCATTTCGTCGCATAATATAGATAATTAATTATCAAAAATTTGTTGCATCTACATTAAGCATCTTCCAAAAAAATAAAAACATAATTTAAAATTATAAATCAGGAAAATAACTAAAACGCTGGCTTACCAGTAGTTAAAATAAATAAATAAATCCTCTGACAGATACGTAATAAATAACTTAGAAACGGTAACATTAAATTAATATAGAAATTTCGGTTGTTATACGTTTTCCCAAGAGACCGTGTTCAGCGTAAAACGATGAAACAGTAAATTCTACAGGGCCGCTTTTAAGATACTCCCAGTAAAATTTATTAAAAAGAAAATTTATTTCACTCAACAACTTAAATGTTGAAACAGATGTCAACTGTTTTATTCCATAAAATATATTATCATATAAATATACAAAACTAAAAACAATTTTTAACGTTGTAACTAATGATTCTTATTTTCTCAAATTTAAATAAATCATCATTAAATAAAAAAGCTATACAAAGCAGAGTATAAAAAATGAATTCGGAGATGAATAAAATCTGCTCTCACTTAAGGATTTATTTATATTAATATACAAAACTTTCTGTCGATACTGAAGTAAAAAAGTCAAAGTAAATAAAGCTAATAAAATAAACTTAATCGACCCAACTTAAATTACAGTAATTACTTATATACTAACGTAAAATTAATAATTAAACTTATCTAAAAACAAACTTAATTCCCACCGGAATATACTACAATTTCAATTTATTAACTTAATAATTTTCTTCTTTTTTTTCTATAAATTATTATTAAAATTACGTTTGTAATATGAAATATAGGTCTAATTTACATAGAAATTAGTAACACTGAGATTTGAAATGGCTCACTGAACGAAATAATAACTGTTGCCTAGTTATAACGCAATAAAGATAACAAGGCGTTCAAAATGCACTACAAATTACATTATAAAATAAAACTAACAAAAAAATAAAAAATAAAATATGAAAATATTATTATCATCGTTACAAAATAGATATAAGTAGGAGGAAAAAATTTGTAATAAAATTTCACATCTGTACGAGTGGGATCGATCAGTGATTTTATTATAATATAAAGTATTCTATACAGGCTTTCATTACATAACTCACATGAATGGTATTGACAATTAAAATATTAAGTTACATGCTACTATCATATTGGAATAAATAAATTAATTAATCAAATTTAACTGAACACTTAAGAAATTATTAAGTATTAAAACAAAATTTCAATTCTCTGATTTCGAAAAAAATATCAACATATTTCGTTTTCTTTGATATATAGTTAATAATTATTACATAAAAAATATTATTTCGTACTCAAGAACCGTAATAAAAACTATTGAAATTTCCAATACTTCATTCCAGTAATCTTTTAATCAGAAAAAGTTTAAATTGTATTATAAAATAAGAGCAAAAATAATAAATGTTTAAGTTTATTAGAATCATATTCAATATTGCGAATATATATTATTATATAAGAAATCTTTACACAAATTAAAACCAACAGTTTAGATAATCCTAAAAGAATTTTTGAGTATGATGGGGAATTTTAAGTCATTTAAACGTTTTAAACATTTCTGAATCAATTTCGACTAACTTTTCAAATAATTAGCTTCATATATTCGTGTATAATTAATATATAAGCAGACAATACTAAAGAGTAAAAATAACAATTATTTATAAACATATATTTAAAAACACGTAGTTAAATTTTTTGCTGTATAAGAATTAAAACATTGTTAATATAAAAATAACAAAAATTTATCTGTTTGAGAAAATTTCAGAAGGTAATTAAAATAACCTTCTGAAAATAAATAACCTCGTGAATAATTTAATTCATATTTTATAATGAATACATTAATTTATAATATTACTTGTAAATTGCAAATTATTTAATGTCGGCAAAAGAATAAAAATAAAAATTACAAATCAATACCAATATCTTCATAAATTATTATTAATTAAAAAGAATTAAAAATAACGTAACTTAAAAATATAAACAGAGAATACAAAGTAAAATTTATTGAAAAAAATCTTAGCAACTTCTCTGGCAGCTAAATTTCAGACGGCTAATCGGCCAGACTCTCGCGACGTCACCAACATAGTTGAGATGTTATTCAACCACACAACTCAACAAATCTTGTACAGAAAGACAAGAAAACCGCATAAGAATTTTGTAGTAATACTACTACTAGTATATATCGTAATTATACCTCATATGACTCCAAAAAACACGTTACTGGAGTTTTTTAGCGTCCTAAAATTAATTTATCTATTGAACAATATTACTTTAAGAACCAAATTTATGTACTGGTGTTGCACTGAGATATAAATCGAAACGGAAAACACTTTTTGATATCTAATAATTATGAACAAACTTTCTAATAAGTAAATTAATCTGGTGGTCTGAACGTGATGGAATTTTCTTGTTAAATCAGAATCCAGAATAAAAGACAAAAACCTATATGCTTATGATTGATTATAGTCTGTTAAATTACTCTAAATTGTACATAGTTAATGTTAAAAGCGGAAATTACAACACATAGGTTGTATTTGATGTACAGATAGATCGCTGGAAGACTACATATGATAATTCATAAGTACTTTTAAATGAATCTGTACATTCAAAGGCAGAATATATTTCTACTTCATTTATGCTTTGATTATTCCGTTACATTAACCTTTTTAATCACTTTTATGTTTCAAAGTTTTATTTTTATAAAAAGAAATTGTACGACTTTTTTGTAACGCTACTCTTCAGTAAATTTTAGAATTATTTGCATCCATCCCATTATGGATATTTCTTAAATCGTACATAAGATGTGATACTGTATTTTCAAAATCTAAAAGAAGCAAAGAAGCAACAGCCCTAAATATTGTATACAAGTAAATTCAATAACGCCTACCATTGTTGAAAAGAGATGGTATTAAACATTTTCATCCAGAGATTTCAAATTCCCTGTTTAAACATGAAATATTTTATTTAAGTTACAAACTTCCCTGACAATCAGATTGTTTTATAGAACAATTTGGCAACGAGGTTAAGGAAAATTAACTCGGGCATTATATGAACAAAAAAAAAATAACCGCAAGAGATAAAGGCGATACATGTGTTACTAGATATTAGTAATTCAAATGGTAGTATAGTATTCGTGCATTAATCTATTATGCAAAAGTTATTGGCCCAGACGGTCGCAGTACACTTTTTGCAACTGTCTTCGATAATCTGTCAACGAAAAGAGGAAAGGGGGACGGGATACCAACCAACAGCCAGTTAAGTGCAAAATTGAGTTAACATCCCTACCCTGAACCTTCTACCCTCAATAAAAATATGACATCATTTTGATATAGACCAAGAGGGTGAGCAATTGGGCGCAATAACGGGTATTTCTCTCTCTTTTGCTCGCACCCTAATATCTTATCTACAGCCAAAGCGTACTCAGCCAGTCCATTAAAACATCATCTCTACAACCCTCAATTCACTTATTAGCAATAACTGCTGAAGTGAGTGCTTTGTCCCTAATAATCATATTAATACAATCGCATAGAATTATACTAAATAACCAGTTATCGTATAACAATTGCATACTTCAAAAACCTCCACAATATTGTTATTAAAGCAAATAAATAATCAATATCCTTTAGAATTATGTTTCTTTTTCTTAAGTACCCCTTTATATCGTAATTTTCATTTTCCTTAATTATAATGTAAAAACTAATTAATATTTTACTGTATTTTAATAGTAATATTGTTTTATTTATTTATTTATTTTTGATTTCGTAATTCTGAGTGATATTAATGGCTCATTGATAAGGTACTTATATCGCATTAATGTACTTTTAAGATAAAATAAATAAACAGGTTAAACATTAAGCTATTGTCTAATAGTGTTTCTAAAAAAAAATAAAACGTAATATAAACATAATATAGGACAAATTAAAATTACAAATATTATTTTTAAATAAATAAATATCTGATGTGTACATCACATGACTTCCTTGTACGCCTATTAAGTTAGATATACATATTTTTTTAAAAATGAAAAGTACGTAAAATTTTATTTCACGAATAACTTCTGAATTTTTTTTCATTTTTTAATTATTATTGAATTGTTAGTTATTGTAAAAATGGTTTTGAAATCACGGGTTAATAATTATTAATAAATCAATATAGTTAAATTAAAAAAAAGGTAAAAAAAAAGAGAAGAAGTCGGATTCGAACCGATGTGACTTCCCCATGTAAGATCCAAATATTTCATTAATTAAAATTTCATTTGGTTATAACTCTAGAAATAATAGAATAAGTACCACTTATATAGTTGAAAAACTCTCAATGAGGGCTTATTACTGCAGTTAAGAAAAAGTCCAAAATCCAATGTTTTTTTTTTGGATTTTGAACTTTTTTGGACACTTTTGATTCAGACGATTGCAATGAAAAGGGGAAGTGCAGAACTAGATGTTACAACAGTCCTAAATCCAAAATTTCAATACCATAAGGCTAATTGTTTTTGAGTTATGCGAGATACATACGTACGTACAAAGGTCACGCCGAAACTAGTCAAAATGGTTGAAATATGAAAACCGTAATTTTTGTGGACCACAATACTTCCTTTACTTCGTACAAGGAAGTAAAAAGAAAAAAATATTTTACATTCGTTATTTTACAAATATTGCTACTTAGCCGGTAACTACGAGTATAAGAAAATATTGGTGGGTTGCACGTTACTCTATTTCTAGCATGAAGGTTTGTTCTTTCGCAGGAAATTTTCGAAGTCATTTAAAATAGGAATACGAGCTTTTTGTAATTCTAAGTAAAAGGAATGTAAGGTCTGGTATAAAATATTTTTCTCTTATTTTAAATAAATACATGGAAATCTCCTTATTTCCAGTAGATAAGGAATGAATATAATGGATATTATATTTAATTAAATTTTTTTCTGTGTAGTAAATGCAGTATGAATGTACACATGCGACAGTCTTCATAATGCATTTTTTTTTTCCACTGAATAGGCGCAATGTTACTTTACGCTAGTTGACTCACGATATAATTTTATGAACATCATGCATGTAAAATATTTTTTGGTATTAGACAGGTTGCTTTCTTGGAAAGTAATGTTGTTCATTAAACAAAATTTTATATAATGAATAGAATTTTGTCTCGATGAAGAAGGTAAAAAGAAATCTTACTTGATTTAATAAGGTTGTAAAGAATGCTTATTATTCTTAAGAACTATGTTATTCTTGATGCTGGTTTGTGCCTCATTTCAGATCGCTTATAACTATTTTATTGTGATATTTACCGTTTGAACAAAAATGAAAAAAAAAATCATAACGGCATACAATAAAAATACAAGCCTGTACTGTATACTTTTTTTACACAACAAAATAAACGCATATTTATAATTGATATTTTTTTAACACACTAGGAGCACAGGATCTATGATTTTTTCCTTACTCGTATTATTTATAAATAAAAATCCATAAACGAGATGAATGAAATAAAACTCAAATTTTACACGATATATTTCTAAGACTTTCAGAACAGAGTACCAAATTTTCTCTAAGGATTTCCTCTATTAAAAGTACATAATATTTAAAATACTTAAAAACAAAACGGAACTAAAAATAAGGTATGATAAAAAACAAACTAAAATACTGTGTTATTTTACAATTAAAAACTTAATAAACAGAAATTTCACAAATGATTACAAGTTTCTTACAAAAGATTATTTAATTAAAAGTATATATTTTTTTTTTTTTAAATGTATATAAAAATTATCATTTACGACAGATCCTCTATTCAATGAAAATGTTATAAATAACACTAAAGAAAATAATTTCTTCTTTACTTGCAGTAAGATAACAATAATAGTTAATCTATTTTTAAAATTGCGAGGTAAACAAATTTTATGAAGAAAATTTTTTGAAGACATCCGCACCAAACGTAAAATAAAGGTTTATTTTCAGAGGAAGCGTATTTGTCATCTTGTTTACAGACGATATTCAATGATTAAAAAAGATTTCTATTAAGAGTCGTACGTTTTATTAAACAGTTTATTGGTTAAAATTTTCAATAGAAATATTTAAATTGTGCGAAATTTATTTTATATACCGGTTAATTTAATTCGTTAATCGATTTTAAGTTTATCTTAACACTTAATACTGATAGCCAAGAATAAATAACAAATATACAACGCAATAAAAGTAAAATGAAAAGAACATAATTTTACTTTTCTTATTTAGAACACAGTAAATTTGACTCCCAGATTTCAACTCACAAAAAAAAAAACGGAAATCTAATAAAAATCCTTTTCAAAATTCACCCTACATTTTTTGTACCGGTAATGTTTTTCCGCCCTTACAATGACCACAAGCAGGGGATATTTTTTATATTTATTTCAGAATTATACCCCTTGCGGCATTAATCTCAGGCTGCACCATTAGCCATTGTTCTCATAGAAATGCTATACTCTTGCCATACGACTGTACTATAATCGACTATTTACATTTCATGTACAAGAAATAGAATAATTTTTTTTTTTTAATTTAGTATCACATGTAAACAGTTATTGTTACTTTAATAACTTTAACATAAAACAGCAACCAACCGCGTGTGAGTTTATTGCGCACAAACTTTATGATGTAAAGCGGTTTAAACTTACAAAAAGGATATATTAATTGATTTATTAACATATTAATTTATTTATTAACATAAAAATTTAAATAATAACCAAGGGTCAGGGAAGAAAAATTTATTTATATACATAATTCATCTTAAAATTGTTATTATCTAGTTAAATATTAACACGCGTCAGCAGAATTAAAATTTTCAACAAAGAACTTATAATTAGCAAACATAGCTCATTACATCGTCTGTGAAAACATATGAGAGTAAATCAGGGTTAATTAAAACAGAAGTTATCTCTTTATGATGCCTACAAAAAAAAACCTCATGTAGGAACCACATGACTCCTTTACGCCTATTAGATTATATATTAAAATGAAAAGTATATAAAATTTTATTTCCTTAATAACTGCTGATATGTTTCATAATTTTTTTTAATCATAATTGAATTATTATTTATCGTAAAAATGTTTTTTAGAATCAATATTTAAATAAATCAATATATTTAAATTAAAAAAAAAAAAAACGTTAAAAAAAGGAGATGAAGTCTGATTCGAACTGATGTGCCTTACCCTTCTAAGATCCAAATATTTCATTAATTAAAATTCCATTTGGCTATAAGTCTGGAACCAATGAAAATAGGTACCACTTAAGATATACCGTTGAAAAGCTCTTAATGAGAGCTTATTACTGCAGTTAAGAAAAAGTCCAAAATCCAATTTTGTTTTAATTTGTGCTTTTTTGGATACTTTTGGTTTATTCGATTGCAATAAAAAAGGAAGGTGCACAACTAGATGTTACAACAGTCCTAAATCCAAAATTTCAACATCCTACGGCTAATAGTTTTTGAGTTATCCGCGATAAATACGTACGTACGTACAGATGTCACGTCGAAACTAGTCATAATGGACTCAGGGATGGTCAAAATGGATGTTTCCATTGAAATCTGAAAACCAAAGTTTTTTGCAATCACAATACTTCCTTTACTTCGTACAAGGAAATAAAAATAAACAATGTCGTTTAAGTAATTCAGAAACTTTTAAAGCCAATATTCGTCTACAAAATGTACCGTTCATCCTCTTCTTTTGAACGTTTTTAAAAGAATATTAGTAATATAAGCTTAAATACAAACTTAACTCAAAATAATAATTATAAAAAAAGCCAGTAATTGAAATAAATTAGTGAACCATTAAGAAACTTATAAGATAAATAATAACAAAACCCATAAAAAATCCAACTCTAAGATCACTTAAATTCATAAATCTAAGATTCTTCGTCGTTACTATATCACAATCTAATTATTCTCTCCTTAGGTACGTAGTAGAAAATATACCCCACTACGGATTTTACTATTCCTACTAGTTCTTTGGTGGTTGGTTTTCAATTACCCATAAATCTCAGGAATGATTGATCTGAGACCGTACAAGACTGCACTTCATTTACATTCATACACATTATTCTCAATCATCCTCTTAAGTAATACCTTACGGCAGTTCCGAAGGCTAAAGAGAAAAAAGTATTAGATTCTACTGACAGATGCATGAAAAGTTATCATAAAAAATATAAATTTTCAAAATAAAAATCCGGTGTTTTGAAAAAACTGATTGTTTTAAAATTTATAATTTAATGGAATTTAGAGTTGAAAATGTAACTAAAAAAAAATTGTTAATTGAATGCATATAACGTATAATATATAAATCGAATTTCTAACAGAGTGATAAATTCAAGACAAATTTATTAAGTTGAATTGATTACAAGGTGCACTTAGCGGATGCAATGTAAGTCGTAATAATATAAACAACAGATTTATTGGTTGCTGCTCAACTGTTTAACAATTTAACAATTTGGACCATGTTTTGTATTAATTTTTATAGTAACAAGTTGATCCACGTCTCCATAATTTATCATACTGCCTACTTTTTTCTAGACGTAATATTTTACCCACGATGGAACGGAGCGATATATGCGTTTGGGGTAAGAGGTTGTGTGTATGCGTTTGTGTATGTCTCTTACCAATTTTTTCAAAAACTATTGGACCGATTTCGATGCGGTTCTTTGCATTACACAGGTATCACCTCAGAGCAGGTTCTTAGATTAGTTTTACGGTTATAAGCCGCCAGGGGACGCCGCTGTAGATATGTTTTTTTCAAAACGGCTTCGTGGGTTTTTAAAAATGTTTAATTTTATCACTTTTTTACATTACGAAATAAAAATATATTGGAAAGAAAGATATGAAATTTTATAAAGATTTAATTAAAGAGATATCGGCATTAAAACAAAAATTTACATTTATTTATCATATAAAAATAGCAGGTTTTTATTTTGTATCATCCACTTTTGGGCAGCGCATTTGCCAAATTTTAACCTTTTTTTTTTTTGTTTAACCTCCGGGGCCGCAGTTAAGCATTACTGTACAGAGGATGAGATGAATGATTTGTAGCGTGTGTGAAAAATGCCATGCCTGACCGGGATTCGAACCCGGGACCTAAACAATTTTACCATGCAAAGAATTTACTAAATGCTTTTTCTCTTAAATTTAAAAAAAAAATTGAAATTAAATGTTCTATTAATAAAAGTTAATTCTCTAAAACTTAATCGGATCATGTATACTTGCCGAGATAAATAGGGTAATTTTCATTATCTGTGCATTATTTTTTATAAAAATAACTTTTATAAAAAATTTCTAATAAGCAGTCTATAAAGAAGAAAATAATCAATTAAAATACATGACTATTTACAATAAATTAATTTTTTTTCAAAACTTTAAAAAAAAATTAAAAACCTAAAACATACTCTTAAAAAGTTTTCATGACACATTAGGCAACTTGAAATTAACACTTTTTAATAAACTGAAAAAATAAAGAGAACTCTAAAAAAGAAGAAGTAGCTTAATTAAAACTGAATTCAAAATGTCATGAAATTAAAAAAAGAACATGAACTTAAAAACTATCGTTAAATACGCTATGAAAAGCTTTAAATACATATTATTATACAAAAGATCTTTAATTAAAAAGTTATTACACTTCGCAAAATGTTTTATGAAAAAATGTTATTTCTATTTCAAAGTAGAATTTATAAATAATCCATACAGAATATTGTTTGTGTGTCCTTTGGGAAGATACATTTAAATTTCTTTAAAAACTATGTTCTAATCGTTAATTTTAAAGTGAACAAATAAAAAGCTTCACGCATAAATCATATTCAGCGGTATTTTTGTATAAACGCTTCCAACCTGTTAGATATAAAATTATAGAATATAATTTTATGATTACTATTATTTTTTTTTACCTACGACATACCATACAATATTTATTACAGTAGCAATGGGTAAAAAGCCGTAGGGAGAAGTACGTGTAATTTAAGCGTCAGCTGTATCGGTTGTGACGAGCTGGTGCCGCAATTATGCATAAAACAAATCCTTCATGGTTGGCGATCCAGCGAAGTGAAGTGATTTGCATGCTAGAGGGTTGTGGTTAACGAAAGCAATTTAGGCGATACTGAACCACATTATTTATGGGATGAGAAGAGAGAACCCAACACCCAATATGCATGCATCACCCCAAACTTCATTTTCCATTAGAGACCGCAACTTTGTGGCTTACGTACGCGCAAGAGCAAAATTGTACTTTGAATATGCATGAGTCGCATAGCATAACTCATTCGGCTTCCCGATGCACCGCTCTTAGGACTCATAAATTCATATTCTTTTGCACAATATTCTGAGGACTGACCGGAAGGAAAGTCCTTTCAACTAAGTCTTTTGTATTTCGCATGCAAAAATTCACTCTAACCGCTCTCTCTTATGGAAATCTATTATCACACAGTGCTCGCATATACCCGAAACGCTCTTTTGAAGAAGAAAGCTTTTATTATTACATAATAATTTATTCTAACTTCTCCATAAGAAAAATTCAGCGGTTTAATTTAGCTTTTAAATAACTAAAAGTATAGAAGAACACATAATTTATAAGATTTTGTAATTTTACCTGAAGAAAATTCATTATAAACCTATTTTTTCATAAGGAACATTTTTTTAGGAATAATCTTTAAAATAAAAAAACCTTATTAGAAAAAAGTTGTTTTAGCTAAAGATTAATTTAATAATATATAAAGAACCTATACGTTTTAATGACATCAGTTAATAAAACTAATCTAAATATATGAATAATATACAAAAATTAAACAAATCATTAGAACTATTTTAAATAGACAATAAAGGTAAGATTAAAATTGTGGTTTGTAAAAATTACTTTTTTTCAGTACTGTTAATTTTTGTTTTGGTTTTCTAAACCAAACTACAATCACTAGTTTTTAATATATATGTATAAAAATATGAATTTCCATTCTGTTGGAAACACATTTTAAGTGCAAAAATAACATCTGTTTTAGAAGAATTCGGATAAACTTATTACAATTTAGATTCAAGTTACGATATAGAAATGACAATATGAAAATAAGTAACATTATTTGGAGGAAAATTAACCGAAGATACTGTAATGTCATGTAGGGATGATACGTGAATTAATATAAAATCAAAATTTCAATTCAAAATCTGTTAAATTACAAGCATAAAAAATGGAGTTTTTATAAAAACTGAATTATAAAATTATGAATGGGTATTATGTTACGATATTTTATGATAATTAAATATTATAGAAGTCGCAGAATGTTTTTATTTTGGAAGTAAAATCAAAATAATTTTTTTATTTAGCTAAATTTATCGTTGAAGGAAATTATGATAGATGTCTAGTGGAAACTAGCACAAGTAAGCAAACATTTCATGCAGAAAAGAATTCTACTAACATAGATAAAAAAAATTTAGAAAGAGAATCTTTAAAATATTTGAGTAGATCGTAGTGTTCGTTATGTCTAAACAAAGGCAATAGGAAACGCAGAAAAGAAAAAAAGATAGCATTGATGTGTTGTGTTACTATGTCGAAAATTAGATAGGTTAATGTAGTTTCAAGTAAACGGTCTTAATGAAAATGAGAAAAATTTATGACAGAAATTTGTAAAGAGATAACTAGGTCGCTGGATCAAATTTAAGGGCATCACGGTTTAGTTAATTTAGTATTAGAGATTTCGAAAGATGTGTAAAAAGTAAATATCTGAGAGAAATACAAATATTGTAATGTATGACAGAAAATAGAAAAAGTAGGATTTAGTAAATGAGTTAATATATTCATATAAAAAAGGAACTATGTCGTTTTTGTGATGTGTTTCTATCAAAACGTAATAAGATTTACACTGCAATAGCGTTAAGAATGAAATAACACTCCTCGGTGTATAAAATAATTTACAAAAACTAAGTTCAAAGAAAAACGAAATCGTACGAAGAATATAACTGAATAGCAGGAAACGGTCTAGAATTAAAACTTAAATATACGTACACCATCACATTTGTTGGCAAAAGATGTGAAGATACTGATGTAAAGTTTAAGATACCGGCAATTAAATATACAAACAATCGTCTTACTGTTAGTATTCATATATAAATGTTCTACCTCTAAATTACCTGGCTATTTTTTTTTAGAAATCGTCTTTCTAGATGTAAAAGAACATCCTTGTCTCGTTTTCCGACCTAAACAGCCAGAAAAAAAAGTAATATGTCTTCTTACAAATCATACTATTAAATGATATATTGAACTAGAACAAAAATCCTCTCTCAGTATCTATAAATTATTACTTTTACATTGGAAAACTAAAATATCATTCGACCTGTAAGTATATCTTAAAACTGGGACTTTAAAGAGCTATTAAAATTAGGTTAATTTATCGTGAGAATGGAAATATAAGTTAAAAACACATTTACAATTTAAATGAATAAAAATGGTCAAGGTTACACAATTTAACACAGTAGTAGCTATATTAAATAAGTTTGTATGTATGCACTCCTTTTTCCGGTAAGTTATAAAATTTTTGATAAAACATATAAGTGTTAAAAACTGTTAGTAAATAACGACAACTAAATAAATGAACGGATCTGAAAGGTATTTTTAATATAAATACAGAAGTTATAGTTATTTTAAAATTTATAGTTTTATATATTGTTTTTTCCTAAACTGAAACAGTATAATTATAAAAGATATTCCACGAATATTTTGTTTAATTATTACAAGCTTCTCAAAGGATTTTCAACCAGAACACGTCAGTTTTGCTATTTGTGATTATTATCAGGAAGAAAGAATATTTTTATTTTGTTACAATCTGCCCGATTTTTAAAACACAAACTAAAATACTAGCTGTTAGTTTTAAAACGCAACCCAAGAAAAATATTTGTTTACAAAAGATAATACAATAATTTCGGATGAAGAGGTTGGCAACTCTACCTACTGTTGTTTCTGATATCATTTTGTATTTCTTTTTTGTGGAAATTATTATTTTTGGTTATTGTGCTTTTTAATTACAAAAAAAAAAAAACAGATGGTTTTGAACTCGGAAGAAACGATTTTTATTGTAGAAAATTATTTAAAAACAACATATTTTTTTAGTGCGAAGAAGCTTTACCACTGTAGTTTCCGGGTAAAAATGTACCAAATAAATTTTTAATTCATCGTTTGATAAAGAAATACAGAGGAACTGGTTCTGTTTGCCATCAGATACAGCCGGAAACATTCAGTTCTTAATGACGAAATACAGTACTTAATGAAAACATTAGGGTAAGCTTTTTATACTCGCCTAACAAATCATTACGAAAACTTGCACAACAATAAGGAATATCTCTGTAACTATACAGAGCCTTCAAGCTATCCGGCCACTCAACATAAAGCCATATCGAATTCATGTATCGCATGAATTACACCCAGCTGATTATGTTGTTAGGCTCCACTACTGTTAATCGTTTAGCAGTTTGTTCGTGAGAGCATTAATGGAGACGGTCTCTGGGGATATCTAAACGGTTGGGTATCCAAAAATAATGCACACATCATTGACGATCTGAAAACCAAATAACTCAAGAACTACGAGAAACTGGAAGAGGTACTCTTCGAAAGGTTGCACGGAATATGAAAAATAGGTTAAAGACTTGCACTGATGAAAATGATGGACACTTTTAACGTTTGTTATAAATAAATTTGATCTCAATACTGTTTTGCACCAATAATTGTAATATTTATAACTAACCGCATTTAATATAATGCGGTTAGTTATATATGAGTGTACATATAACATATGCGGTTAGTTACAATGCGGTTTATAAATTGGGTTGCTTTTTTTGGATTGCGTTTCAAAACAAACACTGTATAATAAAACTTACCACTATAAAGCTTACCACCTTTCAGATGGTAAGCTTTATAGTTATTTAAATGGTCAAAACTGGTATTCACTTTGTAATCTTTTAAAGGTTGCTTTTATTGCAGAACTATTCTAGAAAGATAATTTAATTATGACTAATGCCTAGCGTAGATGTTTTGTAGCAACTCCAATGCAAAAATTTTTTTTTTTTAGTAATACTATTGACTTATTTTTTGGTTGATGAATTACACAGAAGCTCTTAAAAGCTCGTACTTGGAATAGAATTTTTTGCTAGTGAAAAATGTCATACATTTCGATTCGAACCCAGAACCTCCGGATGAAAGGCCAAGACGTTACCACTCAGCCACATCGGTGGACTTCCTTTAAAGCACCAGTATTATTCTGTATTTTATTTCATTTTTTCTTTCTTTTTTTTAAACTGATATATTCATGTGTGTATTGATTTTCTCTAACTTTTTTTTTGGAGAAATTATTTAATTTTTTTCAATGCAATGAAGAAAGTGGTTTCATCTAGCTGATATACTTTTAAGTTTCTTCAATTCAAAAACAAACTAAAAATCGGTTTACAAGGATTGCTAAACCACGGTATTCATTTATACAAATAAAAACATAATTTTGTGTGCTTATATAAAACGATTAACAAATGGAAGTGGAAATTTCAAGTAATCCTGAAACCTCCGCCTTTGATAACAGATTTCAAGAACTTCTATTTTCGTCAATTCCAAAATTATGTCCATACACATTTTTTTAAATAGTGGTCGTGCCTGATAGTAGCAATATTTTTCTTCAAAAATATTTGGGAAAATACTTTCTACGCAGATATCAGATTTATTAATCTGGCTCCGTTTCAAAGCAAAAGATTTCGCCCAGATTCCTGAGCAGAGTAAAATAAAAAGATATTGAAATTCTAGAAATACAAATTAAGAGGTAAACTTGATGGTTTCTTATGGTTTTTGACCTGATAAATTGAATAAAATAGGTTCCAGAACCATATCTCTATTAAGTTTTACAATATCCGATGTAAAACGGAAAACGTTTTTGTCTAAAAACAAGTTTTTTTACATTTTTAACTCAAAAACTTTGTTAAATGACTGATAAATGCGTAAAATTAATTACTAAACTTGTAGAAAATTTAATTCTGAGAAAATTGTTCTAAAATATCCCAATAAAAAATAAAAACAAGTCCAAGAAATTTTATTTTATTATTAACACTTACCATATGAAAACTCTAAATGTTACCAGTTACAGAAATGAAGTTAACATAAAATTGACACAATGTTAAAAAGAAATTAAAAGTGTAATTGATACATTTAATAAAGTTTACAGTAACTTTTCAAAAATTCGTTTTTCTACTTAAATACATTTGGCTGGACGCTTTTGGATTGCTAGTAATACACTATTTTCCTTAATTTGTGCAGCGGATCTGAAATGTAGCAACCATCTCTTCATGCATATGAAGTTTTCTGTGTGTACACAATACTTTTCAACCAACCCAACACACAAAAATCCAACGATATTACATCAGATGATCTTGGTGGCCAGGAGTGTGGTCCGTCGATCCATCGCTCTGGAAATTGGTGGTCAATTCATCGCTCTGAAAATTGCTAATTTAAGTATTCAGAGCAGTAACGAACATGGAATGCAGTGATGAAACGACGTAAAATTCAATATTGGACAGCTGATTTCTGTTACTAACATACGAAATTATAATTTTTCAAAGTTTCAATTTTACACTGAATTTTTAAAAGATATATAAACTATTTTCTGATTAAAATTAGTATTGTTTTTTTTTATTATATAATTTTTTTAAATTTTATTTTATCTTTAATAGAATACTACTTTTTGTATCATTGATCTTTGTAGGAAAGCAAACGTCCTTCCTACGTGTTATACTTTCGTTTTCAAACGGTTAGTGTTAATAATAAAATCAAATTTCTTGAACACATATTTGGTTTTTATTGGGCTATTTTAATCAATTTTCACAAAATTAAATTCTCTACAAGTTTTGATAATAAATTTTACGCATTTTTAAGTCATTTAACAAAGTTTTTGTACAACAAACTAAAAAACATGCTTTTAAACAACAACGTTTGTGTTTTACGTCGGATATTATGAAAACTACTGAAGATATGGTTTTGGAGCCCATTTTATTCAATTTATCAAGTTAAAAACCATAAGAACCATCAAACTTACATCTTAATTTAGGTTTACAGAATTTCAGTATGTTTTTATTTCACCCTTTGCCCAGGAATCAGGACGAAATCTTTCGCTAGCTAACGGAGCGTTTCAGAGCCCATGTTTATATGAACTTTCTTCAATGTTTTCGCTAGTAGAATGAGCTCAGAAAGCGCCAGTAACACTACGTGAATCACCCAGTAAACATATGTTATATATTTTTATCCCCGTTAAACTAATCAATACTTAAAATAATTGCTTCATTCATAACTTCAAATTAACAGACACTTGTTATTTCTTACACGATAAATCCTAAGGTATAAAATTTTAACTAGGGAAAAATATTCAGAACATATCTAAAATTTCTATAATTATTTGTATAAGAAAAATTAGAGAATAAAATTAAACAGAAATATTAAAAAAAAAGAACGCAATAATTCTAAATAAACGATCAGCTATAATGTTGTATATATGAGTATAATACGAAAACTAAAATAAAGGAAAGTGAATGATGGGTTATTTTAATAATCATTTTACTTGATACATAATAACCAAAATCTTAATAATTAATTTTGTTTCATAGAAATTTATTTTGAATCAAGAATAATATTATTTAAGTTACGTAAGGATACATTTATCCTTCAAGATTATTTTCATAACTTTTAATGTTTTTTCAAGGAAGCCAAATAATAGATACGGAGATATAGAAGCATTAATCTTTTTTGAGCAAATTGTTTACGTACCGTAAGCAATATATATACATGTTGTATTTTTATTTTTTACTTTAGCAGCATTTGTACATAAAATAACTACAATCCAGCCACTTAACAGAAATTCGTTGCAATGGACCATTCTGTGAGCAATTAAGCCTAATGGGTTGCAGTTGTGTACGCGGGTGGGTTGGGATATTTTACTGTTACAACCCGAAATGGCAGAACGTTGGAATAAAAGTACTCCACCTCTCTAAAGCAAACCCGTTGTTGTAACTAAATCCAAGAGCCGGTCATATTTATAAACCACCAAACAAGGGTAAAAACAAAATACTAATAAAAACACCAAAAAAAATTTCATTTAATGTAGACTGTATTTCATTCTTTTTTTCCAAAAAAAGGAAAACTATTTTACACACATTTATGTTTATAATTTATGTCGTTTTCGTAAATATAATAATTTTCAGAAATGTAAATTTTGTTGTTGACATAAATTACAAAACTTTGATTAATTTATTATAACTTTTTCTAATACTGTTTTTTTTGGCTTCAATCACTTATAACGGTCTAACAGAAAATCCTTTTATAATACTGAATTCTCTAGGATCATTAATAAATTACACCTAATTTATCCACAGACAGCTCAACCATTTTCTCATAATCTATTTAACAATTTTAATAAAAATAAATAACTCGTTGAATCTTCTCCAATAATACATAAGCGAAAGAAGACGCAAGCAAACTACTTCATCCTGTTAAATGCACATCACATACATAGCAAGATATGATTATTTTTACTGAAGTAAAAATCCTAAAGCATCGTTAGAAATATTTAAATAGACTGTTTCATCTACTGATTCAAAGAATTTATTTATTTCTTAGTAGACCGTCGTACGTTTTAGGATATAGGGAGGATTCACTTAATATTTCCAATAATAATGATTTTATCTTGAATAAAAATAAAATCAAGATTTTTATTTCTTTAACGCACATTTTACGACATTAAATAATTTATCAGTTGAAAGCTGGATAATAATTTTAAATTTTACAATATCTTAAAAAAAAGAAAAATTATTGTAAAACAAGAAAGAAAACTTACAATATAAAAAATGAAAACAGAAATAACAAATTTTACAAAATCAGAAAAAACCATCAGCTTTTACACGATCATTTACATATTTATTATCTATTAATTTTTAAAGTCCTAGATAGCTAGGGACAGAAAACTGCAATTAACTTAAAGAACCTATTAAATTATCAATATCTGTACCTACAAAGAAACTTGTCCTGACTGACTGACTGACAGATTCATCAACACCCATCAAAAGCTACTAAAGATAAATTGATGAAAATTTATACGCATGTTCTTACGGTGTAAGTACGCACTAAGAAAGGATGTTTTTTTAAATTCCAAATTTAAAGAATTTAAAGGAGCAACAATGAAATTTACTTTTTTTTAATTCCTCGTTAAAAATTAATATCAACTTAATTTTTGGTGTGTGTAATCTTCATGTTTATATCTAAAACCAACTTTCTAGATTTTTGAAATTCGACCTTGAAAGGGGTGAAGTGAGGTAAAAAGAATTTGACAATGATTGCAAATTTTCCCAATTTCCGACTATACTAAACGAGATATTTACTAGATTGTAGCTTGCAAATACTCTTCAGATAAATATTTAAAATCATTTTCAGGTTTTTTTTAATTTTGACTTTTCTGAGGGGTCCGACAATGTACGGCGCAGCAGCTCAACCAATACTGCCACTGTTACTGTATGTGCGACATCACTGGCTGGCCTTACCTCCGCTTACTTGCCTAAAAAACATAAAAGTAATTAACTTTTTTTTTAATGAGAAAGAAAGAACGGTCACCTCCTAGTGGTGTTTGTCGGGTAACGCTAAGAACCGGATAAAACACATTTTTACATGGGTAACCAGTTATAACAATATTTTTAAGGTGGTGACCGACTATTTTGAAACCCACATTCTTATATCATTCAGATTTACGGATCCTGTACTGACCGAACTCTGAAGAAATTACAATACACTGATATGTTTTTAATAAATTGAACAGGCTTTAATTTTTACTTATCATTATTATTCTTACAAGCATAAGTTTAATGAATATAATGGGGTCCAAGGGGAAGAGCCGTCTTAGTAGACTGGAAGTATGAGCGAAGCAAGTCATGACGTTTAACGCAAACGAGGTCGCGACACAGAAGCTAGTTTATATAATTTTTTTACAAAAAATAAGATAACAAAGAGAAAAATTATATAAATACACTACTGTAAACTAATGTTAATTATTCTTCAAACAGTCAATACATAAAAAAAATATTATTTAACCATACATGCTACCAATATCTCTACATTTTTAAGTTTCTTTTTTTTTGTATTTAGAATATAAGCCTCACATTATCTTAATAAAAAAGAATTAAAACCCTAACCAGAAGTGCACAACAAAAAGGGGCACCCAATACTGAATTCTTGGATTAATGCTAAATCATGTGTTTTATCTTGGCATTACACAAATACATGTACACACGTGCGTAAATGAGCACGAACAGATTATTTCAATCCAATATGTTTTGATAGATAAAATGTTCAAACGGGGAATCAAAATGATAACCCTACTTAATGTGAACAAAATATTTTATCCTTTATTTCTGTAGCATAAAAATATAAAATTTCTTTGCTCTTTAATAGTAACGTTTAATAGAAAAACATTAAAATAAATATAATAGTAATAAAAACATTTTTATTTAAGATGGTAGAAACATGAGTATAGTTAATTTAATATGTAACAAAAACAATGATGAATACAAAATGAGACCAACAGATCATATTAACGTGAATAATTTATTACAATTGTATCTTATTTGCTGTTTATTCAATAAATTATTCCTTGTAAAGCATTTTGCCGACCCGTTACGTAATACAGGTGTCCCATATAAAACGCAACCCATCAATCACTCATCCATGAAATTTCAAAAGTCAAGCTTACTTCCCTACTCGTTACTGAAATGGACTCGTCCAACATCTAACATCGCGGCGACGCAGTAGAACACTACCGATAGTAATAACAATGCAATCATAACGTTCAGTGTATTGCTAGAGACAAGATGGTGTTTTCGCTAGATGAACGTGTTTTCATTGTCGAGTCGTACTTCAGTACGAAATCAGTGGTTGCAGTGCAAGATTTGTTTCGCCATAAGCACCCAGATAAACCAGCTCCTAACAAAACATCAGTATTAAGGTTAGTCGCAAAATTTAGAGAGACCGGTTCTGTAAATAACAAGGAACACAAAAGATCTGCGTCAGTGTTGAATACAGATACAGTCGCTGAAATCAAAGACCGATTACTCGCCTCGCCAAATAAATCGATCAGACGTTTGTCTGCTGAAATTAATTTGTCTAAATCAACTGTTCATCGGGCGACCAAACAATTACAATTACGACCTTATCGCATTCAAACGGTTCATCGACTTCTAGAGCCCGACAAAGAAAAACGGCTACAATATTGTCAACGGTTCCGTCGATTTCTGCGTGAGGGAATTAACGTTATAGATTCGTTATTTTTCACAGATGAAGCACGGTTTCATTTGGATGGCTACGTTAACAGCCAAAACAGTAGAATTTGGAGTGCTGAAAATCCCCACGTTTATCACAAAAAAACAATTACACCCGCAGAAGTCGGGCGTGTGATGCGCGATATCGCGGAAGAAAATAATCGGTCCTATTTTTTTCGAGTACACCATTAATGCAGAACGATATCAGGATATTCTATTTCAGTTCATCGCACTCTTGGAAGAGGAAGGCAGACACTGCTGGCTACAACATGACAGTCGAAATCGCACTACGCAGGTTCAACTTCTGATTTCGTCGATGAATTCTTCGGTAATCGGGTTATCGGTCAAGGCTTGTGGCCACCAAGATCTCCAGAATTGACTGCGTCGAATTTTTTTCTATGGGGTTACCTCAAAGAAAAAGCCTACAGCAACAAACCACGAACACTTGAACAATTGAAAGTCAATATTGAACAAGCTGTATTAAATATCCAGCCACAAACTTTGAAAAACGTTGCAAGAAACGCTGTAAAAAGAATTGAAGCTTGTATTCAAGAAGATGGCGGCCACTTCCAACATTTACTCTAAATGTAAGGTAATGGATGGTAATAATAAAAATTACATTTACATTTACACATGCCTTTTTATTATTTCAATACCTACCAATATAAGGTTGGGTTCCGTTTTATATTTGACACCCTGTATATTGAGATAGCCGTTATAAAAATTACGGCCAAATTATTTTTTATATGTTACAGTATTGGTACAAGAGCAATTCTGTACATCGCCTTCCAACAAATAATTGTACTACAAATTATTTCTAAAAATTAAAAAAAAAAAATATTTTTTTAAAGAAGATATCTAACGAGATTAGGTACCCGATAGATAGATAATCAAAAAAATACTTTCGAAATTCGGGTCATAGGAACAAGCAGCCTATCTAACTTTCAATCAGTTGCCAAGGAAAATATAAAAGTTTATTACAATTAAATGAATATAATTTAAACTAACGCGAGTACAAATAATAATTCACTTAAAATGTAAGTATAGAACATTTACACAAAATTATACATCATATAAAATGTGTTTTTTCTTTTTTACAGATATTACGAGACAGGAAGTTTTAAAGCTGGCGTGATAGGTGGCAGTAAACCTAAAGTGGCAACTGCCCCAGTAGTAGATGCAATAGCGAACTATAAAAGAGAGAATCCTACCATGTTTGCCTGGGAAATAAGAGACAGATTGCTATCAGAAGGAATTTGTTCGCAAGATAATGTACCTTCAGTCTCATCCATAAACAGGTAAAGTTAAAACCAACTTAATTTATTTCATACGTTAAAATTCATTGATCAAAAGAAAAAACCCGATGTTGTTAGTTTTATGAATTTTTTTTTTAAATTATTCAATATTAAAAAAATAAATAAATAAAAGCGTGTTAAAAACTAAAAGGATTAGTTTAATTTCTACTGATTTTATTAAATGAATGTTTCCTATCGATTTGTATATAGTCGATTGCGGCCAAATTTTTCTAGTTGCCGCGAACTCGTAACTACAATCAGTCGATGTCGTGTTGGCTTCGCTCAAAACCCACACCGGGAAAAGGATGGGGCGGTTGACAGCAAAGGGCCGGCCAGTTGTCAGTCCCCTGTGTATGCAAACGGCGAAGGGCAACCGATCAATCAAGCATTGTCTGCAAGACGGAGCCAATTAATTAGAGCTTAATGGAAGTGTCAGCCGACACGAGGGATGAGAGGAGGTGTTTGACTAGGACATGGGAAGCGGTTGTTCTACAATCGCGGTAAAAACAATCAAAACTAAGGCTTGTACGAACTAACAGATAAACAAACAAATATTTGTCAATTTAACACCACCTACACAAATATTACTTACACTGATAAACTTTCTTTTTCAATTAAATACATTTGATACATAATTTAATTTTTTTTTTTAGGTTTTCGTTAAAATCCAAAATTAATTGATAATTTTTACACATAACTTGAATTACATCACCTAAATTATTTACAAAATTTTAAAGTAATTTTATCATCAAACAAATTGTGAAGTATTACAGATATAATTTAATGTATACTAAATCCAACTTTCGATTCTAAAATCGAAAAATAGATCCACTATTGCTTTCTTTCTACAACAAATGGAATATACGATTAGTATTTTTATGCCCAGTTTACTTCCTTATAAAATTGAGAAGTTATTGTACTCGATGAGATGTTTCAGAGCTACCACGAATATTAGATAAGATTAATGAAAACGCAACATGACTTGCATCGAAATGATAAGAATAAAAATTAAATTCAACAAAAGGAAATTTTATTTTATTTATCAAAGAATACATAAAGATCTTTTTTTAAATGCAGGAATAATAAACTTATGCTCACGTGTAAACTCAGTGTTTTTAAAACGAAATCTTTCAAAAAAAATTCAATTAACGATTTTTCATCAATCTGTCGCGCTTCTATTTTTGGTTATAGAATTAAGTGATATAAACGAAATCTTTCAAGATCATTTTTTCAAATAACACACTGTTCTGTTTTATGTATCTGTAGTATTTACAACAAAACTGATATTTTTAGAATAAGATATATGGTCGGTCTAGGTTTTGTGATCAGTCACATTTAAGTAAAGCAAACGCTTTACTTGCCACTAACGAATGTTTTCCACTAACAGAATGAAACATATTATTTAACGATGTTCAAAAAAAATCTTTTATTTTCAATTTTATATAAATTTAGAAGCAAGCTAACATATTTTCCAAGCTTACTGTTTCATTAATATATAATTATATATATAAATATATGAGACCGTATGTCCATATAAAAAACATAGACAAAAAGTAAATTTAATCGATCTATAAAAACAAAAAAATTGACTGCATAGATCTCTGTTCCTACCATAAAAAGAAATAACCTAACTACAAAGAGACAAAAGAAGGAATAAGGGTTGTAGTATTACAACAAATAATACAGTTTATGTGCAGTTACTTTTTTTTCACATCGATCGCAAAACATAGTTTCCTCTTTGTTGTGGTGCTCCGATTTGAAATGCCCTTTATGTTATACGTACTATGAAGAAGGAGACCAAACATCCTATACACGAGCGTATTATACCCTTCATCTACAGTCTCCCCCTACACACAAGGTCCTGGATTGTGATCGTTTATTTTTATATATATATTTATATGTACCAATGAATCACGCATTCAATATAGCTTTTACGGTCAGAAAAAATACATTATCTTAGACCTATAGATAAATCTTTTCTGAATAGAAAAAGGAAAATAAAATAATACGGTCTGTGACGTATACAGAAAGAAATATAAAATCTTTTTTTTTAATCAACGATTTTAATTATGTAAGATATATAAACCTACTTCAAAATTTAAACAGTTATTCAATTTTTCCAGTTTAAAAACTTCTACTAAAAATTAAAACGATTTTTTTTATAGTTAACGGTAATTTTGTATTATTTTAAGCGTTCTAATTTCTCGTACTGGTCTACTGAATCTCATATCTACATCGAAAAATCATGATTATCTACATCATATTTTCGATCCATGAATATTTAATTTAGCTATCCCAAATCTTTACTTGTAATGAATCTTTTTTCACGTTTCACGTTACAAAAATAAATTAGATTGAATGTAAAAATCCGGTTACTATATAGTATACGTTATAAATGTGACGTTTGTGTCTGAACTAGTCTATATACAAAAAAGACTTAAGATAAAAAATCATAATCTTTATTTGCTACAATTTTCTGCATAAAACCATTATTTGTTTTCATCCTAATCAGTTTACTTATTACTAGCGTAGAAAGAAAAATAATGACGCGGGTTTTTTTCCCAGAAAATAAAGGGTTTTCATTTTAAGAATGTCACCTTTATATATCCATCATAAAAAAAAAGTTAAAGATTTTAATATTTTACGGTGATTAATTCAACGGCTGCGTTTAGAGAAAAATAGCCAAGAATAGCCGTCTTAAAATAATATTTTCTAAAAAATGTGATAAAACCGTTTGAAATAAAGTTGGCCAACGTACGTAAAAGTAGTTGGCCCCCGTACCTGAAAAATGGCGATGATTTCAAAAATTGTAATAGTGTATTTTTAATGAAGAGAAAAATTTAGAGAAGGTTTCCCATTTAAAGTTTGTCATAAAACTTAATAGCTTCAGAGATCCTAATGGTGGCCATCTTCATTCGATCACCTGTGGATTTATCGTAAAATTACTAAATGAATACCAAATTATGTTTGTATGGTAACAACCAGAAGTGTCTTTAGATTAATAAATCATTTCGATAAAACTGAAAACCTTAAAAACAATTAAACATTTAATTAACATTAATTACAGTTTAGAAAATACTATGCAATCACTATCATTCTGAATATTACAGAAATGCCTTCTAAACATGGCAAAACTATTTCCGTAGAACTAAAGAGATATTTTGACAGTGAAATTCAAAAACTTATTTTTCTCATGTTTAACTGTAGTCAGCCCTAGTCAGTTTGAAGTGATATAAACAAGAAAATAAACTTGTTTCAGTTTTATTAAGCAGACGTGCATTAAATTAAATTGTCAAAAAATATATATAACTGTATATTATATTAGTAAATCGGCAGCAACTTCAATTATTTGTTTTAATAGCCAAGAGTGATTTTTATTATGGAATTTAATCATGATTATTCTATAGTCTACAGGGTAGATAAAAATATTAAAATAATAATAATAAATTACATATCGACAATCGAATTAAAACGAAATTATTGACAAGGACTGTCGAATACTAGAAAAAGAAGTTAAAGAGATGAAGCAAAAGAAAAATAAGAAGAAGAAGAAGAAACAGTGGATAAGTCGGAAGGGGAAATAACGCCACGCTGGGAACAAGTGGTGGCAAGAGAAAGAGAATGGATAAAGTCAGAGTAGTCTTGGAACCCAGCAATGAGATCACTACGTTTCCGCTGCCACCCTTATAAAAATACAACTAGCAAACCAGCCAGCCAGCCCCTCACAATTCGACTTGCTGGCTTTACGCTTTTCTCATCGTGCGGTATATACGATACGGTGCAGAATTAATCTCATTTAATTCATTCATTTATAAATTAATTTCTAAAAATGTACGATTAATAATTTATTTTCATTATTAAAAATTTATGTTTTAAAATAATTATAAAAAAATATTTTAATATACATCCTTGGAAAATTAACAATAAATAATACTGATCACGAAATCAGATGAACTCAATTTAAAAACTATCGGATTCAATAAGCATGTATTTTAATCGATACGATTAAAAATTGTATAATTTTCAAATTAATGAAATTAAACAGTCATATTACTAAGTAAATCGATATAACCCTCGATGCTATAGAGGTGAACAATATAAAAGAAAATAACTTAAAAGCAAGTACAAAGTAAGTAGTTTGTTGCTAATGCAACAATAATCCATAATTTAATAAAAATAACCCTTTTTTTAATAAAAATCGATACAGCTACTGGTTTATGTACTGAAGATAGGTTTAAATCTCAGCTATTATCTACACTAAATTATTTTTTCTGTTTCTAATACACTACGGATTGACTACATCAATCCTACAACATAAACTTTTATTCCATACCTTCTTACAGTCACAATCGCAATTCTTATTTTAATAAAAACCGCTCATTAACCAAACATTTAAATATTTTGCTACCCCGTGCTAAAAAACCTATATAATAAAAAAAGGATAATTTTAGTTATTACCATAATATTTCATAAATTATAATTAATCTGTACACAATTTCTTCGTTAATAAGCTATATCAGATAATTTTTTCCAAAACATTTAACAATTCACAGGATTATTTTATTTAAGTTCTGCTATTGAAAGCTTAAAGAAACATGATTAATCATGACTGAATTCCATTTAAAAAATGTAGTACAGGTTGATAAATTTACCTGAAATAAATTTATTTTGATGATAATCAGCACAATTTAAAACAAAACAAATTTGAACGGTTTTAAAATCTAAAGGATTAAAATAAAAACCGTTGAAATAAATAATTTTAATGAAGAGACAGTATCATTTAAAAAGTACTGGATTCGAATTCCTGTCAGTCACAGAATTTTCCATTCGTTACAGAATTAATTTCTCTTGCAATCTAATAAATGTAACATAATTGAAAATTATTTTATACTTGTAATATATCCATTTTTTGGCGTACGAAGAAATTGAGAAAAACTATAATAATGTTTTCTATAATATTTATTATAATCAAAATAAACTGGGAAAGGAAAAAAAATGAGAAAATTTAGTAACTTGAATGGATAACTAAAATCTATTTATCCAGTAAATGCTAAAATTACATAAAATTTAAAATTGAAATAAATTCCGTAACTGTAATTCTTACAAATATTCAATAGAAAAACAATTTTTCCTATCATTATTTTCCTTCAATAGTGGAAAAAATGAAATATTTCTTAATATCGTCCTGAATAATTTCCATGAATAACAAATAATTGTTTATATATATATATATAAATCAAATTTAGCCATTCAGTCGTGTCCGACCTTTGGCCATTCTATAGACGTTGATGTTTTTGCCATTGGAATTTTCCTGACAGGTTTTACGGGTGGTTTGCATTGTCTTCTCAATGTTGTTAACTGAAATCCAACCACCAAAGAACACCAGTTTCCACAGTCGAAACTCTCGACTTAGAACTCTCGACTTCAAAAATCAGCTCATTTTGCGATGACGAGTTTAACTACTAGACTAGCCAGACGGGTTTTATATATATATAAAACCCGCCGGGGTTAATTTAAGAATTGTTTCATAGTTATATGTAAGTTTCTGTTTTTTCTCAATAAAATAAGTCAGAACAGAAATGTTTTCCATTTTATTTCTGGATTTTACTGCTGTATACCAGGATTATAATACAAAAATTTATTTTATTCGAATTCCACCCGAAAATTCCTGAAACGTAACTACTGGTACACTTTGATAGTAAGATGTTATTAAAATTAACTAAAGAATAAAGTAACTAATGAAGATTTAAACCATAAAATCATACTAGCAAATTTGTCTCGCGCTACGTGTGCAGATAATAAATTAAAAACTTAAAAGATACAGAAATGTCTTGATAAAAGAAAGTTAAATATAAATTATATTTAGAGTATTATTTTTTGTTTTTGTATTCTTTAGAAGTACATACACTTAAAATATAATAATGTAGCAGTAAAAAATATATATTTCTATTATTCAGTTGAAACTGAATAATTTAAATCCATTAAAACGTTATTAAGTTACATAATATTTCAAATAATAATAATAAAACCAAACAAAACAATTATATTTATAAAAAATATAAAATTTCAATAAATAAATAAATATAAAAAACGTTAAGATCTTAATTAGTACAAGTTTTATTTGGAAATTGAAGTTTTTTAGTTACTAAATTATAAGAATATTTACAGTAAAAAAATACAATTGCAAGCATGACTAAACACGCGTGAATTAAATAAAAATCAACAAATAATATATTGTATAATATAGACATAGCGTGCAATATAACGTTGGAATATTAAGTTTGGCATAAAGAAATAGTCACTGTCATTTAAAATTGTTATTTACTCGTGAGGCTAAATATTTACTTAAAGACTAAAACAATAAAATAATTATTTTGATCTCTAAAATAATTAAACATAAAACAAAAATAAAAACTTCAAAATACAAAAGCGAATGTAGTTATAAAAACGGATGAATTAATAAAATTATAAAATAGTTTTAAATAGTACACGAATAAGTTAAGAGAAAAATAAATACCGTAACGTTTATTGAAATAAAACTAAATAAATATTCAAGTTAAGAGAGATTGAAACATATCAGTAAATGGGTTTTGTGATCTTGATACAGTGTTTGGAAGTTTCAGTATGTTGATCAGTTGTCTTTCCAATTGGTATGCAGTAGAGTATTTTCCGGGGGGTGGTTTTAGGGAGAAGGGGCCGCATCTTACCCAATGGGCGAACAAACTTCTTGCTCAGCCACCGAGATCAATAAGAAGGAACTTGGACACACGCGCCATAAAGTTCCACAACGCCTCCACTCTCTTCTACACGACTGCTACTTACATGTTACGACCAGACTAAGATACAACACGTTTCGTTTCGGTTTAAAAATCATACAACAAAAATAACGAATTATTTTTAAATCGTACCATATATATTACATTTATTTATACGTATAATCTTTTTTTTAAAAACAATGTTCGACAAACTATTTTTTTAATCAATTTAATACGAGTTATATTTAATAATGAAATTTGTTCATAATGACGAGATAGTTGTAAAAACGTGTTCAATAGTAATATACACAGTATATCTATAATTAAAGTAGTCAGATTAAGAAATGTTATTACCACTACTACAACAAATTCTAATAAGTGATCATAAATTTATAGCTTCAATATGAAGGTGCTCTAGTTTAAAATTAAAAATATGTTCTTATATATATTATTATTATTATTATTAAAGAATATATAAGAAGTTCTTTTAAATTCTTTTGAACATTAAATGTACTGCCAACAGAATTCGTTTTACATTTTAAAGTTCGGTTTAAACTACAGTTCTTCGAAGATTAGTCATATTTCTATCACATTTACTAAAAAAATAAAAATAAAAACAATTAAAACCGAATTGCAAGTAGTTCACTGGTAGTAATTTTCAAATATTTGCAGGAAGGCCTGTGAAAGTTTGCCTATATGATATTGTTTCCAAAACAATGCATAATTTATTCTACTGAATCCATTTTCTTGTAATTCTAAGAAAAAAAAATATAAAAATAATAAAATATTCTAGGATTAATATATTAACTGAACATTACATTTCTAGTAACTCTATTCCTACAACAAAGGATTAATCCACAAAAGACTGTACAGCCTTTTATTTATTTATTATTTTTTCGTTAAATTCATCTTCGTTTTTATTATTTATATTAACTTTCGTTATTAAAATATTATTAATTTACTTTTATTTTTATTATTACGTTTTTATTATTGCATTTACGTTTAATTTTTTGAACTTAGGTACAAATTTTACTAATTTGCTATGATTTTTCATAGCCGAATGTTTTGCTTAGTTCAACTTATTTCTCGAGAGTGCTTACAAAAGATTATGCAAATGAACGGTCGTTTAGCTATGTACTAATTATTCTTGACACTATTTATCATCAATTAAAACAAAAATCATATTTACTATTTTTTTAATGTATGTTCAATATTTTATTTTTATATGAATGCAATCATTTCAATGATTGTTTTTTAATCTTATGGACGAGGTTCTTCTAGAAGTTACGTTGTATATTTCTCCAATTAACTTAACTGGAAGATTCTTTGAACGGAATTTAAATGGCCCACCCCACACAAACGAATTTATGATTATTTTTTCATCATTTGTTAGTATTTATAACTCTATGTTAGGTTAAAAGTTTAAAATCCAAAAAAAAATTGGATTTTTGACTGTTTCTTAAACTGCAGTAATAAGCCTCATTAAGAGGTTTCAACGACATATCATAAGTGGTACTTATATTCATTGGTCCCACAGTGAAAGCCAAATAAAACTTTAATTATTGAAATATTTGGATCTTACAAGGGGAAGTTACATCGGTTCAATCTGACTTCATCTCCTTTTTTTTTAACTTAAATATACTGATTTATTAATAATTATTAACCTCCGATTGTAAAAAGATTTTTACAATAAATAATAATTCAGTAACATTAAAAAAAAGATTATGATAAAATATCAGAAGTTATTAATGAAATAAAATCTTATCTAATCTTCATTTAAAAAAAAAAAAAATATGTACATGTAATTTAATAGGCGTACAAGGAAGTCATGTGGTCTCCACGTCAGACTTTTTTGTTACAATACTCTTCTGTTTAGGTTCCGGGAATTACCGTTCAGGTATTATTTTAAAGGATGAATGAGGATGATATGAAGTGTAAGTATATGAAATGAAGTGTAGTCTTGTACAGTCTCAGTTCGACTATTCCTGAGATGTGTGGTTAATTGAAACCCAACCACCAAAGAACATTGGTATCGTTACAATAACCTGCTTCATTTTGTTTAATATGAAGAAATATTTATTAAATTCACTGTTTGCGTTGCACAACTTTAATGAATCAATATGGTTTTTAGCGTCTCTTAATTTTACAGTCTCTTTTCGGATTTCTTGGCAGTAGTACTTCTCACTATCAGAACAATCTTGTTGCAATCGCCAGCAAAACGTTCGTCTACGGCAGCCGTTATTTCTTCTTCCGTCTTGACAGCATACCCAAATTCATTTTCATCTACATTTAACCATTCTCGTAAGTCTTCCACTTTGCATTCTCTGGCCGTTTCTAAAACATTCCTGTACTCGTCTTCTTCAATTTCGCTGAAATTTTTTCGTGATTTTCATCTTGCAAAATTGATTTCCATGCGTTTGAAATTATCGTAGCTTTCATCTCCTTCAAACTCGAAACCAAATTGAATATGGCATTTTTTTATATTGTAATTTTTCAGATTAATTAATGTCTGTTTCCTCTTATGTCAGCGGAATCAGAATCTTTTTAAATAAACGTTTGCAAATAAGGGTATCGCCTTGATCCTTGGTTGGATCAACGCTGATGTATTCGGTGACATAAACAAAAATTTATTTTTTCCACTACTACTCCGTAAGATGTCTTCTGATGGATGCGCTGGCACATTATCCAATAATAAAAATGTTTTAACATCATACGAGGAACAGCCTTTTCTTCCGTTTGAAATTTAAGACGGGTGGAACGAAATTTCCGTGAAACCATGATCTAAAAATTTCAGAGGTGAACCAAGCCTTTCTGCTGGCTTTATAAATTACTGGCAGGTCTGTTTCTGTTATATTTTTCATAGCTCTCGGATGTCTTGATTTTCCGACTAGTGCAGATTTAAGTTTGCATGTTGCATCAGAATTAGCACACATTATTGTTGAGATTCTATTTTTATACATTTTATGTCCAGGGGAGTATGCGTTGTTTTTTTTTTTTTTTTTTTTTTTTTTTTTTTTTTTTTTTTGCTGACTCGAGTATTATTTGGAATTGCTTTCCACGACAAACCGATTTATTATCACAAATTATTTTTTTCAAATTTTCTTGAAACAAATGAATACTTTCATGATCTGAACCTTCTCCACATATTGTTTGGGTACATCTTCCATATCGATTTCAAAATTGAAACGATCAATCCGTACTCCCCTTAAAGTCTTTATTTTCGCATCTTCGAGCGAAACGTTCAGCAGCAGTTTGCAATTCTATTTCACGAATTCGGAACCAGCAACTCGTTGTTGTTTGCACCATGTCCAAACAGCTTCATCGACGTCAGATATTTTGGCTTCAGTTGTTCGCTTTCGTTTATTACAAGCAACATCAGAGTCCCAATTCCATGAAAAATTAGAGGACGTACTAAGTCAACTTACTGATCTCAAACTCGTTTAAAACATAGTAACTCATAACCGTTACTACGTAAAACTGTAAGGCATAATATAATACGGAGACTATGTAATATATACAGATACTGTAAACATGAAAAAAACCGCTTTCGGGAAACAATTAATGACATTTTATACAAACACTAAATTTAATCCAGATTTACGTAACTTGCTTACTTAAATTGAGTGCAAATTTCTTTAAAAGAATAAAAAACCAAGAAAAACAGCAATATTTTTAAAAAAATAATAATTCTTGTGGGGTACGAATTACGAAAGTTACAAATTAGTGAATATTTATTATGCAATACTGCAAACAGCTTTATTTAATTACTCACTCAGTAATACTTAATAGTTAGTTATACCGGGCGATCATTTGAAAAGTTACCACATATATTATTCAACAGCTATCAGTCCCATCGTATTTCTGTTTGCAGGCATGTATACCATTCTCGGGGGGGGCGACGTTTTAAAATTATTTTCAAAGGGTTGGAACCCACCTACCCCAACTCAAAAATCTTAAATGGTAATGGTCATGTTTAATTACATTAACTGACAACCGAAAAAAATAATGAATTTTGATGAAAATAGAATTAAAATCCGCCTATCCCGTCACTCGGTAAGTGCGAAAAACCATTCGAGGTAGTACTTTTTATAAATTTCAGTACAACAAAAATCGCTATAAAATTGCGTGATATAACTTTTTATAAACTATTTGAAGTAATCATAATCTGTGGATTAAAACTGTGAAAATTACTTTTAAAATTACCAACACAAAATGTCGCCCTTAATTTTTTTTTAATTTTCAAGGGTTGGAAACTTATTTTTTTTAAATAAGAAGGTGTAGCTTGTGACATCTCATTCGAATGCATTTTGAATGACAAGTAATTTGGTATAAATAAAATAAAAATTGGTTCACTGGTATTAAAGTTATGATTAAAATGAGGTTTTTTTTAGATTATGTTAGGATTTTTTATAGGTTATGTTGGGATGCAGTGTTACTGACCCAAAGCATTAGGTCAGAAATCGTCCGTTCTTCTTAAAAATATGTGTTTTAAATTGCTCCAGCAATGAAAAAACATTTTGTATATGTTGATTATGTGTATTCCATTAAACAGTCTTAGTCCCCTTATAGTAGAAGTCAGGCCATCCATCTATAACTACTCCATTATGGCACTTAGTCAACGTATTTTGTCAAATTATTTGTTAATTCAATAAATTAAGAAATATAAACAATTTAATTTAAAAATATGTTTTTCCTCTAAAATAACCAGATAAAAATATTTAATTAAAGTAAAATGACAAAAAATAACACAATTTTTTTTTTTATGTTGGCCTCTGAAAGACCACCTTCCAATCTTCACCTTCTTTGCAGTTTTCTCTTTACCTAATATTATGTCATTCTTCGAAATTGTATTCTCTTGTTTCTCTCAACTATTCTTGAGGATTGTTGTCTTTTTTCCTTTTGAAAGCCCTGTAGTGATTCAATATTTTTATATATTCAATACAATAAAAAAATTTCTTTTCATTTTTTTTTTTGTTCTTATGGATTTTCACAAAGTAAAGACTTCATCCATCGATTATTAAAATAAAATAGAGTATCAGAAAGTAAAATCTGTTTATTGATTTTGTTATGGTGCTGCTATTTTCCTATTATCCGAGCAAAATTTTAAATTGGTTCCTCATTTGTTGAAACTGGTTCCTCAAATTGTCGTAGTCCTGGATTTAGAATACATTGTCGTAGATTTGATTTTAGGTACATAATTATAAATAATTCAAGGATGATAAAAATAGAAATAAACACGCAAAATTTATCATGGAAAATTTTCATATGTAAAATACATTCTTATCTGACAGTTATATAACAGCCCGAGATAAAATTAAAGTTTAAAAAATGGATGGCTTAATGATCAAATATAAACCTAAAATAGATATTATATTTAGCTATGTTTCAATTATTGTTATTGTTTATTGATTAATTATTATAGTTTGTCTCCCTTTATGAGTGTGCGCATGCCTACAGCTGTATTAATTTAATTTATCTTTTATAAACGTAATAATAATTGTACAATATATTACATTATGATTATTTTATAAATAAGCAATTATTTTTTATGGAGAATATTCTCCGAAACAAATTATTGTGAATAAATAAATTTAAACAAAATACTATCAAGTTATAACTTAAAATTATCGTAAAGTCAACGAAACAGAAAAAAAAACAGAAACAGATAAATTTAAATTTGAACTATCATGAGCTCTCTACAAAGGTTTTTCAAACTAAGGGGACTAAGACTATTTAATGCAACACACATAAATGAATAAGTAATACGTATTTTTGTTAATAATTCCTCCAAGATCAAATCGTATGCTATTTTTCTAATAATAAATACGTTTTCCTAATATGTATATAAAAAAATGTAAACACTGGATTGATTTTTCAATAAAAAAAATCCTTTTTTTAGATAACTGCGTGATTATGCAATATATTACCTGTTACTTAGAATTTGGTAAATATTTTCCGCGATGTTCACTGATAAAAAATTAAAGCAAGGTAATAATAATAATAATTTTATCAAACATGGCCCGTATAATAATTTAAAGCTAATAGTCCGAAAAAAATTACTACAATGTAAATTCAAAATTTAGAGTCACTCAGTTATATTATTAGATTAAATTAATAAAGGCTCTTTAAAAATACGCTAAAAGTATGCATTACAGATCGTGTTTAAAAACAAAAATAAATGCATGCGACGAGTCAGGGTAATTCAAGGGAAAACAAAATGGACTCAGGATAATTCAAGGGAAAATAAAATGGACAAGGGCGATTATAAGCAGAGTGTATAAAGAACAGTAAGCCCGAGGGGTTGTTAGATGTGACATTAGCATGACCTGTCAGCGATGCGCAATTGATGATGTCCCAGTACACGGGTACGCTTCTGCTACAGCAAAGTGCAAGTACTAACTCCTCCAGTTGTTATTTCCACTACATTGACTGCTTCAAAGCCGCCAATCTGTGACCTAAACATCCATCCAATTCTTATATGAGTAGTCTCTTTTGTTAAGCTTACATAACCAATGATCCGATGTGCACAATATAACAGTAATAATAAATGGCTAATTATAATTTCCAATTACAATAAATTTAAATATTTATTTTACAAATCTATACATATAGTTAGATTTTTTTTTTTTTAATATATAAGTAATTTTAAACAAAAATTTCCCAGTTACAAAAAAATAAAAATAAATTGAACTCATTTTCTCAAAATTTTAGCAAGCAAGATATATTTTTTTTATTTTGGAAAAAAAAATTTTAAATCTTTATTTAATCAGATATAGTAAATTAAAAATTATATCTTTACTGATAAAAGTATAAAATTAAGTTGTTTACCATAAATAATACAGAAAATTAAGCATATTCATAACAAGAAAGAGACGTAGAAATAAATCAATAACTTTTTAACCTACCGGCTAGGAAAAAACTAGTAGAAATTTAATTCAAAATGTTTTAATTACTAGATTGACTGTGGAACTTATAAACCATCATCACTTACGATTTGTTTTTTCTATTCTGGCTGTATTAGTTCAATTACATCTTACCCATCGTTATTTTACAATCGGAAAATAGGATAAAAAAAATTTTTTCACTCTTTTACGAATTTTGATTTTTTTAAGGTAATAAAACCGAAACTTCAAAAAAATCGAATAAGAGCAAGAATTCGGACAATGAAAATTAAAAAAAGAATTAAGAAAGTACGGTTTTTAATGCGTTTTTTAAAAAGTTTTCTTTAATACAGAACAATCGATTCTGTTATGTAATCTATATTTTCATCAAAACTTATGTATTAAAAAACCTCCAGATAGAATAAAATAAAACCCCTGATCTTGTACATGTTACTTCTGATATGGTTCGTAAAACCATTAAAGCCATAAATTATTTATTTACAATGAAGTGCTTATTTTATATATATATATATATATATATATATATATATATGTATTATACATATGTAAAATTTTTAATTTTAACTATAACAATTGCAATTAAACAAGATAACAGGATAACTTCTGCTCTTAACATATAAAAAGCTACACATTTACAATTAAACAGTTATATTTAAATACAGGTTTCAGAAAATTTATTTACGCTACATTTGATAACTAATATTTCATAATCATTCTTTTTTTGAAAAATAACCCCACCTAATTTCTAAAGCCCAGGGATAGGTAAAAACGTTTCCAATATAATCTGGAGATATCTCATAAAAAGTAGTAGTTACATTGTTCAGCAGACAAATGAGACGTCTACGATTGGTATTATAATTATATAGATTAGCAACACCTCAACTACATATAAACTTGGTAACGGTAATGTATTATTTTTCAAATGTTTCTTGCCAAGTTATTCATATGATTTTTGGAATATTTGTTGGATTCTACGCGTCTTGCCCGGAAAACCGAATAAACGGATGAGACTCGTTCCAAAAACGATATTCGTAACTTAGTTACAAACTAATATTTTTCTGGAGTCCATTATTCTTAGAATGGACTTTTAAAGTGTCAGTTATTAAACTAAGAAATCTAGTTCTAAAATACGCGCTTATGATAGCTGATTCTATGACGAAATTTAATGATGGATCAATTGGTGCACTTCTGATCTTAAAGTTGATAAAATTAATTTTACTTTGATAATTTTTATACCGTTTGTTAAGAACCAATCAGCTATCAATTTTAGACCGGTAGAATTTTTTCATTTAAACTAACATTATGAGAGGAATTAAAACAATTAACACGATTTTTTGAGTATTCTTAAATAATCACATGAAGACTAATTAGAACCTTAAAAATTTGCTATATTGTTGTACTTTAAAACTATAATACGAGATCCAGGTGGTGCTAGAAATTTAACCTTTATGAAATCAGCTTATATTGATTAAAAGCTTACAAGATAAGATTACAGACATTTCTAAGCAGATAATAAATCATTGTAGATTGTAGCCTGAAAGTATTATGAAAAAGTTATTATTTGGCCGGTTATTTTATTGATCGATTAATGAAAGAAATTATTTGAATAAAAAATGGAATTATTATAACATTAATAATAATATAATAAAATAAATTGATAGAACAGCAAGGTCTGAATCCATTCAATCCCAATAATACGACAAGGCATGTTTGAACTGAACTAACACACTAACGTTGTAGTAAAGGCTGAGTGAGCAATGATGTGGAAGAAGGGTCGAACTATAGACCAATGTATGTAGCTCAATATAACAGATGTCCATTGGACCGACCTTCTAGTAGCACTGTCGCATTACAAATACCCATTATTGCTTTGCTGATATCTGAATTAAATCGCAGTTGAACAAACCTATTCATATAAAATGAGTCAACTCACCGTAAACATTCTACAAGTGTTAAATGTATCTTTTTTATTACATTAAAAACATGACAAAAATTCAATATAAATAAATTAATACCTACGTTAAAGTATTTTTTCAAAAAATCATGAATTATTTGTTGTAAATTGATCCACAATTTTTAGAAAATAATCTAAACTAGCCACGCGCAGAGTAAATAGTATTGTAAAAGAGATCAGTTTAATAAAATTACGTGCCGGTCAAGATGAACACGCTTCGCGATACCCTGTTATGCAGAGAGAAATTAATTAATTAATTTATGTTGCTGCTATGTCTGTTTTACAGTTTTCTGGCCTCTGATATTTTATACTTCGGAAATAAAGTCGAATTGCATATCTAAATCATTGTAAAACAAAAAAAATTTGATGTGGACAAATACACATTTTTTTAAAGTGAAAATTACAAAAACTTTATTTCATTAATAACTGCACATATTTTTTTCATTTTTTTAGAAGTTAATTATTAATAAATCAATATAAACTTTAAAAAAAGTTAAAAAAGGAGATGTCTGATTCAAACCGATGTTCCTTTCCCTTCTAAGATCCAAATATTTCATTAATTAAAATTTTATTTGGCTATAAGTCTGGAACCAATGAAAGTAAGAACCACATATGATATATCGTTGAAATTCTCTTAATGAGGGCTTATTACAGCAGTTAAGAGAAAATACAAAATCCAATTTTTTTGGATTTTGTATTTTCAATTTTATTTACAATTTTTATTTTATTATTTACAATTAGCACACCCAGCAATGCTTCGCTATTGCTAGATTTGAGTGAAAAAATATATATATATATATATATATATAGAGAGAGAGAGAGAGAGAGAGAGAGAGAGAGAGAGAGAGATTGAACACAATTGAAAGTTTGATAAAACATTAACAAAATGAACATTACAGAAGTTCACAAAATTTAACCCTCCCTTTTTCTCTGCGCGTAAATCGGTCCAGTAGTTTGTTAGTCTATAGCGAACACACGCATTGTAAACACTGAAATGGAATCGTAAAATATTTAGTACAGCGTGTGTTGCTTTTACGTCCAACAGATAGCGCTGTTTTTTTAAAAAAGCATGTTTTTACCCTGTCACAGGTGTGAAATCTTAGGTATATAAATAGCAACCCACCGGGTTGGTCTAGTGGTGAACGCGTCTTCCCAAATCAGCTGATTTGGAAGTCGAGAGTTCCAGCGTTCAAGTCCTAGTAAAGCCAGCTATTTTTACACGGACTTGAATACTAGATCGTGGATACCGGTGTTCTTTGGTGGTTGGGTTTCAATTAACCACACATCTCAGGTATGGTCGAACTGAGAATGTACAAGACTACACTTCATTCACACTCATACATATCATCCTCATTCATCCTCTGAAGTATTATCTAAAACGGTAGTTACCGGAGGCTAAACAGGAAAAAGAAAGACAGTTAAAAAAGGTATATAAATAGCAGGTATATAAAAACACGCGCATATTCGAATGCAACGTTGTGTAAAAATTTCAAAGCAATCGGTAAAGAACTTTCGGAAATTTAAGATTTTGAACAAACGAACATTTACATTTTTATTTATATAGATTAGGATAATTGAAAAAAAGCTACCTAAATGGGATTTACATGAATAATGAAGATCAAAATATAAATGTTGGTTATATTAGACCATCATAGGTAGCTGTTATTTTGTAAAACTACTATACCGTTATGTTTTAGGTACTGCATTGAGAACGCAACGATAGTTTTTGTTTAATAGAACTGTCCATTTTGTTTTGCTAAGAAAGAAAAGGAGATATCTAAAATCTATAATTGAACGAGGTCATATTCGTACTCATAATCTACGACCAAGACCCACAAAACGTAAATAATATAACAGTTTGTCGGTGCTACTGTTTGTCCTTGCGTGGTGTATGTATGTCCGTACATCAGATGAATGCTTCATCAGAATATTTCTTAAATCAGATATCTGTTGATAAAACAATATTTATTATTTCTGTATGGAAATAAGCTCGTTGAAAAATAATATTTATTGATTATTTAAAAGCTGCAGGTTTAATTTCGAAGATATTTAAAGAAACCTTTGTAGGATTCATAACTCAATTTATATTTGTTATTTATTCCCAATTAAATTAATAATAAAATGTTAGCCAAACCACATAGGCATGATAAAAGCATAAGGGCCAGTTCAAATGTACAATTTTTCAATTATACAACTGTTGGACGGTATTCGTTATTCTATTAAAACTAAGGATTTTAAATGAATGTGCACATTTCTATAACAATTATCGGTTGCATCAGTCTGTCTCTTGTAAGCAGTTGTTTGCGGCCACTTCAAAAGTAGCGATAGCTGTCTTTTGAAGTGGCCGCAACGATTTAACACATCGCACAGTTAAATCGTCCGATGTGTTAAATCGGACGATTTAACTGTCGGTGGCTAACCATGGCTGGCTTCATTATACCGTTTTTATTAATTCAACAAAAAAAATTAAGTTTAAAAAATATATTATAACAAATATTTACTTTGAAGTTATGAATATATCCTCGTATATTCTTTTAAGGTTTGATTATAGTGTGAATTGTAAAATTTAGAATTTTTACTGAAGTAATATTACTGTTGGGCAAAGAAATCCGTTAAAAACTGAACGGTTTAAAATAGTATAACTCGATGTTCTTCAACGGACGCAGTTAATTTATTACTTGTATGAATTGCTGGACTAAAAAGTGTCAACTCTTCTGAGCTTAAATTTAATAGAATTTCATTTACTTATGTTAATTTTTGGACATTCATTCTGCAGTACTAAATGGATTTTCGAGGGTAATATCTTAATTCGCTGAACAAAAGTATAAAATATAAAACCGACCTTTTTGACAATTTCTCACTGTAAGTAGAATGAACTCAACCGTTTTCCTACGCATATTTTCCAAAATTCTTAATAATAATGTAGCCCACACCGCTTCGTATCACTCAAATTCATTCCGGAAGTGTATCTAATGAACTGGATTCATTCTAGAGTGTTGCTAAACTTATATTTGTAACCAACTTGCAATTTCTGGTGTTACATGTACGCAACCAGTCGGTAAGCATTCTTGACTATCGTGCGATGTTGTATACTACCACCCATATTTATATGAATGCGCTAGGACTCAAGATGAAAGCTGATTTTTTTGTTTGATAAAGCAGCTATTAAATTTATTTGCTGATAAGAGAAAAGAAATATTCTTCTTAAAACTTATAGATTAAAACAAAACCAGTATTTAACAAATTAAAAAAAAAAAATGTATAGATTTTCGTCTTCGTTTTAAACGAAGATCAAGTAAATTTTCATTTAAATGCAGTTTGAATGATACTTTATTACAAAACTGAATTATTTAATTAACCTACGCAACTATTTCATAATTTAAATAAGATTACTATCCTAAACTCAAGTAAACTGCATTTTCCTGTTCTTTACTTTGTATGGCCGTGCTGCGTAACATCATTACATCCATTTTTGTCAACGGTATATAAAACCAAAGCAACCCTAAAGAATTATTATCGGCCGACATTTACGAATTATTGATCGACTCCTTTCTCAACAAAATAATACATTTCTACATTTGTTCCTTAATTCATGTAACTAGCTTATTTTTCAAAATCTAGGCAGAAAAATAAATGAAAATTCGGCCAAGAATTATGAGAACTTAAACAGTTTTTTCCTTTCAACTAAAGATTGACATAGTGTTAACCGCCAGCAATTTTTTTATACACAGACCAATAGAACTACTTAAAAAGAATAAACCCTAAAACGGTTAAAAAAACCCGTGATACCTTGGTAGGAATCACGTATGCTAGATTTTAATTTATCTAAACATAAAATTCAAGATGTAGAAGGGGTTAAGAGATATTCCGGAAATTTAATACATACGTGCTATTTATTTTCCAAGAATTTAAATCAAAACATTAGAACAAAAATTAATAAAAAGTCACTCAACTCAAACGTAACAAATCATTCGAGTATGGAGAAAATATTCACAGAAAAAAGAAAGAAAATAAAAAACTATTTTCAGCGTTTTAAGAAGTGAAAGTAACGGTCGAAATCATTTCACACAATCTAAATGTATAAGTAACATTGCCCATCACGAGAATTGATACCCGCGAGCTTCGTCTTTGTGGGTTAAAGGTTAAATGTATATAAATTTGTATGAGTAATTATACATAGCTCATATTTATACAGGAACACATTCATATACGCGCACGAGCGATTCCATCCTCCTTCGAATAAAGAAAAAGAAACAATCAGAAAAGCAAAAAATAAGTAATTAATCGCATATTTTTTTTAAATTTTTAAAACTTGTTGATATTAGTAACGTTATATTAAATTACTTATTAATATCGGTATGTAGACAAGTAAAAGAATTAAACTAAAATTTTTCTTTGTATAGTCATAGACAAAAAAAACTTGCTAAGTAGAAGTACAAAGCAAAAGGAATTAAATACAGCAGCAAATCATAAACACAAAACTGAGAATAATTATTGTAATTAAAAGTTTTTAAAAATAATAACTGAAAATACATTTTATACAATTAAGCACGAAAAATCAAAAAAATTACGCAAATAAATATAATTGAGTAAAAAAAATTATATATTTGTTTAAGTTATGTGTTTTACAATAACAATTGTTTCATAAGAGTCATGTAACTCACTACAATGCTCAACATATAACGTTTCATGTTATTTAAATATTATTACATAAATTTTAATTACAATCATTATTCTACATTTTTCAACTGTGCATCAACAAAAAATAAAAACTAATTTTTAATTAATTAAAAAACTAATTACTTAATTAAATTAACTGCTAAATTATAAAATTTCTTTTTAATTTATTACTTTTGAAAACAACCCTATTATAAATAGATTAAAGCAGTAATAATAAAATATAATAGTGTATTGATTCGGGTGTTATTTTTGTTTTAATAAAACTTAAAGTTAATTTTTTTTCTCTTGTTAACGGGGCTTTTAATGGGGATAATTTTTTTTCTCGTTAATATATTTAAGTAAACGTATGAACATTTCGGCATTCTAATGAAAACCTTTTTGAAAGAAAAACAATACAAAGCACAAAACAAGAATACAAACAAATTTAAATAAAAATAAAATAAAATCATAAATAATAAATATAATGACAAAAATGTGTAGTTTGAATACTAATAAAAATCTCTTTTAGATGGGATAAAGAAGAAAATATGTTATTTCCGTGAACGGAATCCAGTCTCCTAACAATTTCACATCTTCTGATAACAAATTAATAAGTTTCAAGAAATTTTTGTTATTTGCTTTGGAAAAAAATAGTATCTAGTATAGGCCAAAACAATTTTAAATCCTCATACAAATTTCAATATTGATAATGTGTAAATAATTAACATATTTTCTGTACGTATTCAATTCTAACAAAGTATTTAGACAAAGAGTTTGACTTACACAAGAAAATGCAATATTATACTTTAAGAAATAATTAAAGGAAAATTATTTTTAATTATGTTTTATTTTCATTAATAAATATAATTATGCACTTTTTTCATATTTTTCGGTAATATTTTGAAGACTTTTTAAAGAACTCCAAGTGATTAATGTAAATTTTCTTTGAATTAAATTTTCATATTTGTATTTAAATTTTTGTATATTTACAAACATTATCTTGTTTTGGAACGCTGAAATTTTACATTTTATTTTCAGCCTCTTATTTGATACTGCAATTAATCGTATTCAAGTAATATTAGTTTTTCGGTTTGGGAAAAAGAGCATTCCACTAATCTCCATTGCATTTTCAAATCCGTATCATTTATCATTACTTGTTCAATTCAGACGAGACGTTTGATACCAACATCAACAAAATCGGTACTATCATTCTGTAGTTACAATACTTCAATCATAAGTAAAAAACTGTCAACCATTATTACAGCAGTAGTATAAATAGATTACGGGAATTTCCTTCAGCAGTCGGGGAAAAGAGCGAAGTTTTATAGTAGAAAAATCAGTTACTATGGTAAATATATTTAAGCAAAATCAATATTTTTAAACGATTTATGTGAAAAATATCTTTATTAAGTGGAAGAAACGATAACGCTATATGTATTCATCTTGAATATACATACATCAGTTTAGTCGAGAAATCTGAAAACAGTATCAGTTGTGACAATCACAAAAATCTAATGAGAACTACTACACTATATATATATATATATATATATAAATTTAGATACATAGATCAGTTAAAGTGATATTTTTTACACTTTTTACAGACAGTTTGTTTACAAGCGCATATCTTGATCTAACCGGGTGCTAAAGCAACACTACATTCAGATAGGAAGTGATTGTTATTGTTCAAGTTTATAATATAAAAACAGGGTTGGTCCCTTGTGATTACCGATTTGGGGATGGTAGGTACTTCGTTGCACCCTGCCCAAAAGCAACGATACTAGCAATAGCAGTAGCAGTAGCACATGGCTCACTGTTATGATAATGGGCTAATTAGGGGTTCCATTTCGCTGGGGGAGGCAACCCTTTGTCAAGCAACTTTCTAGTTGATTGAATTAGCCCCAGCTCCAGCTACTGTTATCGTCTGTCTTATCTCAAGCGTTCTAAGAACCTCTCTCTCGCTCTTCTCTTCAGCTCTCTCATACCCTATCTCCTTTTACTCCGTACTGCTGTTATCTATCCTTCTTCTTACACACTGGTACCTTAGCTTCGTTTCATCATATCGACCGAAGAACCGATAGCATTATCTTCAGCCGATATAAATTTGGAAAATTCTTCTATCAATATATTTTAAAATAACTTTTTTAATAATTTCAAAACGTTCATTTCAGTTTTTAATTTTAAGGGAAAATATTAAAGATACAGTTTAAGGAAAAACTCTGTAATGAATATTTAATAAAACAAAAATATTATAGTGGAATAATTCACTAAAAAAGTAATTTTAGGTAATACGAATAATCGTATAAATTATTTGAATGTATTACAATTTTTTTTAGGAAAAATTATTTGAGTACATTTATAAAGAAAATCAGAGAATAAAATAATACTCATTAAACAATACTTAATACAAAACAATACTTATAATCCTATTCTAAGTCTGCGTCCCCTTTGTTCACATGTATGGTCGTAGATTACATTTAAAGATTAAAATTGTTTTCTCATCTACATTAAATTGATAATAAAAATGATAACGATCGGTTTTGTTTTCTAAAACATTCATAATAAAGAGTAGAAAACGATAATTATATGATTTATCAAATAAATAAAATTATGGAGCAGAATATTTGATATTTGAGAGAATCTGATGTAGTAAACTCAAATACTGCAGTACTTGATTTAATTTATTTACTCAAACGCTAGGTATACTCTGTTGGTGACTACGTGAACTGAACGCGGCCATAAAATTTTATGCGCCCCGATTTTGCAACATGTAAACGTCCTGCTGCATGTCTACATGTTGCCGGTCCGACACGTGATTTACTGAGAACTCTTTGATGGGAAATTTACCATCACCCACCACATAAAGCGGACTTAGCTCCTTCTGATTACCATTTGTTTGGGAAATTGAAAGAATTCTTGAGTCGTAAGCAATTTGCGAGTTACGATGAACTTAAAAATGCTGTTATTCAGTAGCTAAGTGGACTGGCGGCAGAAGAATACGATGAGGGTATATTGAAGCTGGTGTATCGCTACAATAAATGTCTTAATTCATGTGGCAATTATACAGAGAAGTAGTATAAGGTATATAGTTTAAGAGAAATAAAGAATATTTATAAAGTTTTCAGAATAAATGTTTTTACAGTGAAACGGTGTTTATTTTAGAGATAACCTCTCGTACTAATATTTTTGTTAGCTATTTTCTTAAGGTTGAAATCAATTTTGAAAGGAAAGAGTAATGTTTGATGAACAGTTTTTTTAATTTTAAAGGTATAGAATCAGAAACGTAATACAGCTATGATAACATTATCTTACCATGAAATGCTCTCATGGTACCATTTCTTTTACGAGTTAAACGCACTTAGTTTAAATAATCTAACGCACATATTCAATTTGACATTCCCCCCTCGTTTTAATGAAAAAAATCGTAAAAATATTTCCTACTTAAAAACTTCCCCAACGTGTATATCGGATGTCACAAATAATCAAACGGTACGAAAAAAAATAAATTTACTAAAAAGAAAACAAACAATGCAAAAAATAAACGTGTATACACGTATGTTTAAAATACTGTAAGAGTGACGTGTGGGAAATTATAACAAAACAGGACATAGAGTAAGTAACAATTCAAATGATATCGGCTCAATTAATAGAGACTCAAATACAGTGACGAGATTAATTTTATAAAAAAATGAGGCAAAAAGTTTGTTCAGATGACGATAAAAAACATAACAAAAACTTCCAATAAAACAAACCTTCACACAAAAATACAAATTTACTGTGTCCTGCATCTCTATGATTCGGTAACAGTCCAATGAGAGTTAGAGCAAATAAGAAATTTATAGATTATCCTACTTTATATTGCAGCAGAAAAAATTCATGAAAATTGTGAAACTTAAACTTCATGTCATGAAACTTAGAGACTATATCTAAAAATTTGCTACAACCTAAAATTAACAAAATTAAACATTGACATTAACATTAACAATATGAAACATTAAAATTAACAATATTAAATAGCAATTAATCTATGTCTAAAAATCACTAAAAGATAAAATTTAAACTATTAGTCCCTTGACTACCTCTACTTTAAAAATTAATAGTGTTTACAATTATTGAAAGATACATATTTCTTTCAAATAGATACGTCTCAGAATAACCTGAATTTATTTTAGAAAAATATGTTAAATTCAGAGACAAATTTCTGGAAAAAATCTACAGATTAACTCAAACAGAAATAATTATAAGTAAAAAATTAGTATTCCAATTAATCAGATATCGATTTCTAAATAAAGTTTTAATAAAATCGTTAGCAATGGCGTCCGTATATTAGCTATGCCTTTTTAAAAATACTTAAAAAACTTTAACATTTCCAAATATAATTGTTAAAGATACACATTTTAGCTGGATCTTATATGTGTAAGCATATATGCGAAAAGTTCTGAACATATTATTTGTATACGTATCTTAAATCTGATAAGAAAAATAATATATCTGATTAATTACTTCTTTTTTAAGTTAAAGAATAGTAAATATAAATTTCACAATATGTTTCGTATAAAAACACATTCACTTTATTCATTACAGACAGTTTCAGTAACATGGATGCAGGAAAGCCTGAAACTAGAAAGCGTTTTAAAATCATTGCACAAACACTACTTCATCAACAATATTTTCACCAATTAATCTTGCAGTGCATTGTATTAGTATACTGTACAAAAAGATAACATATATAAAATGAAAATCATAGTACCATTAAAATATTTAGCAGGTATAACATAAACGAATATTTTAACTTTTATTTTCATTAAATGTGAAAGTTTTCGTACAATATTTTACTGAATAAGGCCGCATAAAATAAAAAAAAACAAATAATTTTTTCCAATAAATAACGAATATTATGAATGTATTAACCATTTAAATTTTCAAATAAATTTCATAATATAGAAACCTGACTGTCATAGGATAGACGTAGTTATAAATGAGCAAAATAAACAAGAAGACACATGTGATAATGTATGCATTAATGCCTTAAACAAAATTTTCTTCGTTTGTTAAATTTTCAAATATTCAAACCTTGTATTTATGACTGAAAAAATGGGTACCACAATACTGAAGAATATGTTAATAAATATACAACACTATAACAAAATACTAACATAAAAGTAAGTAAAAACCGTGCACCAAAACTTTAAACAAAATATTGTCAGAACTATCAATAGTGTGTCTACTGACATCCATCACAACCATTCAACTTTTAGATAAGATCTCAACATGTCTGCGCCAAACTTGATCGTGAAAGACTTTTGAGATCAACAATTAAAGTTAAAATGAAATATTTATTCCCATCTTTGATTATCAAAATTTAACTGCTTGAATCTTTCACTGTGATGGAACTTAGAAGTTATGTAGTTCCAATTAATCAACTTGCAACAGCTTCTATTGCGCTCCTTCGCACACATCGGAGTATAAGCACGCGCGCACATAAACACACGAAAAGGGAAACACATGAGAAGGGAAAGAGGCTGTATATAGTAATGGACTCGAAATGCAGGGCAACTTAGTTATAGTACTTCTTTTTAGATAGAACTTCGATCTGTCCTTTTTTGTGGTTCAATTCTTATGCTTTTCGAATAAACGGTTAATTGAATGGATATCGAATGATAATTTAATAGTGAATCAATGGATTTAATAGACTCTGCAATATCTATTACAAAATAAAAATAGTTATTTTTTAAACTATAAACAAGTGCCATGTTGTATGTATACTAAGTGGCGTAACGGTTCTGAGCGACGTGACATGAATCACACGTCGCTTCCTAAACCAAAACACTCATTGTCAAGAACAAAAATCATCCCATTCCAGGCTTATTAACATACTTTTACATTTCAATCGGTCAAGCCCCCAAAGATTCGGGTGATATTCAGCCCTTCAAGTGTAATCTTAAACTAAAATCGCAATTTATCTTTCGATGATCTAGAAAATTTCAAGAAAAAATCCTCACGTAAATTAAAAGAGAGTTCGCAAGTCTATTTTATTAATTAAATTTTCGTAATACTACGATAACTGTTAGTCAGATGTTGTTAGTAAGGTACATTTAAATTTCTGAAACTAAAATTCATTTACAAGCAATCAAAACAAAAAACCATTGTAGTACCGCTTGTTTTACAATATTCTTACATACACAGATATAGATGTTATAATAATGAATGTTAATACAAAATTTAAGAATTCTAGGAAAATAAATTATGTAATAAAAAAATCTGATATGGACACACATGACTTCCTTGTACGACTATTAAATGACATATTTTTTATTACGTATTTTTTTCATATTTTTTTTTATTGAATTATTATTTATTGTAAAATGTTTTTTACAGTCACAGGTTAACAATTATTAATACATCAATACATTTAAATTAAAAAAAAAGTTAAAAAAAAAGAAAATGAAGTCGGATTCTCGCCGACGTGCTTTCCCCTTATAAGATCCTAATATTTCATTAATTAAAACTTTTATTGGGCTATAACTCTGGAACCAATGAAAATAAATACCACTTATGATACATCGTTAAAAATCTCTCAATGAGGGCTTATTACTGCAGTTAGGAAAAAGTCAAAAATCTAGATTGCATGGATTTTGGGCTTTTTTGGACACTTTTATCCCAGTCGATTGCAATCTAAAGAGAAGAAACACAATTAGATGTTACAATAGTCCTTATTCCAAAATACCAACATTCTACGGCTAATCGTTTATGAGTTATGCGAGATACGTACGTACAAACGTCAAGCTGAAACTACTCAAAATTAATATTTACGTTGAAATCTGAAAACCGAAATTTTTCGCGATTACAATGATATGCTGTAAAAATATGTATAGATATATGCTTTAACCTAAAACAATATTGTAAAAAAGTTTCGATTATTACTTAAGTTAAAATTCTAAGTCAAAAAGAATAAAAAATTTGCAATATATATGTGTAAAATATTAAAACATTTTATTAATTGTTTTCATCATTCATACAAGATGTGATCAATTTTTTTTATAATTACAATGCAGTTTCATTTCAGGAAAACAAAAAGAGAAGTTAATGACTTTCGGAGTAATTATTTTTGTACAAATGGTTATGTCAGTTTATTACAATGTAATTATGTTAAGTCTTGTAATTAATGTGTATGGTTATCATTCATTCAATTCAAGTTATGGACAAAGTCATTAAAAAATTAAAAGATAGAAGTAGAAAAAAAATCCTTTTCGGCACGCCGGAAGGCGGAGGTAGATTTCACCTGTGCTAAAAAAGGATAAAAAATATTTCAACCTTAAAATAAAGAAAAATATCAAATTTACTCAATACGACAGTGGTTGCATTTGAAAAAAGTTTCACTTATTTAGTATACAAGCCCTATCTTTTTACAATTCCAGGAACATTTGGTCATCCCTTGTCTAAGAGTTGATCATATCAAAAACTGTTTCAGAAAAAAGTTTTAGATAATGTTTAGAGGACTAACGAGCACTTTAAACCAATTCGATACTGCGCCTATTAAGTATGATTATTTTTTGTCTTCTAAACTCCATTTTTTTCAACCCCCTGAGCCAACGGTTACTGATATAAAAAAAATTACTTAAGTAAGTTTTAGGCCCTTATTAAAAGAAAACAAATTCGATATTTTACTTAATAAAAAAAAAGTTATTGCGATATTCTGTTTTTTTTTCGAAAAAGCCCCCCATTTTCACCTCCATGGTCCGATTTTCGCCGTTAGCGACTCGACCGAGATTTTGGGACAAGTTGTTTGGTATGACCGATTTAAAAACGGGTCTGTTGAAGACGAGCAGCGTGCGGGACGTCCAGTAACCTCAAAAACAGTTGAAAATGTGCAAAAAGTGGAAACAATGGTTCGTTCAAACAGGCGAATGACTATTCGAGAGCTATCGGAAGACCGTAACATCTCGTACGGATCCGTTCAAAGCATTTTGCGAAACGACGTACGAAGAAAGCGATCAGAAAAATGGACCAATGGCTTCCTTCTTCACCACGATAACGCGCCGTGTCACACCTCGCTTCTCATTCGCGAGTTTTTGGCCGAAAAAAGTGTTCCTGTCTGTCCACATCCGCCATACTCACCGGATTTAGCACCATGCGACTTTTGGCTCTTCCCAAAAATTAAAACTGTGCTTAAAGGAAAACGTTTTGACACAATTACTGACATTGAGACGGCCACGACCGAGCAGCTGAAAGCCCTTCCGAAAGACGCCTTCCAGAAATGCCTCCAGTCATGGAGTCAACGTTGGGATAAGTGCATTGCTAGCCAAGGACAGTACTTTGAAGGAGATTAAATCGAATTCTATGTAACCTTTTTACTTTTTTTAATAAAAAATTATTCACCATATTTTTTTATCACACCATATATAAATGAATATATAAACGTTTGAGCTGACGGTGGTTTTGGGGTCTGGGGGATGTGAAACACGAAGATATGTCGAAATTTTCGGAAAGTCGAATCATGCATGGTACCCATTACAACAGGTAAATTTAGGTAGATTCTTATGAAATCTACCGAAAACACACTTCGTAATTCCAAAAGTTTGTTATACAAAATGTAATTTTTTATAATATAAATAAACACGTAGCAATATTTTATGTATGATAACCATATAAAAATCCAACATTTTAATCAACAAAAGAAAATATAATACCCCAGATTAATAGAGATAAAACTCAACAATTTTATTTGTATTATTGTATTCTACTACACAACAAAAGGTCGGTTAAAATATATTCTCATACGAAACACTTCATTCGTCCTAAATTTGTTTGGTACAAGCTGTAAAGTTGTTAGCTTTAGGTTTAGATTTAGGTTAGGTGGTTGTTACGAGAGTGTTAGTGAGTATCTGGTTAGGGGGTAATTATATGAAGTGATGCTGGCCACCACTTCTAAGTGGAGTTAGAACCTCGCGGGGTGGTTCAGCTCAGCTAATAGCATTGTGGTCAGTAGAGACCGCCACCTCATCCATACATCTCTTCCCTACAGTATTACCTTAAGCCACACTTAATTTTACCGGTAACCTGAATTTGGTTAACCGATTTACCACAATAAATATACATTTAATATACTTTACATGTTATACATCTTGTTACCTAAGTACGTTTCAGTCAGATTTGTATTTAAATAATTTTTGATTGATTAAAACTTCACACTTTATTTTGCTCAGCGCAGAACCCGAATGTTTTAAACAAAAAGTAGATTCTAGGAGCGTAACTAAGTTTTAAATCGCAAGAACACAGAGGACACCAAAACTAAACAAAATGTTTGATAATGAATAGTATTACTTTAGAGGAATTTTTTTTAAATTCAAATACTCATCTACAATTTTTGAGGTCATAGAATATCGTCAGCACAAATTCGAAATACAAACATACGGATAAACAAGGAAGCACTAGATCCGACCAGTAGTTATGAATGCAGTTCTGCGTATCTGCTGCACTAACGCAGTTTCGATTTATAAGTATAATAATACCTTTTTAACTGAATTTAAACATCGTTATTTTCAGTCTATATTGGTAGTTGGAATTTAATTAACGTCACCTTTTACGAAAATGATCACACTTAAAAGTTTGTACACAACAAAACCAACTTTTCATATACTTTATAATACGAAAAAAATACTTTTCATTTTATTTCCTACTAAAAATAAGTAATGACTACTGAAGATGTATTTTTAGATGTTTCAATCTAAATTTTAATCTAAAAACTTTCAAAAGAAAATTCTTTGAGTATATTTCAATGTAACTGGCATGAATTATATAACAAATTCACTCGGCACTTGCAATAATAAAATAAATAAACACACCGATAAATATTAATAATTATTTCGAAGGGAAAAATTAATTATGAATTAATTACTTTTTCAGTCAACATTATTCAACTACGGTAACAATAACGGCCAATATATGTCACATACATTAATATATGTATATACATATACAAAAGGGTAAATTCAAGTAGTATTATTAATATAATAATAAATATATAGTTTGGTAAGATGATATATCACAAACAGCAGTATTACCGTACCGGTTGATCAACTTTTATTACCGAAGTTGAGAAACCTTGATATAATTGTTTCGCAAAAATGAAATTCTGATTTTGTATTGTTTTATACTCGTATAAGTCTCATTCATTTTCAATTCGTCTATGCGTGCAATATTTTAAATACACTACAAAAAAATTTTAAATAACACGAAATAAAATATTAAAATTCAGTAATTAAATTCACTTATTAGCTGCCTTCATTGGTATAATGATATATTGAATGTACAATCGCAATTACTATTACTCTTTTTTTAACCAACTAATAACTAAACATTTAATTTTTTTATTTTATTTTAATTACTTGAATTTGTACAATTTTTACGCTATTTTTTTCATATATAAACTTTTTTGGAAGTAGGTAAATCTAATAAATATATTTTCCAGGTATCCATTTCAAAATTATATTGCATAATATTCGAGGGCAATCTTGCTTTAAAATAGTAAAGAATATCAGTTCAGATACTGAGTAACTATATTTGCCGGAACAAGCAATGTGAGGTACAGCCTATAAAAAATACTTGGGAAGGCAAACTATTTAATAATAATAATTATAATTTCAAGCTCTGACGATGGTAGCGCCATTCAGTCATGTAGTATTTTAACTACTTTTCGATAAAACAGTAAAATTTTCTCTATATTTATTCATTGATTTTTGTAGAACACATATTTTTTATTACACCTATATTTTAATTCAAATTAACTAAAGAATAAGAAAAAAAAGTCTAATAATAAAACAATATTTATACGTTTATTCAAAGCTAAAGATTTAAGAAAATTAGTTTTTAAAAACAAACCCAAAACATTAACATTATATTTAAATTTAAAAAAAATAACATCTGCGATTAACTAAAGAAAAAAATACCATGACTTTTTTAAATTAAAAATAATTTATATTCATTGATGTTAAGACTTAACATTATCGAACGCCAGTAAAGTATTCAATTACTTATATGCTTAAAAATTTCAGACCTTTGAAAAAACAATACATTGGGGGTAATTTTATTGGAAAAGTACCAAATAAAATTAAATGAAGAAAAATCTGCAGTTTTGCTTATATGATCTGTAACAGTAATGCAAGACTCAAAAATTATTGCATCGATGAAATCAAAATTTATAACTGGTTAAAAAAAAATAATAAAAAATAAAATCCGCCAGATTTTTTTTTTTTATCAATTTCAACATTATGAAATTTTAATACAGACTGATTTAATTTCTTTTGGATGAGAATAGAAATAAATGCACACTGTTGACGTTGTTATATACATAGTCTACCTTCCTATATTTAAGTGAATTAAACAAAGACTCGACAGATAATAACAATAATAATAAAACCCTACTGTTTTGTGTGTGATTTGTTTAGAAAGAAGACAGGTCGACCGACGTATATATAAACAGGATAATGTCTAATAAAGGGGTTGTTTGAGAGCCACTTCATCTAAATCCCCTGACAATAGGGGATATAGAGCTCTCAACCAATCAGAAGCCACTAATCCTGTTAGTCGAGCCACATAGTCCAATCCTGTCCGTTCTGAGGAATATTGTCTGATGTTCTTCACTGCTTAATGCTAAATTGATTAGCTCCCTTTCTATATAATACTCATCCGGTCCATACAATATGTGCACGTACTGTTCAGTCTATACCTTCATTCAGTCTTTCTCTCTGTCTCAAACTACACCCCTCCTTTTATCTCGGTAATGTCTTCTGTTTTTACTATCCTACTAGTATTCTAATGTGAAAAATATGGTATTTGGTTATTTTACTCACAACCAAAAGTAAATAAAAATTTTGTAAATGTTGAAATTTATAAAAAATCTGTCGGATTTTATTACCTTTTTAACAAATTATAAATTTAAATTTCATTGAAATTGTGTAAAAAGTGTCAAAAATGCGTTTCATTTTTGAGTCTTGTGTTATTGTAACAGATCATTTAACAATAGAAGTAAAATGCCAAAGAAACGTTACATTTTTTTTAATTTAACATTTTACATATGTGCAACAAAATACAAATTTAACTTTACAAAAAATACGACTCCATCATTAAATTATATAACTGCTTGAATGGGATAAAAGTATCGAGGTAACTTAACTATCTTGATTATTGATGACATGTAGAAGGCGATAATAAGTTTGTAGATATAGATATACTAATGGAAATGTCTGCCGAGTCATTTGCATCGATGGCACCCTGACAGAAGCCAAACTATGATGTATTATGTTATCAAGTCTAGAGGGTCTAAAAGACGACCTCCGGTAAGACGCATCAGGGCTAGGAACGGAGGAGGTGGTGTGGAGGCCGGGATTCCCACAAGGCGAATGTCTTCCCCTACAAAGATCAGGACGCAGTGGTTATAGTAGCTTACAGATCAACAATCTCGGAACTCTCTCATCGGCTACGGTGTATTTTGTTATCATCCTTTCATTTAAGGATAAAATGTAAGTCGGAGATCCCTATTAATAAAATAATGGGTGGGGTGAACCCAAAAAAGGTTTGTTAAAATTGCTTTTTACGATAAAGTAGTTGAGAAGGCTCACCGTTATCAATAGAATTAATTATTTTATACATCCGAGGTTTTGAAATCTGAATATTTGTTAATGAAGATTATTATTATTCAGAACTCGAATTTTATGAATACATATATCTCGTAAAACATACGACGTTAATAAATCTGATTAACATCATTATAGCAAAAATGAATCAACAGAATAAGTTGTAATATTAAAAATTCTTTGTTAAAACAATATCTAAATTATTTCAATTTTATCCGAAATAAGCAAATAATAAACCGTTTTCAGTTATTGGTTTGGTTCGATAGATTTCTACATTTTCTTCAACTCTGCCGATTTCTTAACCTCAACGTACGTCTTTCATCCTATTTCTCAATTCTTGATGTCACTAGTGTTTTATCCTCTAAATCTCCTTCTAAAACCACATTCACTAAAGTTGCATATTCTACTAGCCTTGTATTACATTTTAAAAGATGCTACAAACTTCTCTCTCATTCAGTTTGTCTTAAAAAATTCTTCATCTTTCCACTTTGCCATTTTTAATTATTTTAGAAATTTCCTCAACGCTATATCTGAAAACTTCTGTTCTTAGTTTTTCTTGCTTTCTTATTTTCTATTTTGGTGTCACATATTATGCATATTTTTAAAGAACTTTATTCTAATTTCAAAATCTATTTTTAATAACAGAAGACACTTTTCTCTGTAAATGATATCGTGGCTAATATACGACTAATTTTAATTTTTTTTTACATCGTTCATTCTTCCCAATTTTACCACTTTCTTTCTTCCTTTTTCCGCTTAGCCTCCGGAACCACTTTAAGGTATTACTTCAGAGCATGTTATATATGAATATAAATGATGTGTAGTCTTTTATAGTCTAAGGCCGACCACTCCTGAGATGTGTGGTTAATTGAAACCCAACCACCAAAGAACATCGGTATCCACGATCTAGTATATTTTACCACCTAAATAACAAAATTTTAACACTTCTGGTGTACTATTCTTCCCTACCTCATTTCTTTCACTACCTTTGTTTTATAATCTCTTTCTTTAAATAGACTTTTCCCTCAGAAATGAATCCATATTATTTTCTATTATTTTTAATTCAGATGCTACTATATCTCCTACTGTTAGAAGTCGGCTAAAAAATGTATCTTTCATTTCATAGTTTTTATTCTTAATATACGTATATAAGCAAAATTAGATAAAATAATTTTTACATACATTTTTCATTATTATATTTTTCAATTCTTTTATAATTTAGAATTACGGTTGAATTTAAAGAACGTAAGCATCTATATAATACATAACTACCGGAATAGGAATAAACTATAAACTATCTGGTTTTTCCACGATTGTTGTTAAATGACAAGACACATGGCTAACTTCGGGTTGATCCAAAACAGTTTATAATAGACTAAGTGACAAAGTCACACAAGAGGGGTGGAATGCGTTTGTGCATTCATTCAATTCACATCTGCCTCTCTCTCTATTCATACTTTTGAAAAGGGCCGACCGTTTTCATTGTGCCAGGACATAACTTACTTGCGACTGCGGGGGCTCCTCTCTCAGGTAGGCAAATCTGCCAATATACGCACACGACGAAGAACATCCATCCATACGTATCGTATACCCCAGCACTCGAACTACAATCGACTGAACGATTTACTTTAAATGGTACAGTTTTAATTGACCCCGAAAGTTTAGCTTTTCGATACAGATCACTGAACTTCCCTAGAAATAATTAACCCCAGTATATTATACTCAGATTTTATACAAACAAGCTGTACACCGATGCAATATACAAAAAAAGGATTGCAATATTTTATTACTGAAAAAAGTTAAATCAAGTATTTTATTAACAAAACAAGACAGTTAATATTTAGATTAACCCGAACAAAAGTTAAAATAAGGTGATAAATATCCACAACATAATCAAAAAAAGAAAAAAACTAAGCAGCCTTTTCTGCTTTCAATTTATAGTAATAAAGATTCTTCGATATGACACATTTTTAACCATTACATTAAAATATGAACATTTAAGTGTTTTATTAAAAAAAATTTACACTCGGGCAGAGACCAAAATTTTGGCCTACCGCTATAAATTTTGAAACTGTTGTTTATATTACTTTATTTCATAAAGTATTAAAATATTGATACCCAGTTTTAAATTTTATTTATGCTGAAGAGGGTAAAAATAATTGTTCATAAAATACGACCTTTTGTTTTATATTTCTTTCTTTCAAACACTTCCTTTATCAAATTTATGTTTCTTATACATTCCCCTATAAAAGAGATATTTTTGTTCTTTATTCTTTACAAATAGAAACATAAATTGCTTCTTGTCTTTAACTGTAACCAATAACTTCTTTAATAAAAATATTGGTTAACTTTATTGGCCGATATATTTTAATATTCTTATATTCCGCGAAGTTCATAATATAATTTTCCTCGATCGCAACATTTAAAGTTGCATGAAGATGTTCATTTGCTCCACTTGTAAGTTCCACTAAAACATTATCAAGGTGAAATGTTTACAGTTAGATATAATAATAGACATGAGCTTATGAATTACTACAGAGCTACCCGCACATTCTGCTTCTGTCAAGGGAAGACTCTCCTCCAACCAACATAGCCGAATGAAACACATTATAAAGTACTGATCTTTACCCAGAAAAATAGTCAATGGAATTTAATTTTTTTATCCTAATCTTTAACCAGATGTTATATGTTTTCGATCTCAGACTTTACGGTTTTGTGTACTTCTCGGCCGATTTTCAAATCTCAAAATAGTACGCTTTTGTAATCTACTTTAGTACAGAACATATTCGCTATCCGCCACTGAAAAAAAAAAAATAGAAATGCACTCTAATTTTTTGTGTTCAACCACACGCATTTTTTTTGCAAGTGATGAAATTTAGAAATTGAAGGATAAATATATAACAAGTATAAATGAGGTAGTATTATTTTAAAAATTACTATAACTTTATGTTGTATTACTTAATGTTTCATTGAATTTTTATTTTATAAAGCTTTTAACCAGTTTGATTGTAATTTTAAGAACGTATATGAAAAAGTAAGATCATAAATGTACTACTGTATTCTAGTCAGATTCTTTCACTTGAAATCATAAATTCAAAGTTATGGAAGATGTTTTAGGATTTATTCCATAGCCTACGCTCATTATTTTTCACTGTTGTATGTAAATAAATAAATTAAAAAAGGGGATGCTTTCTTAATTAAGTAAATAATATTTTAACTAAACCATACCTATGCGTTAGACATAGATCTATACCGATCTGTTAATTCATATCTTAAGATTTTTTCTTTTTAACTTCCGGAACCATCGTTAGATATTGCTTCAGAGGATGAGATGAATGATAATTTTTGTAGCGTGTGAAAATGCCATACCTGACCGGGATATCCATAGATTAACGTATTTAATAATCAATTTCTTGGATTCGAGAATTTTGAAATTGTATAAATCATTTGAAATTAAATTTTGCAGCATTACAATATATTATCTTACGTAGGTAAGCCGAAGCGATCATGTATAGTGAATCATGAAACTGCTACCTCAGTTTTACTGTTAGTCCTTATATCCCATGAAACGGAACTCATTCACTAACAGACTGCCATTTTGTCCTTTATTACTTGTTAAAGAAATGAAGTAATGTTCCAAATTAATTGTTTGTCGATTAAAAAATACGTATGTACCTATTTTCTGAAGCACTATAGAAATGGTTTGTTTACTCCACGGTTATATAGTGCTTCAGTAAACAAAGATAAAAAAAAAAAATAGAAACGCTTAAAATAATTTTTATTCGATATTAAAATTAAAATAAAAAATAAATTAGTAAACATAAACTTTAAACACACTTTGACAAAAATTTTGTAACTATTATTATCACCTTTATTAAAAAAAGGAAATTTAAGATCAATATAATATTAAAAATAAACTATTGTTTATTTTATACTACCATTCTTTCTTTGTATATCACACTGTTAACTTCTGTAGCATCACCAGCAACTATAGCGAGGGGTAGCGTCTCTGCTTTTCATCCGGGTTCGAATCCCGGATTAAAGGCAGACTTAATATTTTTCAACCGCCACCAAATTCCCATTTAATGGTTTCATGTATAAGCTTAAAGGTTATAAGGTGAATTAATAACACATAATTAAAATTAAAAAAATTATACATAATAACGTAATCATATACATATTCGAATGCATAGCAATTTCTGAAGAGCAATTATGCCAAATTAAGTATAAATTAACATTAGCTAGTACAACAGCAAAAAATGCAGTACAATAAGATAATTAAATATCAAATTGTTAAAAAGTAACTGCCTGACACTTGCAAATAATTTGTTTGATACAATGGCTACATAAAACCATCACAGAATTATTTGATTACGTAATCAATTTTAAATAATCTTGAATAATTTGGTCAACTCAAACTCTCATTTTACCCTGATTTACTTTTTGGATTATTTTAAAATTAAATTTTCTCCCCATAAAGTTTACTTGTTATAGTTTTGCGAAAAGTTCAACATACATAAATTACGAGACATACTCGTAGATAAGAGGAGAAAAAATGTATTTATTTTATTAATTCATTTATTAAGATTTATTTTCTTTGAAAAAAATTCTTTATAAAATACACCCACTACATATTTTTTCAGTTAAAAGGTAAATAATTTGTCAGCTATGTTATTAATGAATTGTAACTAGTTTTCTTTTTTTTTTATAGAAATGTTACATAACAATAAAAATGTTAGTGTATAGTATAAAATAAAACGGAGTAGTTATATATTTTATAATAAAGTGGTTGTCTAGTGGACCTACATGTCCTGAATGAAGCAGAATATCAATTTAAAAGCAAAGGACATGAAATAAAACCAAAGTTCGATGTGAGGGGAACAATAGGAAGCGCTGAATGTGTCTCTTGGGCGCAGTTTTCATAAAGTTTCCCTCCCCGGATTGTTCCCTAAGCACCGTCTTTCTTAGCACGGATCTGGAAAAACTTCGAAGACGTTACAGAGGTGCACTTTCTAGAAAACCACCTCTTAAATAAATAGTCGCTATTACTCAGCCCCTCCTCCCACCTACCACCTTCCACCCTTTCTAAACAGTACTACAGTGCAACTCGATAACATTCTTCACGAGTTACCCTTCTTGTAAACTTACCGCACCACATCATACCACCCTCACCGACTTACTCTTCTATTATTGCTGAATTGAATGAGTGCTTCATCGTTGTACCGTAAGAAACGAAATTCAAACTACTTTATTTTCAAGAAATTACATCTGCTTTTCACTACTATCGTTTAATGCTATAAAAAGTTTGTTACATGAACATTTATAACAGATGCAAAATTTTTAAATAAAAAAAGAAAAAAATACAGGATGAGATTTTTTTTTAACTTTAATTACAGAGTCATTTGACAACATAAATATTCGATGAAATATTATTAGCTTTTTAATGCTTAATTTTTTTATATAAATTTAAAACCGTAAAACTAAAATTAGCAACAACAATGTAACTGAACTTTCCAGGTATTTGCATAAATCTTAAAATCTTAAATAGAAAACGCTCAAAATACGTTTATAAAATCGAAAGTGGAAATTAGTTTAAATAAGTGTAAATCTCCACTCCTCCCCCTACAAAGTAAAATTTCTATTTTTTTGTTTTTGAGATCACAGCCATCGACTGCTTTGGTTATTTTGCCTATGAGAATGGAAGTTTGTAGCGTATGAAAATTACCTTGCTTGACCGGAATAAGAACCAACGATTTTTATCTTATTAGTAGCATAAGATACAAATTTATCTCTAGAAATAAATAACATAAACTTTAAACAAGTATTTTTTCAGTAATAGATTTTAGAATTATTTTTCCTGGATTTCTACTTATTTTCTTAACTATTTGCCTATAGTATTATAATTGCACAAACATTCGTACAAATTCAACTCTATATAAGAATAAAAAGAAAAATATACGAAACTGTAAGTAATATTCTATCTACATCTTCTATGCTCACATCAACATTTATTTTAAAAATCGAGTAAAATTTCCGAATCGCCAAATGAAATTATTTTAATTATAAAACATTACCGAGACAGGTTAATATAGATGGTAGGTCCATACAAATACACATAAACAAAATCATATTCATACGTAGGCTACAAAATTTTGTAAATATGTTTTTCATTTATTTTAACTTCGGGAACTGAAAACGTTAAGCATCATAAAAATTTAGAGAAGAGATTTTTTTACGATTGATATAATTTACCTTTGTTAAATGAAGACATATTATAGCACTTAGCAGTGTAAAATTCGTAAATTCACCAAATTTAGATAGTTAATTAAGAGTAGAAAAGGATGAAATATAGGTTAATTATATGATAATCTACGGTAGCAGTTTTCTTTATTAAGGTTGTATTTAAATATTACTCAGAAAGAATAAAATTTTTATTTTGATGTACAGAATGATCATAAATTATTCATCGGATTTTAGGTGTTAATAAAAAAATAACAAAACAATGCACTTATACGCACCTTTTATTGTTGAGCAGAGCATTTCAAACAGTTTTGTTTAAAACACTTATTAACTTCAATATGAACACATTACGTGGCGCATAAAATGTCTAGAAGCTATTCAAATTCACGCCACACCTTACGAAGAATATTTGGAGTCATTCCATTAATTATACCTTCGATTCTTTTTATAACTGATGAGAATTTTGTTGCATACATTCTGTCTTTGACAAACCCACAAAGAAATAAATCGAGTGGCGTAACGTCAGGTGAGGTGTCCATGGAACTGGTCTATCACAGTCAATCCAACGTTGAGGAAATTGTTCGTGCAGATAGTCCCTAACATGTAAACCCCAGCATGATGGTGCGCCATTTTGCTGAAAGTAAACGTTGGGTTGCCGATTTTCAATCTGTGATACTGCATGCCCCTGTAACATATCTACGTAACTAGCGCTATTAATCATTGACTCGGCGAAGAAGACTGGTTATGAAGACCATAATACTGCTTATGATATGCATAAGCAGTTAATGCATATCAAAGTTAATTTTCGGGCTATAAAGTCGTGCTTGTCGAACGACATGGGAATTTTTGCTACCCCAAACAATTATGACGGTTAACGTGACCAAAAACATGGAAGGTAGCTTCGTCAGAGAATATTACTTTTTTTAAAACATATTTATTATCTTCGTTCACGTTATCAAGAATGTCCACGACGAAATTGTTACGGCATAGTTTATCGTCATCTTCAATTGCATGCACCGACTGAATTTTGTATGCTTGAAGTTTTAGGAGCTTTTGTAGACCCTTCACGATTGTCGACTGCAGTATTCCCAGTTCTAAATTCTCACGATGAATCGATTTACCCGGGCTTCTGTGATAAATTTCTCTTACTTGATCCACAACTTCGTAAACGGGAGGTCTGCCAGCACATTTTTTGTGTACTCTTCCTGTAGACTTAAATTGCTGATACCAACGTTTAATAGCATCTTTATTAGGAGGATCACGGCCGTATTCTAAAAGAAAACGTCTACGAACATTAATAACCGCTTTCATGAAATCATAGTACGCAAATTGATTTCTTCAATGTAGCCATTGCTCAACTAACGATCTCCCCCCCTGTCGTTATATCGCGTCGGCGCGACAATTCAAGGTTATCAGTAGTTACTCTAGTACAAACAACGTTTGAAAAAAATCAACGTGCGTTAAATTGCTTAGTCCATTTTTTAATAACCCCTAAAATACGCTGAATAATTTATGTTTTGTATGTATATTTCTTCATGTAGATGATTTACTTAGTGTTTAGCTCTGCATTGTAATCAATCAACATATTAAAAAAATGACACGAATTATTTTCATAATTAACGGGCATTTCTTGTATTATTTAATTCAGTGAACAGTTTTTATATAAATAAATTAATTTACAAATTTTAAATCATAACCCTGATAAATAAAAGATTTTTATCAACAATAAAGTTTTTTAACTATTTGCTAAAAAAAATACGATTGGTTGATAAAGACGAAAATAATACAATACAGAAAAAATAATACAATTATTAAAATAAGACTAAAATACTTAAAAAGGAATTGTACTGGATCGATTCAAGAATATTAGTTATATTCAAGTAGAAGAACCGCAGGAATTTATTCCAGATGGGCTCTACCAATCGAATCGACTACTACCAAAATGGATTAATAACATTAATAATACATATAGTAAAGTGTTACAATAATTCAACTCTTATAGGAAAATATGACATATATAATATAGGAGTTAAAATATTAAAAAAAAGAAAGTGACGACGGCATTATTACTTGTTGTACATAGATATAAATGTTGAATAGATATAATAAAATCTATATCAATCATCAATCAATGTTATATAAAGTCACCGCATTACAATGATTAATACGCTTGAGACAGACACTCGTAGCTTTAGTGAGCGCATTAAAAAGTTGTTTTGGTGTACGCGTGCGCAAACACGTGACCGCACGTGCGCGGCGTTTGGGCCACGTGTTTAGCACCCCGGAAACGGGGCTGAAACCTTACTCCACAAATAATCAATTTTGATATGGCCAGTGTTTTAATAATATTCAGTGAAAATAAAATAATACTCCTTAAGTTCAATTCTGTGACAACTCATTTGTAAAATGAATCACGCTTTTAAGTTATTAGGCCTTACATTAATTAGTCAACATAGTAAACAAAACAATGAATATATGTATAAAAAAAATCTATAATTCATTAAATCTGAATCATCAACCGACAATTTAAAATGAAATTAATTTATAAAAAATTATAATTTTTAAGTCAAGTAAGCAAATTTCGGATAAATCCGGTCGAATAATTAAGATCCTAAATTATGATCTTTTTTTATTTACGTTTATATTTTGAAATTATGTTATTTTTTTACCAATTACATCATTACGTGATGTAAAATAGAAAAAGGGACATTTTTTTAAAAATCTACACTGTTACACGTATTACAAGTTAAAGTTACCAGAGAATATTACGTAGGAGGAAATATGCAAACTGACTAAAAAATTAAATGCGTAAGAAACTGTTAGGTTTGTGTTTTGTAATTTCTTGTTTGTTTAATTAGCTGTTATCTTTATGTTAAAATAACATTAAATTGTATTACTTCTAAATTTATTAAAAATATATATTAACCAATATATTTATTTCATACTCCATTTGAAGAAGCCGATTTTAGCCACGAATTCAACTGTCAATTTAAATCTTCTTTAACCTAATAAAAAAGCGCTTTTAAAGAATCTTTGCATGATAACAATTAGCATTTTTTCAAAGATTAATTTTTTTTTAATTCGTTACTTTTTAAAAAATCGCTTCAAATTATTGGCTGCTGATTTGGAAATTTTTATACTAATGTAATATAAAGTTTTTACTTGAAGCATTTATTTAAAACAAATAAAATATCACCCTGAATAACAGATTTTCCAATGGAACACATACTCAAGTACATTGGTTTTTTATTTTTTTTGAATGATGATCAATTCAATATACAAGTTGAAAGCTTGTGCATGGGAATATGAAATGGAAAATTTTACCATAAGAAAAAGGCAATGACTGACCGGGATTCGAACCGGGACCACCAGATGAAAAACCGAAATGCTACCACTCCGCCACGAAGATCGGCATTCAGAGATTTCTTCTGTTGAATCCAACACTTTAATATATTTAGTGGGGCTCACATCTAAAATGTAGAAAAAAAGCGCAGCAGTTCTAAATAATTTCATTAATAATATTAAAATTATAAAAATTTCCAAAACTAATTCTCTCAAAAACTACTTTACGTCTAGTTTTAATAAGCTTCAATTGTATTAATTACTGTCTAGGATTATTCTTATTTAGAAATTGCAAATAATCATAAATTTATAATAATTATATCAAACATGGCCCGTTGGTATGACTATACAATTAATTAATAATTAAGAAAACCTCTTACCAAGAGTTCTTTAATATATGCGTTCAAGCGCTTTCAGAAAAAATTTCATCAGGAACTAAAAAGATTTTTTGTTTAATCTTATTAAAACTAAAACTTCTTTTTCGTGTAAATTTATGCAACGTAATATAATATAACAGTGGTCGTCATAATTTAAAATTATGTCGACAACGTCCTGTCATGGAAAACACTTCAAGACCATCCTAAGTTACAGACGCATCAGTATAATATTAAAAGATTTTTTGAAAAGAAAAGGAGTAATAAATAATATTTAACAACAAAACTAAACAAATCTGATGGAAAATTACAGTTAATAAATACACCTCTTCTTTTAAATAAACCTCACACTTTACACATTTAACCCACGAATATTACAAATTTATGAAGAAGGAAATGAACGATAGAAAACTATCATTTTCAAAGTAGTTGAAAACAACTAACCAATTTTGGTCAAGAGAAGAAAAACAAAACGTAATTTCATAATCACTAAAAATAAAACCACTTAAAAAAAAAAAACTGAATTATACTTTCATCAATTGTATTTCTAACAAAAGATTAAAAAATGTATTTCCTGTGATATTTTTTTAATTTTAAATTGTTCTATACAATGAATTTAAAGGTATTTAAACGTGATAAAGCGATTTTACGATATACACAACAAAAACTAAAACAAAAATAACTAAAAACCTTGTACTAGAATGAAAAAAAGAAATGGAGAAAAATTTATATTTAGATTATAAAAGAGGAGTCTCAATTTCGGTATTGACAATAGTGAAACTGCTATTAATGAGAGTTAGCTATTGTTCCAGCCTCAATCATTTCCCATTAAATTAATCTTCAGGCCTTGAAGGGAAGTATTGCTACCAGGAAATGCCAGTGATTCATGAGTTTTTACGTTCTTTTTTTCTAGGTTTTTTTTTATGAAAAACAATTTATCATTGCACATAACTTGTTGAATAGTTCATTAAATCCATATACACTACGAAAGTAAAAAAAAAAGATATTAATATCCAATACCCACGTAATCAGAATAATCTATTTACTTATTATTTTTTTAATTTATTTATAGTCGTATCAACAATTAAAGTCATTAGCGACATATCAGTATAATGTAACTGTACCGGTAAATTTGTAGCCTTGAACAAACTCAGGTCGACTTCCTGAGACGTCTGGGTAATTGAAACCCAACCACCATAGAACACCGGTATCTACGATGTAGTATTCAAATACGAATAAAAGGATTAGGATCTGAACCTGAGAGCTTCGACTTCGAAATCAGCTGATTTACGACGAGAAGCTTACCATTATACCAATCCGGTGGGTTGATTTAGTTTTACTTTTTTGTTCGAAGTAAAGGAAGTATAGGGATCGCGAAAAATTTATGTTTTCAGATTTCAACGAAAATATCCATTTTGACAATTCCTGAATCTATTTTGACTAGTTTCGGCGTGACGTCAGTACGGACGTATGTATCTCGCACAACTCAAAAACGATTAGGAAGTTAGGTCTGAAGGGGAATTACGTCGGGAGGACAGGCTTTATAAGCCTAGCCTTCCGCGGTCGGCCCATAAAATGGGTTCGGTAACGCTGGTATAACAACGGAATTGGAATGCAATTAAATCCGTCTTAAATTCACTATAATAATAATATACAAAAATTGAAAAATAAGAACCGAGACTAAAAGTGACCCTTTTAAAACAAGCCCGATTAGAAAGATCCAGCAGCAAGGGACTCTGTCCAGGCTCTGCGATAAAGTAGGGAGTAATAGACTCCTGCCAACTTTGCATTCCATTCCATTCCGGAAGTTAGGATGTTAAAATTTTGGATTTAGGACTGTTGAAACATCAACTAGATGTTACACCATATAAAACCAAGTACGAGATTTTTTAAATACTTGAAATTTTGTAAAACCTGTAACTAAGTAAAAAATATTGAAACTAATAACCATGTTCTACACCAACGCACTAAATATGTAAGCAATATAAATAACCATTAGGACTAAAGTAGTAAGGGAAACTATATTACTGATTTATTTGTGTACCTCCCCATTTGATTGCAATCGACTGGACCAAAAGTGTTAAAAAAAAGCCCAAAATCAAAAACATCTGGATTTTGGACTTTTTCTTTACTGTATTAATAAGCCCTCATTGAGAGCTTTTCAACGATACAAGATGTACTTCTTTTCATTGGTTCCAGAGGTGCAGACAAATACAATTTTAATTAATGAAATATTTGGATCTTACAAGGATAAGGCACATCGGTTTGAATCAGACTTCATATACTTTTTCTTTTTACTTTTTAAAAAAATGTGTATTTGTAATTTAATAGGCGTACAAAGAAGTCATGTGGTGTCCACATCAGATCTTTTTTTAATTCATTTTTATCACGTCGCAAAAATAGTTATTTGCTAAGAAAATAGTATTTTTCCTTAGTATGTCAAAATATTAAAATATTTCATTATTTTTAAAATATTCTTAAAATCTTGGAATTCAACGTAAATTAGTTAGTAATTTTTACACAATTTACTTACAATATTCTGAATCTCTTTTCGTAGTTACATAAAATAAATTTTTTTTATTTTTAAAATAAAATTCATTTCAATTAAATTAAACATCAGATATAAATAATTTTTCGTTGAAAAGTAAATCTTGAGGACTCGTAAAGTATAAACCAAATAACTAAAACAGAAAATTTGTGTGTTCTGCCACTTAAAGTTATAAATTTCCCACAAGTGGATATCTTTGAGGGAAATTTATAACTTTATATAACGACATTTGTTTCAAAATTTCCATTCCCTTTAGTTTTTACGAGAAGTTTTTTTAAAATAGAAGCGAAAAATATATATTATAATTTAAACTAATGAAATGAATTGGCTAAATTTTCCGATGAAGAGTTTCTGCTGCAGTTTACTTTTCTTACGAACCGAATTATTTTTAAATTTCAAGGTTTAGAAAACAACATTTAAAAATATCATTAAAATCTCGACAATCGATCATAAGTTGTCACCGAAAATAATTCAAATACACGAAAGTGTAAAATATAGATCTATAATACTTTTTTAAATTAGTAACCATATTACGCTTAATAAAATATAGAGGCGAGTATTAATATTTTACACAAGTTACATTGGTTACAAAATATTGTTACCAGCCAGACATTTCAAAATAAAGATCAACAGCAGATGATGTGTGTAGATAAATACATATAATTTCTACTAATCCAACACTTATTCTAATTTCTACTTATTCAAGAACTTAATTAATGGTCGCACAACCGCCTTTAATAAATCAAATGTAAAATAAAGTCCTGTACCCTTTGAATCTAGATGGACAAAGATATCCACCATTTTGAAAAAAAAATTATTATTTGTTAGAGCCGGATTTTAACACAAAGATACTAACTAAACTTGATAGACATCATCCACTCAAGTTTAGGAATTACTTAACTATATTTACGTAAATAAAAGTTCATCATTGTACGCATTAAATAAAAAAATAAAATTTTAATTCTAAAAACCTGAAAACGATTTTATTTAACTTCCCTGACATTTTCTGGGGGATTTATTAATTTATTTCTATATATTTTTTTTGTAATAAAATAATAATTCAAATAATGCTTTTATAATCCGGTAAAAAATTAAGCACACAAATTAGCATACCACAAACTCAAAGGTACTATGTCCTAGTCCTAGGTGCTATAAAACTTAATTAAAATCACTTTAACAGCAATTTTTTAAACTACTTAAAGAAAAAATTGATTTAAAAAAATTAACCATTTCTAACGATTCATTTAAAGAAAAATAAAATTCAAGTGAACAGGGTTAAACTCAAATTTTATACAAAATTAAAAAAGAACAAATTTTTAGCGGTGAAAACGTTTAATGAATATTTTTTTTATATTTACTTTTAATTTTCGGTTACTCTATATTTCAAACTTTAATTTGTTATTATTTTTTTCAGAAACTAAAAACATGCAAGAGTAAATCTTTTTTAGACTTCAGCCCCCATTTCAGTTATAATTACTACCTCAAATATTTCATTACCACATCATCTGACTTTCAAAAATTAATTAATGACTTCCTGTAACACACAAGTTATCATTCAAATTTCATACCGTTATGTTAACACTAATCGTGAGATAATATACATGCGTACATGTATATTCATATGTACTCGCAGATTTTTTTTTAAATATTTTTTTTTTGGTTAAATAGACCTTAATTTCGGGAAATAAAAAATCCGAGGTGTCGTTTAACAAACAGTCTATCCTATCTGATACTATAACAACTGAAAAGATGAAAAAATATCAAAAACAAAAATAATAACTATAGTAAGATAAAATAATGCATCTTCGTTGTAATAAATTCAACACAGATAATATAAGGTATATTAAATACAGAAAATAAGTTTAAAAGTTACGCACGACAATCAATTAATTAATTAAGTATACAATTCATTGTAGGTAGCAGATGCAGATAACTGAAAAGGTAATAAAGATAGTATCAATGAACCGAATGTCAACAGGTGAAATGACCACCCTCGAGTACAATACTCTTAATAGAATTGTTGCTCATTGTTTCAATTCATCCCCTCTAACACAACTAAGTTACCCCTTCAGAATTTACAGAATCAAGCAATCTTTACATGAATGAATTTCCCTTCCTTTCATTCAATTAGACAATATTGTCGCAAACAAAGCAATCGTAATTTATACTTTAACCGGTGTTTACCGTATTCAACCAATTTTACCGAAGAAATGGAAAATACAACTACAACAAAAACCAGAGATTTTTTTAACCTATTAATATCTTAACTATAAAAAAGTAATATTGTACATTTATGATAGAACTGTATTAATAAAATTACAAAAATATATAACAGTAATATGAAAAAAGGAAAAATTGTATTCAGTCTACGAATTTAATGCGCGTACTTTTTCTTATGGTCCTACTCGAATATATGTGGGTAACAAGATTTACTAACTCTGTTAGTATATAACACTGAATTACCATGTAATCAACTAGGTCATCATTCATTTAGTTTTTTTTAACAAAATACAAACTTATGTATGATTTAGTGGTAGCAAGAAAAAATTCAAAAATATTTTTTACGTTTTAACATACGTTGAGATTGATTCAGACAATACATTGGAAGTCTCCGCAAATCAAATATATAATTTGTAAATCGGAGCCCGTAGAGGATCCATGTATTTATGTAGTAAGTATATCTGTGTTAGTTGTTATCTCACTGGGTCACCAGGTTAAAATATGTTGTTAATTGAAACCCAACAACAGGACCTAACCTCTAACTGATAATTTTCCGCAAGAGAAGAAAAGACCTAATTCTATGCGTAACCCTTACTCGCTAAAGTAATTGTAATTTTTACACGCACTTGACTCATAATCACATAAACTTCCGATTTAGTTTACACAACTTTCCCTTCAGAGAATAATGACATTTCAAATAACTTTATTTCACGATATTAATAGTCTAAAATATATAAGTATACTATTTTTAAATTGGAAAAACTTATTGGGAATATCGCAATAATTTTCTTTATTTCACCGTTTCAGGATCGTTAGGAACAAGGCAGCAGAGAAAGCGAAACATGTTCACCACCAACACCAACAAGGAACAACGGGGGCGGGAACCGGCGGTACGGGTAGTACGGCCAACACGAGTGGAGGTGGAACGGGAGCGGCTAGCCAACCGCCGGCAGTTTCCGTCATCACCCAAGCCCCATCCTCTCAACACGACCGATACTCTATCAACGGTATCCTAGGTATACCGCACCATCAAGATCCTAACGGCAACAGCATAAAACGAAAGAGGGATCTTGATATTCACCACCATTCAGGTAAGTAATGATGTTATTACCTATCCCTTTATCATCAGCAAGAAAATATTCTGTGCTTAGTAAAAGGGGGGTATAAGGAGTGATTTAAAAAATAATTTCTGCCAGACAGCAATAATTAATTGATTTACCTTCAAAACTTCCCGTAAAAGCAACCTGCTCAATATTAATATGAAAATATATAATAAAAATTAAGCTCATAATTCTACAGTTAATACACCATAGCTAGGAAACACTTCATGATTATTCATTAAAATTATTTTAACAATTGAATTACTTGTAACGATCACTAATTAGAGGATTCAACTTAAATTCAAATATAACATTCGTTGTTCTTTTTTTGTTAATTGCATTTTACAACTACACTAAATAATTAGTAATGATTTTCAAGCTTACTTATAGTAATAGTTCACATACACGATACTTCACATACACGAATCTTGCCTTTATAGAATGGAATATCACTCCTTACGAAGGAAAAAAATTGCAATGCCTACTTTTTAATAATGAATAATAAAAATAAGATACAAGCGAACGCGACGAAATTAAGTTACGTGTAACATTAATTTGTCAATATTATCATGACAGATTGAAATAACTTATAAATTCAATAATATACCGTATCAAGAGACGTGAAAATTACAAAATGAAAATTTATTTTAAAAAATGGTCAATAGTAATTTTTTAAGATATTTTTTCATAACCTGTGCCTGAAAAATCTAATCCCATTAAAGTAAAGAAACTCTTAATTATTTATTCTAAATATAAAATAAATGTTTTGCAAAAACATCAGAAATTATTTTATAAAAATTACTCATTGAACAATTTTTTACCACGATTAAATTCAATTTTTAAAACTTAAGCTACAGTTGGTCTCAAAGAAAACAAAATGTTATGTGAACTAATGCAATCTTATATATAGAAGAATTATTTTTTGAGAGAAAATAAGTAGACGATGAAAAAATGCGGAAAATGCTTAAAAGTTGCTTCCATACTTTATTCGTAAAACTTAGTAGATCTACTAAAGGTCACAGATTTAATTCTTACCTTAGGCTTTGATTTAAAAATAAATAAATAAATACTAAAAATTCTGCCAAATTAAGTCTATATCTCGGATATGGAGTATTACAAACGTAATTAATGGACGAAGTAATCTGGGGTCAAGGTTAAGATGCGGGTTGAAGTCTTTCTTCCCCGTTCAAAGTAGATTTCTTAAAGAGTAGACTTAGAACCTATTCCAAAATTTCTATTTCTTCTTTTCTATTCAAACAGCTAATCATCATCCCACACACGTTATCACATGACCTTGAAATTGTATAAAAAAAATTTAAGTGCTATTTCAAAAATATTAATAAATAATATTATAATATTGTTAATTGAATAAAACGTGTTACAATAATATTTATATGCTAACCAAAATAAAGTTTTAAAAACTTTTTAATGATAGAAACATTTATTAAAAATACTAATTTTAAATATCATCTAAGAAGATCTTGCCTTCTTATTAATTCTTATTATTTATAACTTCTTATTATTTAATTAAATATCTAGGCAGTTTTTCAGTGCTATCACTATTTCACAGTGCCATGTTTATCAGGAAAATATGAGGAGCGGATTAGTTTCCTATGCCTCACCCAATTAAATATATTATTAGACATCAGCAATACTAGTCCACCGAAAAATACGTGAAATTCAGCCCTAAAAGTGACATTTTCATTCAGTTTCACAGAGGAACTGACTCTATAATTGGCTTAATTACTCTCATACAAAACAATTCTGACTGGTGTATTTTTCATATCACTAACTTTAAATGCATGACAGAAATAAAAGATTCTGGATCAGATATTACAAAGTAACAAATTAAGCTTGTAATTTACTAAATGAGATGTAAATTAAAAGAAGAAAATATAATTTTGATATAAAATCAAGTTTAATTAAATGAATAAAGTGGAATAAAAATATTAAATGAATAGTAAAGAACGATATGAGACGGCTGATGTGACGAATGCTAAAAGTTAGGGAGAGAAAAATCAGAATCAATAGGACAAGTAAATTCATTCAACATTATATCTTTGGTATCATTATATCTTCAATTATTTATAACAATTATGATAAATGAAAAATGATTCATAACAGCCTGTGTAAGCAACTTCTTATGTACATATAATGAACGGTAAGTGAAGAAAAATGTGAAGCTCAAATCGGGAATCAAACAGAGTACCTTCAGCGTACAGTCTGTTGTAAAGATCATCAATTTAGCGAGGCGACTTCAGTAACCAAATATGTTGTTTTTAATATTATAAACATTAAATATATGTAAATACTTTTATAAGAAAGAAAGAGCTGTTAACTACCAAAATTTATTGAAATCGGTTACGGTGTATTCTCACACGTTTTTCTGTAACATCAAACAAAACCACTTATAGAATTCGAGTACACAATGATTGTATCATTACTTCATAATTTAACAAAAAATTATTACTTAATTAACAAGAATTTAAATATAATAAATTGCATGAAATAGAATTTTACAAACTGTTAAGCTTCTAAAAGATGCAGCTTTCATTATTTGAGAATCGTTATATATCAACAAAAACGGCGTCTAGATAAAATAAAAAACGAAACCCAAAAACTTCCAAGTGTACATAAAAAATTTTTATGAGTACTGCAGAATACAACTTAATGTAAGTGGTCTGGACTTATTATTAGCGCACTGGATTTTACAGAAGCGCCTAAAGCATCGGGACAAATCATCCCTGTCCCTTAATGGAATAAGTGCGTCCCACCCCAATATGCACGGAGAGCTACCCCCTTTCCCGTTCCTCTTGATTCCTTTTATATTTCCCGTTCCGGGGGTCGGGCGGCCAATCCACCGCGGCCATCAAGACATCAACACGGGAGAGCCTCTCGCTCTATTGTTGCCTAGCAACGCACCATTAACCCCCCACCCCTCCGCTCTTGAAAGCTTTTATATCCCCTCCCCTCTTACCAGAGTCATCATTTTCCCTACCCAAGTATTTTCCTTGGCGGAAAAGTCTCGATCCATTGTCTCTCTCTCTTTATCTCAGTCCCTCTTTCTCTTTTTATCTCTTCCTCTCTCTGTCCTTTTCTCGTTCACTCTTTCAAACAACCTCTCCCTCTTCAACAGTTTTTTTTATGAAAAGAGTAGGGGACGTTGATTTGCATGACCGTGCCGACGCCATTTTTGTTTGTTGTTTCACATCGTCTTTGATATGCATTTTCCCTAGTTTATGTATTTTTATGCCTCTTAGTGGTAGGGATATGGTTTTGTTCACACTCTACGCGACCACAATTCTCTTTTTCCATCCTTTTATCCAAACTCATACTCACTTTCTCTCTGTCTTTCTGTTCTATTAATATCGACTTGTTGCCAGTCTTGTACTACATATATCGATCGGATATGAACATTTGTCGCAGTCAGTTCTTTTCTAACGCAATAAGAAAAATTCATAAGCCGTTTGATATAAACGTTTATTTTTTCACTGATAAAACGACTGACAACTTAAAGAAGTGGCTGCAGCGCCACCGTGCATTGTGTTTATAAAATATTCTGCACTTTACATACATACACACGATCACGAAAATGTACATAAGTACTATTACGTTAATAATACTGCTGTAAAGTAAATAACCCACTTATGTATTAAAAATTAATATTTATTTAAAAAATTATAAAAATATTTTTAAAACTATGAAATATATATATATATTTTTTTTTTTTTTGGTGAATAAATAATAAAACGAGCAGAAAGTTTAACGGCTGGTTAATAGCACGATTCAAATTTTAAACATAAATAGTAGGATTAAATCCTAAGTAAGCATTTTATGGCGTAGGTTAGCGGAAAAATTAACAGCAATACAATGTATATATGAGATATATTTTAAGCATTTTGACAAAATCAATCAAATAAGAAATAAATGACATGAACTTCCTTCTATCACATCTTTTTTCTAGTCTACACAAAAAAGCGTTCAAGATGATAAAATTTGACAAAGCGATTATTATTTCCTCAACCTGAATAAAAGCAGTAGGAAAAAATTCTGTATTTTTTAATTAATTTTTAAGATATACAAAAAAATTTGATACGACTATTTTAAACTTCTACTTTTAAAATAAGAAACTCAAGATTTTCAAAATTTGTTGGCGTTTAATGTTACCTCCAAATATCAAATAGTAAGTACTTCATATCAATATATGTATAATGCCTGTATTCGAAAAAAATTAAGGAACCTGGAAAATTGAGAATTTTATAATTAATTTAATTATGTAATATTAACTGTAAAATTTCTCAGTTGCTTAGAGATCAAATAAGCATCTTTTATCTCGTTCTTAACATCTGCCTTATAAAAGTTCATAATAATTATACAAATTAGGTGCATCATATTACAAATTTCAATTTTATCTCTTTATAATTAAAATAATCGAATTTTTTCTTAGGAATAATTTTCATTTGAACTGGCTAAACTTTTATTTTTATATATCATCATAATTATTTTTTTTTGACTTGATTATGCTATTACTAACAAATTTGTATTGATTCTATCAGGTAATTTTCTTTTATTGGAAGAAACAAATAAATTAAAATTAGAATAGACTTCAATATAAAAATAATATTATTACAGGATTAAAAGGAGTAAATGATGAATATCTTGCTTTTTTTCAGCCACTACTAACCTTCATTATGCAAAATTACCTAAAATTCATTAAGTAGTTGACACCACGTACCAGATAATTAGATTTACAATTACATTTCCTTGTTGTGTGAAAGCGATACTTGAAAATAAATCTCTTTTTTTTTAATAAAGTAATTGAGTTATGCAAAAGACGAAAAGCTTAAATATATGTTGCTTATTAAAAAAAAAAATTATAATATTTCAATATCTAATAAAAATGGTTATTTTGTATTACACAACCCAACCAGACATATTATTTGTAATAAACAAAAAAAAGTACGCACATTTACTTCAAATAAAGTTAACAAAAAAAATAAATAAATATTAATTACGTTTGAAAACAGTTTAACGTCAAATTAATAGAATAAAATTTTAACATGAAGTTTAAGAAAGATATTGTATTTATACCTATCTTAGTTTGTTACTTCTACGCCAAAATACAAAAGTAAACTAGCCTATAACTACATAATACTATTTTTTATTTATTTATTTTTTTTTTACCTCCGGATCCACCGTTAGGCATTCTTCAGAGGATGAGATAAATGATTTGCAGCGTGTGTGAAAATGCCATGCCTGACCGGGATTCGAACCCGGGACCTCCGGATGAAAGGCCGCGACGCTATTACTCGCGCCACGGAGGCCAGCTGCATAATACTATTAACGTAACACAAGTTTCCAGAGAGGAAAGAGCAGTAATTAATTTATTAAACTACTAAATTATTGTATTTAATACTAAATTATTATTATTTTTATACTAAATTATTGGTGTAGTGGACCGTAGACATTACACCATATTGTTTACTTATATGAAAACAAATGAATGCGATAATCTCAGGACAGTAAAGATAATGTAATTAATATCACAGCTTACGAATCCGACAATTAGCTTTTTCATTTTTCATCAGACGACCTGATATAAAATAAATAAATAAAATATCAACGCCAACATTCTAGAAAAAGAAAAGAATGAAATAGTTAATATCTTCACTGGTTTAGACATTCTAATGTGCATCAGAACGCCGAGTCCACTGAATTGTAGAAAAACTTGACCCTAAAACTGATACCTTCACACTATTCAACACAGGGACTGTCTGTATAGTATACATCATTACTCAAGGAAATAAACTCCGACTAGTACCTGTTATACCGCAGGTAATTTACATGAATTTCAGCCATTACGAGATTACTATGATAGTGCAAACCGACAAGTTTATGATTTTTATAAATTTGTATTATACGATAAAAGTTCCAGTAAAAAAATAAAAAGTCCCAAACCTATTTATTGGAAAAGAATGTATGTAACAATAACTTTTTTTTTAATGTTATGATTAAGAGCAACAGTACAAAACAAACCATTTATAAATGCCATTTTAACAAAAGAAAATCAAATATTTTTAGTAAAAATAAAGATCGAACGCTTAAAAAAAGTATTTATTTTATGAAAGGAAAATCAAATAATTATTTTTTTAAAAGTTTCTTTGAAACAAATAAAACAGAATTATGCCAAGTAGGATATTATTATATTACGTTACTTACGTGGCAATGAAGGCAATTAATATCGTAGAATAAAAGCGATACGCTTTACCATTATAAACTAATGTTGTGATAAAGTTGTTAAGCGATTTGATAATAGCATTAGAAGAGAGTCGTTAGTAAAGGAAAAGTTACTTGAAGTGAGCGAAACGGCGGGTATTACGGGGGGGAGAAGATGGGATGGGGATGAGGCAGGCACGCTAAAGAAATACGATAAAGTTGGCAAGGCGGGTTTTAGGGATGGTTGAGTATCAGGAAAACTGGTTCCATTGATTCCGGTTTAATGGATAAAGGGTGGAAAGGGTAGAACTTTCTGGGGATTGTCGTCACAACAATGGAGAAAACTTACACAGCGAGCGCAATTGAAAACAGTTTCGTGTCGCGACGCGTCTCCTAGTTTGAGAGCGATGATGGTGTGGAGTGAAGTCTACAACCAGACAAAGAGCATTGTTGTGCTCGGGTGCACGCCTTACAACTACAGTACAGAGTTGTTTACTCCCTTCGACCCAAACCCCCTGAAATTAATACTATTGTCTAATGCTGTACGTATGTACGAAATAAGTGTACCTCTAATTCGATTCAAACTTATAGTCACCATTCAAACTAGTTACAAGTGACTCAATCTTCAACAAAACAAATATAAAAAAAATTCACCTCTACAATACACTGATACAGAGAGAGAGAAAGAGAGAGAGAGAGAGATAAATGTGTTATTATTTTTAAACTCAAATAAAATACCGAATATTTATAACTTTTTTTTTTTAAATAAAAAGTGCGTAATAATTAAAAGCAGTTTAAATTAATGTGCACGATCAATATCTGAGACAATTCACAATAAAATAGCAAACTGAGTCTAAAATAAATTATTACATTCTAAATATTCAGTTTAAAAAGAAATCTCAGTCGATCATATGTAATACTACCGTATTTATCAACAAAATAAGCTAACGTATTTAAAGAATAAATCGTTTGGACAAATGCAATTAATTATTTAAAAAATGAAGCAATAAGACTTCGAACTAGATAAATGAAAAAAATTTGTTTCCATATAGATTATGATTTAACAAATTGTCTTTAATATAAGCTAATAAAGAACAATTTTTTAACATTACGTACCACAAACAATGTAGAATCTTAAAATTTTTTTCTCATAACTTAATAAATTATACGTTTATTTAATATTTTCCTAATTTTATCTTTTTATTTTTTATCTGAACGGTTGATATAATGTCAATTTGATTAGTAAGCATAATAATGCCTAAACATTAAAATTGACTAAACTAAAATATTACTCAGAAATGAATAATTTAAAATATAACGCAATTAATTTAGCTAAAAACTGAAAGAATTTTATCAATCTTTAAAAACACAATAGGAACTTATAAATCTTTATTTTATAAATTTATTTTGAAATTTTTTTATAAATAAATCTTGTTGGAAGTGATAAATAAACTTTTAATCTTTATTTTGTTTTTACATTTATTTATATTTCTGTCATCCGTTTTTTTTTATTATAAGATTAAAACACCTTAGGGATTACAGCGTTATAAATCTGGAGAGTTCTTATTGATATATTTGTTTGCGATCTCGATGTCGGTTTAAGAATTACTGTGGGGTAGATTTTAAAATTATTATTTACAATCATAACTGATTGTTTAGTACAATGACAATCAACTATAGGGAATATTCTAGAGGGATAGTCATTAAAGCTTAAGCAGCATAAGCTTACAGAGGAAGTCAATACACACTTACCCGGTTAAAATAAATTTCTTACAATAGAAAATAAAACCTTTTTTTTTTTTTTAATAATAAAAAGATTATTTTCGCTTATATTAGTATCTTAAATCTGTATTTACTAATAAAAATTCCAGTAGTAAACAATTTTAACAAAAATACTCTTGTAAAATAAGTTTAAAAAAGAATAACTCGAAATAAAAAAAACATAATTGCAATCATCGTAAGAATTGGAAATAAAAAATACGACCTGTGTTTTGATTTTTAATAATATCGTAACACTTGTAGATCAATGAGCTATCAATAAAAACTAACTACTGGGTTTATAAATCGAATGTTTAAAAGGGGTTATAACAAACTATATTATTATAGGTGATCAACATACCAAACATCCCCCGTATTCAGAGAGAATATATTGTATTTTCAAACGGAGGCTGAAGGGTGAAACAGAGGCGTTAGCATATGGAAGGGCTCTACGGCTGCAATTAAGCGACGTTATGATTGTGTAGTACAATGACAATCAACTAAAGCGAATAGTCCAGAGGGATAGCCTGCCAGGCCGCTTGGTTCGGTAGATTGGTCCTGGGCTCTAGGGATCGAGAGAAGCTAGTCCTCGGGGACTCTTCAGGAGCTCTATCATCAGATGAAACATCACAAACCCCCGTCTACTATCCCGTCAGAACCCTCCAATCCCCTTTTCTAGACGCAATCTCTTTTACTAACACAGATTGTCCTTTCCAATTTGTAATATAATATCGACATTTAAATATCAACAATTCATTTAATTATAATGAACAGTAAAACAGAGAACGGTCATTTATAAAACCATTTGCTAACTTATATTAAAATAATTAATTCAATTTTTCATCATATAATATATATACACATATGTATAAATGTGAGTTTGTGCGTGCGCGCGCATTTGTGTTAAAATTTACACCGAGATTTCAAATAGTTTAAAACATCATATTAATAATCAAAAGTTTTAAAATGTAAAGGGCAATCATATAACATGATTCATTATATTATTGAATAAATGTTAAAAACCGTAAACATAATGGTTGTATGCTATCCTATATGAGAAATAAATCATTTACGTAGATGACAAAGCCATTCTCAAGAATAAAAAACATAACATACCAGCCTTCAAAGTAAGGAGAAAAGCGACTACTTCCTTCATTTAACGAAATGCCCAATTGTACACACTTCTCAATTCCGCCAAAGTACAGGTGATATTCAGCCATTCAAGCAACACCTTCATTCTATTCATCACGGGGAATGGCTCTAAAGTGGACATAACTACTCTCAGAGAAAAGAACTTTGCCTTCTGTATTTCATGTGCCTGGCCATAATAAGATCTGAGATGATTAGAGTAAGCAAAAGATTACGTAAACATTTCTACAATGAAGTAGTTATATTGTTATGCCTGCAGTAATCTAGACAGTATGGCAGATGTTAACTTCAAGTCGGAAAATCATTTCCTGCGTATCAATACATTTAACAAAACACACCTTTTATGAACAGAATGAAAAAAAAAACACAGAAACGAATGTTTTTAACTTAAGAATATAACAATGCAATTTATAATATACCTTAAGACTAGACATTTCTAAATCTTTATTGGTTATATGATCTGAAAAAATTTCAGTTTTTAATTTTCCATTATGAAAGAAAATTTTAAATTACATTTAGTAAGAAGATAAAAAAAATTACGCTAATTTTTATTAAACGTAATTCTCAAAGTATCATTACAATTAAAACTGCCACGAATAAAATTATTAGCAAAAAATTAATCATTAGATAGTGGAAGAAACAAGGGAGTTCAAAATGACAAAAAAACTGAAGTGAGCGTTACTCAAAGGAAAACTCCAATGTTTTCTGTTCGCTCACTATCTGCCTGTTATAAGCGTAAAAGTTAGTAGCTATAAATCTATATTATACTCGTATTACCATCTGTAAGGTAATACTCCGGTTGGAGTGATTATATTGAAAAATGTACCCAAAACTGTTATTAAAAGGACAGTATTGAAATTTTACAGTGTTTTCTAAAAAATAATTTTCAAGAAAAATATCTAATCTATTTAATGAATTATTCAAACAAAAATTACGCATTTTCTTTAGCTATTCCCATAAAGATATTTTCGTATAAATATAGTTTATTGAATTAAACAACTTACGTTAATTTTATTGATGTTGGCTTTGGAGATACACAGAACTAACACAGAAGCCACTTATTTTAGCTTTTGTTCTGGAAAATTCATAGAATCCTATGTAATTACTCGATTTGATTACAATTCAAAAAATCAAATATTTTTTAAAACCGGAATATATAGGATTTTACGTTAGTCGACACTGACACATGTAAAAGAAAATAATGAAAATAGATGTCGTAGTCTCTAAACGATGTGTATCACTAGTTCTTACACGTACTAGAACAAGAAAGATAATCTCGGTCTTTCTCCGTAATATTTCAACTTACCATATGTTTTACTATTATTTAGCCAGTATCTATCAGTACTGTGGTGATTTTTCTTCAGATTTAAAAAAAAAGGGGTTTTAAGATAAAAAACCGATCGTTTTTTAATTTTATTATGCTTCATTTATTTAAAAGGAAATTGAACCTATCGAAGAAGACAAATCATCAATTGTTATAACTATCAGTAGAATATAAATGTAATTCTTACGGCCATAAAAATCAAACAGTGTTGTGTAAGAGAAAAAATATTCAAAATTAATTTTTTAAAAGCTTAAAATATTAATCCGGAAAACTAAAACACAACTAATACTGTAGTAGTTCACTAGCCTTTAATAGATTCGATACAGACAGCGCTTCAGAACAGTTAAAACCAGCAAAAAATTGTATCAAACGTACAAATAAACTTAAAATATTAATATGTAAAATTCAGAAAGGAAAATTGGAATAAAACAATTTTTGTGAAGATTAGAGAGTTTTTTTTATATCAATGAAGTACGATAGTCATAACTTTTCTCTCCACTACCATCCAATACAGTTTATAAAAGCTTACTAATGTATATAGACTGTATGAGTTAATCCAATTGTTATACAAGTTCCCTTCCCTTCATGTAGAGGGGACGTCGGTACGGTAGAATCTAATCACAATTTTGCAGCCGGTGGCAGTATTATTTTTGATATGGGTTGAACCGGTGGAGGAAGGGCGGTAGGGAAAACAGAATGGTACGCGGGTGGTGTGAGGAATGGAGGAGTATCAAAATGTCACCGGTCAATTATTGAATCCGGTGATGAAGCAATACCCCAAACTCGAACACGATTTTCCCTCGGGTAACGTTCTTTCTTATTTCCATTTTTATATAAAGTGTCATATTTTTATTATTATTATTATTATTATTATTGTATACACATACATTTTTTATTTCAAGTTACACGTTTCGTTTAATTAATAAGAATAGTATTTTAAACCGCGGATGAAATAAAAATAAAATCCACATGAATGACAAATAATCCAGTTCAGTAAATGAAAATTCCACAATCAACAGATGTAGAAGTTCGGATTAAAGGATGTAAATACAAGTAAATATTTATTAAAGTACAATATTAGTCTATATTACTGCCAATAAAAATACGTATTATTTAATACAAATTTAGAAACAATACTTCTGAAATAACAAACTTATATAGTAAAGAAATTTTTTCAACGACTACCATCCCATTAGGATTCGATTTTGGTAACGTTATAGACTTTACAGCACAAAAAGGTAAATTTTAATCACTTAGGATTAATCCCACATAAAAACTGAGTGAATAAAATGCACTGAATGATAGAAAAAACCTCCGTTTGCTTCTTGGTTTTAACTGTTTGTCCCAGCCTTTTAACGGATGAGATGAATATAAAGAAATTGAAATTTTACAAAAAATAGTCATTGTGCCTCCACTATGTAGCCCCCCGTTGAACAAAGCGGTTATCATTAATGTATAGCTGAATATTAATCTATATTTTGGTGAACTCGAATTGTTGATGTGTAATAATACATCGATTTAGAAAAGTAAAAAAGTATCAAGACTCACTTTTTCCAATACGAATGGCACAAACTTAGAGTTTTTGACCCTGGTTGTTCCATTTTCGGTAATAGTTTATGTCTCATGTCTTTTCAGTAACAATATTTAAGTTTATAGCACCTTACATTGCGTGTGCATATATCCATCAGGAGGAATTGGGAGATACAGTTTTAGCCGATAAGCACCTCAGCTGTAATTTTAGACGTTTTTGCAATTGCTGGGAAAGAAAAGAGACTCGGATAAGAAAGTAACTTACACTGTAAGGAAAGTAACTTACATGAAATTACACAATACCAAGAAAACAATTCTAAATTTTCCAATATTCGTAGTACAGATCTAGTGAGCCTTTTGCCATAATCCGCAAGCCGATAAAAGGAAACGATACAAAGGGAAAAGGATACAATGAATAGAGGAAAAGGGTGGATACGAAAGGGACAATCAACGTATAGAAATATAGTGAAACGACTCCTTCTAGACCCTTCTAAGCAGTAGCCATCCATCCCGCCTACAATATTTCAGGAGTAGAATACTTCAATCAAGCGCAATTTTTTTTTTTTTAGCCTTTGAGACCATCGTTACATATAGCTTCAGAAGATGAGATGAAATGGCAATTTTTGCAGCGTGTGAAAATGCCATGCCTGACCGGGATTAGAAACGGTAAAAAGCTTAGTTTACCTTAACAAAGACCTTCGTCCATCTCCAGAAATGTACTGCATTATGACAGTAAACGGATGAACTATAAACCGTTCAATTACGACTGTATACCACGTAGTAAATTCTTAATGTAGTTCTTTAGACTTTTTTAATCAACATTTACTTTGAATCGTATAATGAGAAATATTTTTTAAAAACAAAATTTTTCTGCGTTAGTGTCGAACAGTTCTTTTCTTGGACGCTAGATTTCATAAATAAAAAAAATAGTACACGAGTACCCTAAAATTTCAATCGACTAAACAAAATAGAAACACGAAATCAAAAAGAAAACGTATTCCAATGAAATACATCGAAACACCCTTCCATCACCTAACTTCCATTTCCACCAAGATTTCAACCGATCCAAAATTTTCATTCTGAAACCAATTCTAGGGCTGAATTCAACCAGAAGCAGCCTTTTTCAAGCAAAGTAACAGTAAAGTTTGTCAAAGGAATTTATTTTTATTTGAATAAGTCAGTAATAGCTTGTATTATATGCAATAAACTTAATTTAAAGAATAAATAAAAAATATATAAACCCATTCACCAAAGACTCACCGATCGTAAGGAATCAAATTAATAAAACTGAAATACCGTAATAAATCAAAGCTCAGAATCTTCCAGCGATCATAAAATTTTTAGTTAATTCACCAGCAGTTCAAAATGTACTATGTTATTTAAAAATTTCTCACTTAGTTATATTTACCAAACGGTTCAACAAAATATGAATACCTACCATTATGTTAAAAAAATAAAGCTAATGCAGGACATAAATAAAATTCTGCACGTGTAAATTTATTAATCATATGCGTTTATACGTATATCGAGATAATAATAATGTACTTCCATTTAAACGTCACCACTCATGAAACCGAAATATGCACACAAGTACACGATAAATTTCCTCTTTTTAAGTTTATTAACTGTTGAGTTGTACCCTACCTAAGTACCGGTTAAATCGCACACAGCTATGTATTCCAGACTCAAAACTTTACAACTGCTGTATGAACATCTACACTTATATTTAAAAGTCGTAGCCGCTGATAATAAATTAATAAATGATTAACTTTAAATTGTAAACTATACGATATATGCTTATACATACGAGCATATACTCGTATATGCTCTATGTTTAAATTAACAGATTATTCCTAAAACAGTAGAAAGACTTTTCTGCTGAAAGAAGGTACATTTACGATGGTGAACATGAATAATTCATAATATTTGTAGATTACACGGATGATTTGTAACTGAACAGACATACGTAGCATGTAATCCTAACACTAATATTATAATAATAATTCGTTATAAGATATAGTATTTAAAAATTAATAAAAAATAACGCTAAATTTATTATTTTTACAGATGAAAACAGAGATCTAAATGGACATCCTGAAGATGAAATAAAAAGACAAAGAACGCAGTACAACGGAGATCAACTTTACTCAAACGTAAGGTTTTAAAAATTATTAAACAAATAATTTAAAAACATATGAATTCGGTAAAATTTATTATTTATAATTATTATATTCCACGAAATTAATCAACTTTTTTCTCAAAGAAAAAAAAAGGATTGTAGGAAATAAAAACCAATTTAAAAATAAGTGTCAATTAGAATCCCATAAATGAAATCAAACTAATCTATGTATTTGATATACATAAAAGTCAATTTTTTTAAATAAATATATTTAATTTTAAAAAGAAAAATTTATATATTTAATGATAATTTAGTAAGAAACTTTGATGCATAATCTTAATGTACGAGTAGTAAGAATTCCACACAAAAATTTATGATTAAGTTACAAAGAAAATTATTAGTCGAAACAAATGTACATTTTTCTGTTTTTGACAGTTATAAATATAATCGTCTTCTTTCTCATTATGTAAAGGTCATGGAAAAATATATTTTAGTTAAATACTGCAATTTAATTATAACAAAAAAAATAAATAAACCAATTAAATAGAACAGTACAATTATTATGCTTGCATGTATAGTCAAAAAAATGGATTGTTTAATATATTTTAAAAAAACATACTTTCTCGTTAAATTTAAAACATCTTAAACTGACAATCTTTTTATCAATAATAGTTAATGAAACTGTAGTATATTCAAATCATTTCGCATATGAACTAATAAAACGAATCTATAATAATTAAACAGTAATAATAATAGTAATAATAATAAATCATTATAATTTCAGCTATGGTCAGGTAAATGGAGTATAAAGGACGAACATAAGTTATTATCAGAACTTGGAGGCGGTACAGGTGCGGGCGGGGGCAGCAATGGAACTTCACCATATTATGATGCCACCACCGGGGGTTTCAGCGCGCCCACAACCACAGCGGATATATACGAGAGCATTAGCACCATGACGCAAGCTCAAACTACGACGCATATATATAATCCACCGATCGGAACACCCTTAGGTAAGCGGTATTAGTTAACATGTCCTTACTATGATGTTGAAGCATGTGTTTGTTAAACGCTTTTAGTGATGTAGCTTAGATTTTTCATTTTTGCAACACATTTTAACACAATGACAAAGTATTGTTAACTATATATACATATTTATATATGTATAGTTAACAATAATATATATATATATATATGTATTTAAAATACATATGTATATACAGACTGACATAATATTTTTAATAGAAATGCCAAAAAGAATCATAGCCAAATTAAATGCATAACCGAATGAACAAATCCATAAATGTGATTTAAATAACGTAACATTAGATAAAGAGATTGTTTAGCTATATCAACTATCACTACAAAAGCAATCAGTGTTTAAAATATGGTTATCTGAATTAAAATGCATATTGACAAAATAAATAACCCACATTATTTTTAAAAAAATGAAAAATAAACGAGAAGACCAATTTTTAAATTAATATCAATCACTAATAAACCTGTTTTGGAAAAGAAGTTGTTTAAAATAAATTAAAATAAATAAAAACTTTAAGTAACCTTTATTCGTAGAATAAATAGACGTTATATTTCTGTTAAAATAAAGGAGTCCAAGAAACCGAGTCGTATCTCAAAATTGAAATTAAAAAAATATAAAAAAAAAACTGGTAAGTCAATACTGTACTTCATAAATATAAGTATATGTATTCCTAATATGAGGATCTTATCAAATTTAAACATAAGTAAAATAAAAGAAATAAGTTCCGTAAAAATATTTATAATGCGCATAAGTGCATAAACATACGCTTTTCCTAATATATATATATATATATATATATATATATGATACTTTTTGACGATTCGGTTCACGTTATTTACAGCTAAGTAAAAAGGAATACCATCGCTTGTAACAAAAATAACCTAACAACGTGATAGGGATATGAAAAATATACAAGTTTATACAAGACACACCTTTAAAAAAAGTCCACATTTGTTACAGTATCTTCTTCTTGTTGCACGCAATGGTGTAAATTAATAACGCATCCGTAATGTTCGATTGCGCCATACGATTAATATGAATGATAAGGATTAATGAAAAAATTCGCAACTGTTTGTGTAACATGGCTTGTAATAAGAGGTTAGGTCAGATAAATAGCCCGGATACTAGAGCGGACGCACCATTACGCAAAAGCGTTGGCTATGTTTAATAATTCAATTCCGTCTATATTCTACAAAGGACCCTGATAACCGCTTATTAGTTTATGAGATAAAACCAGTAATAGTTACAATATAAATCAACATACACCTATAAAACACATTGTATTTAACTTAGCATGTTTATAGTATATGCTTTATTTATTAACACTAGTATAATAATATTAATATAGCTTTGATGATGTTCTATACTTTGCTTTAGTGTTTTTTTACGTTTTATTATTATTATTTTTTTAATCTGTACGTAGTTAAATGCATTGTTTATTTGTTTGTTTATATGTGAATTTATCAGTGAGTGGAATAACACCGTTGGCACCAATCAGTATGCAAGAAATCCATAAGTTGGGTGTAGTAATAGATCCACCATTGTCACCAGTCTCATACCATACAGGTATATAACCTATTTAATAATTAAAATATATTATTCTTTCAAATCATATTTCATTAATTTTATGGCAAATTTTACTTACAAAAAAGGAAACAAAATCATGCCATCCCTGTTATTAAGGGGAAAGGAAAAGAGCAACATAATTAGAAAATATTAATGAAAAATAGTTTAACCTAAAATTTCTTTAAATACATTTCTAAAATCTGATAATATTTTCATTTAACAGGATTCTCTAAATATAAGTTTTACAGAATTTTTTTTTTTTTTTTTTTTTAAAGAAACATCTTTAAAAATGTTTAATAAAACTTTGGTATGCAAGTATCACATTATTTTTCTAATAATTTGCTCCACAAAATTATTGGAAAAATTAAAATAAAAGAAAATTGATCGAGATGAAAACTTAATTACAGTTAATGTGTTAATAATTACAATTTCCATTCAAATAAGAACCTAAGAGGATATCTGATATTAGTGATAATTTAATAAGGAAAGAGATGCAATTTAAATACAAAAAAATATAACAAGCAATAGAACTAAAATAATCAATAATACAGAGATATTAAAAATGTTCTTTTTTCAATTATGTAATGCTGTTAATAATACATATATAAAAGCAACAGATAATAGTGAAAAAAATCTGAAATGGAAGAAAAACACTAACAAATGTTATTGTCTTTTTTCTTCTATAAGCGAAAGTATTATCATCTTCATAAGTTACTTGGAAAAAAAAAATAGTAAAATTACCTAGCGGTCACACAAGAAATTAGTATTTTTCTTTCTTCTCTTTTTTTATTAATGTTAAAAAGGAAAGCTGTTCCAATTTCTAACTAAACCACTTCAGTTTTTTCCAATACCAAATTAAATAAATAAACAGGCTTGTTGTAACTTCAATAAAATGAGAAACAGGAGAAAAACACATTAACTCAGTACTTCTATAGATTAGATCTAATTATCATGATGACTAAATGCAAAATAAAAACAGATAAAAAATTCCATAAAAAAAAACAACAGATTCTTCATGGGTATTTGTGGAAAATATATAAAGAAAAGCAAGCTAAAAATCACATCGTTTTAAAATTCACCGATACACAGAATTGTTATCATTTAAATAATTATAATGGCTTATTATAAGGTAATTTACGATGATAGCTTTCCCAATCAATTAAAAATCAATACTTTACCGATACAGTCTAAACTAAAAAAGGAATTATTTTTTATTAGAATAAACTTCGATGAAAATATTTAATATGACTATAAATGTTGTGGAGTCTGTAACTGTAATAACAGAATCTTAAAGCAGTTAACGGTACAATAGTTCAATAGTTTGAATCACGTTACCAGTTAGTAATATTATTTTAATTCAGATGAAACTGTTTTGAATTAGTTATTTATTTAATTTTTTAAATACTTTGTTTACCTAACCTCCAAACCCTTCCTGTATTAAAGTACAGAAATTTTATCTGCTGCTAGTACAAAAAATTTAACATTATAAAGATATGCCACTCCGGCTATCATATTAACAGAATAATGACTATCACAAAAACTACGTTAAGTAAAAACAAAAATACGAGCAGGAAGCACTTTATCTTGTAGACACAATTACTGAAATTAATGTATTACAATAAAATAAACATGCATTATAGTATTAACACAAATAAAGAACTAATTGCAACAAAAGAGAAATGCATAATAATATTGTAGTACGAATGAATGAATTAATAAAATCTCTGGATCTTTCATTCTACCGACGTGCAGTTTTACGACAATTTTTCTTAAAAATTCATAAAACAAAAAGTAAAATCAATACAGTAATTCTAATAAAACAACCAGTTGATAATATTACTTAATTTACCATACCTCGTATAACAGAAAACAAACACAGTTTGAGTAGTGCCTTGCTTCAATCCACCGGTTTGGTTTAGCGGTGAACGCGTCTTCCCCATTCAGCTGATTTGGAAGTCGAGAGTTCCAACGTTCAAGTCCTAGTAATGGCAATTAAAAGCTACTTTTATACGGATTTGAATACTAGATCGTGGACAACGGTGTTCTTCGGTGGTTGGGTTTCAATTAACCACACATCTCAGGAATGGTCGACCTGAGACTGTACAAGACTACACTTCATTTAGTAGGTGTTCACACATATAATCATCTAAATTAATACCTTACGGTGGTTCCCGAGACTAAACAGAAAAAGAGAGTGTAGTGCCTCTGTAAGTCAAATCATTCCATTTTTAATACTGGTATTAAAACAAATTCCGCAAGACAGTTTAAAAAGCATAACAGGTACCTATATCAGCAAATAACTATAAATTTATGTCTCCACGTTAACATACAGACAACTCGGTACAAAAATTTAAATACTACAGTTTGAAATGTAACACTATGAAGACGAACAGTCCAGTCGTACATAACCTTAATCTCGCAAACAACTTATACTAACGCACAATATAACTAATTACACCAGTAACGCACAAGACACAACATGAAAATTTGTCTCTACCATAACGTGGGAAAAAAATTTAAAAAAAATTTCCCATTCCCTTTCATAACAAAAAAAAACTTACTCTTTAATAATGATCCATAACATGCTAATATAAAAAACCTCGTCTTTGAAAAGTTAAATCTTACGAACCTTCGATTAAAAAACTAATACCATATTAAAGATTGTTCTTTTTAATGTTATTGTTGATAATTTTAGTTTATTTAAATAAATTCTGTAACAATATCACTTCACAAATATTACACGCAAAGTTTACGGTTCAAGGGAGAAAAATTTCCTTTCGTACAGCAGCCGAAATAGCATTAGGAAAAAAAGGTCACCGAATTAAAAAAAACCACTGATGTTCTTAAAAAACTTAAAATACAGATAAAAACTTGGTTTTTAATTTATAATTTTTATAGGACGTTGATACTGCATTATTGAAAATACCAGTAAAAAATAATATACATAATGCATACTACGTATTTTTACACGACTGCCCAAAACGGAGTGTAATGTATTAAGGGTGTATATATGTATGAATGTTCAATCGTAGCAGCTCAACGGCTGAACCGATTTAGATGTAAGACCCCGTGTTGGAATCCTTACGTTACCGGGAGTGTCATAGGCTACATACTCGTGTGTGTGTGTGTGTGTGTACAAATATATATATATATATATATATATATATATATATGTTTAAATTAATATAAAAAATTAGAAAAAAAATTGTACAATATACTAAATTGCCACCCGTACGCTCTTTAATTATCCTATATTAAAGAGCAATGCTTGCCACTCGCACGTCTAACGCGCTCAGAAATCACTCATTTCAAAATCAATGCGAATTTCAAAAACCGTGCCCAGACGTTTCCAATTTCGACCGCTAGGTGGCGAACTCTATCTTTTTTTTGTTTTTTGTTTTGTTTGTGTTTTTTTAATATTTAATAGATTTAAAATTTGTAAAATAAATTTTTATTTGTTATCTGTAATTCTCAATTTTTATTTTTCTGAAAATATAGGTAATTTAAAAAATTCAAACAAGTTTTCTTCAAATAAATTTTAATACAATAACAGTGCAGAAAATAACAAGCTTTTAGACAGCACACACACACACACACACACACACACACACTATCTCTCTCTCACATATATATATAACAAGTGATTGACACTGTATATATGATTTCAACAATTTACATCTCAAACCAATAATTGCAACAAATTTACACTTTTAATTTATTTTACAAATACACATTTTCTGATCATTGTTTTACATAAATATTTTTTAATGTTACCTTTTCAGTATGATCTTTTTTTTAATATTTTAATATGCAGCATACATTAAATAGCATGATTCATTAAAGCATGATAACTTTTCTAATATGAAAATAATGCTTTCATTCAATCACTTTTTTAATTACAAGTAATTCATAAAATTAAAACGTTTTGACAGGAAAAAAGTAGAATCAAGAGCCACACGCAAATTAAATGCACTTAACTAACGTGGCAAATTAGAGAATTTTTAACTGTTTTGAAAAGTAGCAGTTTATTTAAACAACTTTCACTTTTTAATAGCCAAAAATTCATTCAATTTAAGTCAAAAACAATTATATCCTTCTGTTTTAAATGTTTAATTACAATAAACAAACTTTATAAAATAATTTTACAATTTTTTCGTTTTCACAATTGACAAATCTGCAGTTTAACTTTTCAAATTATTTCAATTTTGGGAAATTTATTTTTTAACAACGTAAATTTTACTCTCAGTATTAGATAGTAGCCTTATATAACTTTCCTTAACTTTTATTTGGAGGTATATCCTGTTGTAGATGTTATATTTTATTGATCATTCAATAATTTATTACAAAATAAAATAAAAGTATAATAAAACATCAAGATCATACTGACTTTCTAGTCAGAAATACACAACTTAACTGGAAATAATATTTTAAAAACAAAAATTAAACATTAAAAATTGTTACTATTTCATAATGAACAATCAATTTCAAGGCTTTAAAAAAAAGATGTTCTTAATTCAACCAGTATTTTTTTTTTTTATGTTCAAGCCTTACTCTTTTTATCAAATTGGTACGATTTGATTCATTTTTTATTTTACAGAGGAAGTTCTGCTGTAGTAATTTCCTCCTGATAATTTAAAAGAAGTATTGTTTAAAAAAAATTAAATAGTTAACAAAAATGATTTGAAAATGTCACCTTTTTTGTTTTTTTATCATTATTTATTATATTGTAATATCATTGCCTAATGTCAATCTGACATTTAAATATTTTTTTTGGAAAAAATCAAGAAAATCTAAAGGAAAGAATATAATTACCAACATTCCAAAAAGCTTTGCTGATTTTCAATAGTCAGTGTCTTATGTTGTTTCTCAGCATCCCTCTTCTTTCATCAGGATACAGGATTTACATCTTTGTTTCTTGCAAATTGTTTTTTTCCTAAGGACAAAGTTTTTTAAAAGGTAAATAAATCTATTTGACTTAACTAAAAATTTTTTAATAGATAAGTTTTTAAAAAACCTGATACCTGAAAAACACATTAAAGTGTAAATGATACTTTTTCAATTCTTCTTTAAATTTCAACTAGTTGAAGTCTGTACCAAATTATATGTTAGTAAGTAGTTGGTTGGTAGCTGTTTGTGTTTTAAATTAGCACTGGCTTCAGAAAGTTGAAATCTGAAGTATTTAAAAAGAATTATATTTTGGTTGGGTTTTATAGTGTTTGTGTTTTATTTATTTTTTATTTTAAATTGATTTTATCAAAAAAGAAAATATAACAATTTGCACAGATCAGAACTGTGGAACTATATGTAATGGAATTTGAAAGCAAATTTATCAGTTGTAATTACTTTTATACATTATTTTTAGTTAAGCAGCATGTCTGTTTTGTTCAGTAATTTATTATTTATTTATTTGATGGATGTTTAGTTACAAAAAAGTATGTGTTTTTTGTTTGTTTGTTCTGCCTGCCTGAGCATGTTGCTTGTATGTGTTGTTGTAGAGAGTGGGCCATATAATCCAGGAAATGAAAATACAGGTGGTGGTACAGGCGCTGGGACAGCAGGAGCTGGGTCCGGATCACCAGGTTTGCCATTATCACTGCCTGCAGACCCAGCGCCGGCACCAAGTCCGCCACCTGATCCATCATCTCTTACCGTACTACAACCACCCTTTCAGCCTGCTGCCTTTTATACAGGTTTGTAACATAATTGAACAAACTTAAATGTATTTAACATTTATATAAATATATAAATCACTGAAATTTAAGATGTTCTTAGAAAAAAGTTGTTAAACAAACTTAATTAGTAATATTATATAGTTATGAAAAGTGTATGTGGCATGTGGGTGGACTGATGTTATACATCCTAGCATTAGTTCCAAGTTTCGGTTCTAGAACTGGAGTTAGTGAATAGGATGTATACAATTATATACAACTAAGCAACATCATATATGAAAAGGCAGTTTATAAGTAAAACAATATTGAATTCTATTATGGATAATCTATACTACTGTACAAAGATACAGTTTGTTTTTCCAAGCTATTCTGAAGAACTAGTGAATTGATCTAATTCTTGCACTTTTTAATTGTCTACTTCTTCCTGAGTATAATGGGCTATCTACAAATTATCAATTTATCTATCTCCCCCTAACTCCCTCCCTTGTGATATAATTAATATTATATAAATAAATAATAAAATATAATGAGAAAACAAAAACTGAAAATGTGACATTCAAATAACTTTTTCAAAATTCTGTCTTCCATCAGGAACAGGCACTAATATTAATAGTTCATAGAGGTTTTAGTCACCCTTCCTTTCTTAACATTCAAAAGTAAAATACTGCAACATTCAAACTGTTCTTTTACAAATCCTTCTATCTTCACAGAAAGAGATAAGGTAAGAAGAGTTTTGTACAGTTTTGCAGTCAAAGCCCCTTCAATTACAAAAACTCAAAATTAACATCTTAATGTTATCAAGGAAAGCAGAATTATACATCTCCCCAACTCTTTTATCTACCATCCTTTAATTAACTAAATTTTGAAATATTTCTAAACTTCAGAATGTATTATCAAAAAGTGTACTTTTGGTGAAACCTGTAAAAATGATGCTATCACAGACTTAGGTCCCATTGCATTACTAAGCACCCTATAATCCCTGTCCCTTATTAATTAATAAAAATATTATGATATTTAAACCGAAAAAGGTATTCTGCCTTCAGCGGCCATTAAAAACATGCATGTCATTCATTATAGAGATCACTGCTATATACAATCAAGACTAGCCACACTCATTTAATAAAAGTAAAAATAATGTAATAATACTCAAAATTTGTTTTACGTTCAATAAAAAATAAAAATGTTTAAAAAGTTCTTATCATAATAGTGAATGGTTAAAACATACCTGCATTTTAACCATTATTTCAAAACAGTCTCCTGCTTCAGGACTCCAATAAGAAACTAAGTAGGATTACGCAATTTATATACCCTTATTCCCAAAGCATACTAACCTTTCACCTCTCTTAAAATAACAAAAATTAAATATCGCTACATTCAAGATATTTTTTAAAATGATTTTTTTTTTAAGGAAAAAACAAGCAAGATAGTGTTGATTAATTTTTTAAAGCTTTTTCCCTAGTTCCCTCAATTACTGTAAATATAACATCAAATAGGATTCTTTTTCAAAATGTTTTCTATCTTTAAGGGCAAGTAAATTTCTCAAAGGTAAACTTTCCTCCTAGACTTTCAGTGTTAAAAAAATCTGATTCATTTATCTACTAAATTTTGAATATAGATGATTCATTTTTTATCATCATATTACAATTAACAGTAATTACATATTTTATTGAAACTTATAGAAAATTTATTTTATGCATGACTGAAATATATTTTAATAAAATATCTAAAGAAGACCAATCTTTCCCACATAACAATTAAGATAGGATTTATTTAATGATTCTGGATGCATTTAAACAAAAAAATAAAATTATAGAACTAAGGACCCAAGATTTGCAATAATACTAGTAAAATTTGTTTTTTTGATACTTCTAATGGAGTATTTCATTATGATTAGATGACAACGATTCTATTCTCCTTTAAAATACAAATTTATTTTGATTGATGAATTAATTCACCACAGAACTTATATGAAAGAATGTGAAAATGGAATTTGTAGCATATGAAAAATGTCATTCTTGACTAGGATTCAAACTCAAGACCTCTTCGTGAAAGGCTGACTCCGTTACACCACTCACTACCACTTCACCACAGCGATTAGCATTTTGGTAAAAAATATTTAAATTACTATACTATTGCACTAATATTTAAGTTAAACAAAATCTGGACAGAAAAACCTAAGTAATGTGTATTTTGTTTATTATATTAGGTGGAGCAGGTGGTGTATCAGAGTATGCATATAGTTCACCATATACACAGTATACAACGACAGCATATGGTGGGTACAATTATGCCTCAGGTGCTGGCGGGTTGCTCAGTAAGTAAACCGTGAGTATAATATACTCTAGTAACAATCACTCACTCTCACTTCAGCTAGAATAAAATACAAAACATTACATAGACTATTACTTATCATTATTTAATCAGTATCTAGTTAATAAAACAGTATTTAGAAAAATATTCTCAATGAAGAAAATCTATAAGATGTAATTTCTACTATGAAACTGTTATGGTTTCATTATATTACTCAAATAATATTATAAATGCAGTTTAATATTGATAACTGTTAGATTACTGAGATTCCTTGTGTAAAACTTATTGTAATCTAACAAGAAGGTTGGGTTATATGTCCCTTTTTGGATGTACAAACAAAATTATATTTTTTTAATTACAATTAATCAAATAAAATTAAATAAATTTATTGGTATTAATTATAAAACTTTAAAATTATACTTATTCATAATTTTAGCTAGTGTGAATGGAGAAAGAGTGAAAAAGTAATTATAAGAATCTTGAAAGGTTTTTAAATGAGGGTTTTCTAAATCCTGTATCTAATTCTGTATAGGATAAAAATGATTTTTAACAAAATGTAATCTATTATTTTTAAAATGACAAACCAAGATATATAAGTAAAATATCTTGTTATAAAAATTAATTTTGGTTTATCATAATAAAATTAGTATTTTTATATATTTACCGACTATTATGGACAGTAAAATAATAGATATTAACACTACTGTCGTATAACATACCCAATACTCAAGAATATTTACTTACTTTATAATAATGTTACTATCAGTAATCATAGAATTCTTACATTGTTAAATTGTATAACAATAAATGGCTGACAAAATAACAGATCAAAAAAACATACCAAAACAATAAAAGTGAAGAAGAAATAACATAAAAATAAGACATATTGAAATACTAGAAAATAATAAAGAAAAATAAGATTTATATTGAAGTACTAGAAAATAATAAACAAACTTTTTTCAAAATATAATTTTTGATGGTTATGTGTAAAAGTTTTTGAAGTGAATTCCAAACTTTGATGGTTTGAACCACCAAAGAAATTAAATTACTTAATAAGAGTTACATTCAGAATGACATTAAGAAAACTGATTTTTAAAAGTGATTTAACACTTTATGTATTTAAAAAAATAAATATTATTACTTAAAAACATAATTTTGTGTTTTACAGTTTTTGTAAATGTAATTATGATAATTTTTCTCAATATAGTAACTATGATATGGATAATTAGAAAGTTCAGAGTGTAATATTGTACACAATAAATGATATATCAAAAATCATATAAGATATTATTCAAACCTAAATATCTAAATGAAAAGTTATAAAGATCTCAAATAATTAGAATAAACAAGACATTTACTCAAAGTTATAATGAAATCAAGCATTTCCAGTCAATTTTTTAAAAGTCTGGCATAAGAAGTATATATACATAACAGTAACAGTAATAATAAGAGTATTTCATTCATTATACAATTTCAAAGTAATATTTTTACAAATTACTGGTGAATTTTTAATCAATGTTTCTTATTCACCAAGTATTTTTACTCCAATAATTTCAGGACTCTAATTTCTGAAATTCCATATAAAATCTCTAATTCCATAAAATTTCTAAAATTTTATGAAAAGGATTTTTTTATAGCCAGTTGCTCTTTTTGAAGCTGATTAATTATAAGAGGATTTTAGAAATATGTGATATAAATGAATGGTTACTACTTTTAACTTAAAAACACTATAAGTTACTTTGATATTCAAAAAGGAAAGGAACCTATATATTGACACATTCATGACTGCAAAATTCCCAGAATTTTAGTAATGGGAAATTATTAATGTATCAATCACCTTTAGTACCATATCAATTTCCATATCAGACAGCTATAACAATCCTGACACTCTTACATAAGTACTGTATAAAGTTTCCATGTAACTTTAATTATTACTGATCAAACATTATTTGAAAAAGACGAGTCACATTTTTTATAAATATAAAATATCTGAACTGAACACATACAGTAATACAAGTTAACAATAACAAGATAAATAAACTGTAGTACAGATTAATAACAATGTGCGTAAGATTTTGCTCAATGACAGCATTCATGAGATAGTAATGTTACATAAATCTAGTTAATAGATCAAGTCTTAAATTCCATGTTTTTATTATTGAGTAACTGCCATTACTTCCACCAAAAATTAGCCATTTTTTAATCATAATTTACCCTTACATCAAATATTTTACAGTGAATTAATTTTTTTGAAAAAATTAATTATTATTTTTTAAATCTTACCAAGATGTTAGAGTACTCAACAAGCTAGTAAGTAGTTAATGCGTGAAAAAAAAACAAGTTTAAATTTTGCACACCATCTTAATTCTAACCTTAATTAGCCATTTTTTAACAATAATTTCTAAGTATAATAAATTGTTACAGCAGGTTAATTAATTACAGCAATGCTGTCAATGTTGTTACAGCCATATCATCGAATTAATATGTGAAGGTTTAGTGCAAAAAAAGAAAAAGAAATCAGTTTTAATATTATCACACATTTTCAATATACAGCATAATTATCTTAATTATCTATTCTTCAACCATATTTATCTGTGCATTCAGTTATTTTGACAAATTAATTTATTTTAAAAACTTACAAATATTACTAACAGCACATCTATTTAGATGATGCACAAAAAACAAATTTTTAAAGCCAGCATAGAATTTTAACTTGCTCCATGAAATGCCAATATTAACCAAAATTTATTCATGATTTTTACAATTTTAACAAGGTTCAATTTATTTTAAAACTGTGGAATAATACTGTTTCATAATTACGAGTGTGCACAACTTTAAAGTAAACATTTTCAAATATAATTAGCCATTCCTTAACTAGAATTTATAGATTTATTCCTTTATTTTGTCACAAATTAATTTATTCAAAAAACTGACATCGTGCTAATCATGTTACTAGGATAAAGGAGATTAGTATTTGAAGTGTCAAAAATTACCTATAAAGAAACAACAGTATTTTAATTACCATCATAATTAACTATTTTTTAATAATTATTTATCTGTATATTCAAATATTTTATCATGGATTAATTTATTTAAAAAAATTGGTACCACTAACCTATTCTGAACTACTTGACATCAACTAGCAGGTATAATATCTGAATGTTTTACATTTAATGCTTTAGAATTACATTAACACAGAAAATATGTTATTTTAGACATTAGAATTAATATTTTATTTATCTTAGTCTTGTCACAATCAGTTAAGTGAAAAAGTATCTTCCTGTCTTAGCCCAAACTAAAAATTAATTTAAATCGTATAATTATTTTTAGAGTAATTTATTTTTAATTTTGAATGAGTTAATAATTTAGAATGAAATCTTTGAAAACAACTGTGGAGTAAGTTAAAATACTATACTTGCTTTAATATTGTACTTTTATCACTTCATCTGCAAATGTAATGTCATGCTATAGTGAATCAGGTAGCAGTCTCACTTTTTTTTTACAACAAATTGATTTGTAACAAAAATAAATCCTGGCATAGTTAATTATGATGTGTCTCAGCAAAACTGTCTTTTTGAAGTGTTAACTGATAACAACGTAGAAGTAGCACAGTCAGCATTACCCCACTATTTTAATAAATTAATCCACAGTAAAATTTTATACAAGATTATATTTCAATGTAAATGTTTATTTAGAATTATTAAAATATTGTAGACAATAAACTTTTGACTGACAGTTTATTTACAGCAAGGCAAACAAAATAAAAATATTAATAATAGAAGACAAAAAAAAAGAAGATAATAAACTTAATAAAAAATGCAATAATTTAAAACACAAACTTGTAGTAAATAATTTCATTATTACACAGGCAAATAAATTAAATGTTCCAATTACTACAAAAAAAGAGATGAATACAACAATAACATGGAAACATTCCTAAATAATGTTAATTATAACAAAATTAAAATGACTGCAAATAAATTTAATGCTGAACTTAGGATGGTGCTAAATAAGTGTAAAGCATTAATTCAAGAAAATAAAGAATATAAAATAACAATCCATCTCCTCCAGCATTTTCAGGACTTATAAAGATGTACAAAGATAATTTTCCAATAAGACCTTTAGTCAATTACATAAATGCACCTTCTTACAAAATGTCTAATCATATTTTTACAAAAAAAAACTTAAAACTAAACAACCTGTATAATATAAGACGGCATCCAAGCAGTTAAAAATTACAGTTAAACAAATAAATATTGACCACAATGACATGATTTTGTATGACAGCAAAGATACATAAACCAATATTCCAATTAAAGAAACCAAAAAAATAACAGAAACACTATTGCATAAAAATAAAATAAATGAATCACTTATTAAACAATTTTTCTGTAAGGATTTAATCAAAATTATTTTTCTTTAAATAATTACTATATACAAGAAAAAAGTCTCATTACAGGTTCACCATTAAGTAGCATAATGGCTGAAGTATTATTTCAAATATGGAAGATGTAGTAACTAACAACATAAAACATAGAGAAAATAAAATTGAGTATGCTATATGTGTATGGTGTTTTGGTAATCTACAATAAACAAATCAATTATGAATATAATGTAATTCTGAAAAAATTAAATCAGTCCCATAAAAATGTTACACAACGTACATAGAAACAGAAAACAATAACATCATAAATTTTGTAAACATAAGTACAAAAAATAATAAAAATAAACTACAGGAAGGAATCTATAGAAATCCCATAACAACCATAAATAATAAATCCATACATCAGCATCACCAAAAAAGTCAACTTATAGGGTTATGATTCATAGAGCTTTAAAATATTTAGACAATAAAAATGAATTAAATAATGGATTCAATTTAATAAGATATATTGCTATTATTAACGGCTATAATGAGAAAAATATCAGTGATAATTGAAAAAACTCATATTTAAATATAAATACAAATGAAAAGATCACTATATTATTGAAACAATTAAAAAATGATACACACTACTTACCCATAACAATAAAAAATTAAATACAATGATTAATAATTTTAAAGCTGTTACAAATAACATTTATAACAAAACAGGTATATACAAAAATAGAGTGTGTTTCTGACAACAGTTTTATTAAACATTTCCAAGAAATACACACAGTGGAGTTTTCAAATGATCCAGTTTTATTCAAAATATATTGTAAGTGTTCTTAAAACTCCATTGTGTGTATTTATTTGATAAATTTTGATGGACAGGAGGCAGGGGAACTTTGAAAAGTGATGCTCCATCATTAGGAGTTTCATTGCTAATTCTAGAATTCATCTACATCTACGTTGAATAACACAATCAATGTAGATGTCTGCTATTGTCATTTTGAGTAGTACCATTTGTCCTTTTCAACAGCAAACTACTTTTCTTTGTTTTTTGTAAGAAATTATTAAATAGTCATTTCCATTCATATTTCTAAAATCAAAAATTAAAATACAAAATACAGTGATCAATTTTTTTTATGAAGATTGAGAATAAATAACTACTAAACAGCAAGCAATCTTACTACTTCATTCCCTGCCATAAAATAGACGTATAGACCTTTTTGGTGTTTATATCAAATCCAACTGTAAAATAAAATTAAAAAAAAAAAAATTGTACTTTTCTAAAATCACTTTAACCAAGGTAATAAATACTAACAATACAATGTAGTATAAAAAGCAGAACCGTCTTTAGATATTAATTCATGGAATGAATTCATACTTAAAAGACTGTCTTTTAAATATGAATCAATTGAATAAATCATTTCTTTAGAAGAGAATTTTAAGATATTTTGCACAAAGGCAAAGCAAATTTTGAGATTTCATAGCAAAGAATAAGACCAAATAACAGTAGTATTTTATGCAAAATTAGAAAAATAAGGTTTAATACAACTTTAATTATATCTGTTCAAATTGATGTGTAGATTATTCAACTACAACAAATTTTTTGTTACAGATTCATGCTATTACTATAGTAATAACAGCAGTCCAAATCATATGGCAACATCGGAACATCAGAATATTGCTCCTATGTTTTCACGTGATATCTGTATGTCAGATGTTAGTAGTGAAGCACGTTCACCAATGGCGGCAACAAGAGCAAATTCTGGTGCAAGTGCAGCTTCACCAATAGGTACTGCTTCATGCATGAAAAATGAACCACCTCTACTTGGATAAAGTGAAAATAAGAACTACTGAAAAAAAATTGCAATCAAACAAAATACATTTTTATTGCAAATGGTCAAATCTAAAATATTATCAGTAAACAAGAACAAGTATTATGTGTTCCTCAAATAAGAAATCTCAAAGTCTGTTTTTACCTAATTGTAAGTCTTTTTAAGAATATTAACCAAAAATATTTTTAAAACTCTCAAAATAAGAAAATAATTTATTCAATTTAAAAAGGCAAAATATAAAATTAATTACAATAAAATATAAATATACATTTCAGATAAAGTAACTGAAAGAACATATATTTGTAATTTACTTTCGGTTCATTACTTCTTACCTAAACTTCAATTAAAAATCAACTAAAAAAAAAAAAAATACAAATGTATTAATATCATCATACATTTGTTAATCAATATGACAAAAATTTGCACTTGTAAAATAAAAAAACTCAAATAATTCAATTTCAAATTACATATAATATGTCCATCCAAAAATCTTTAAATTAATAATTACAAGTTTCTTCTTCTGTGTAATTACCAATAGCACTGGTTTAAGTGACTGTAGCTATAAATGGTCATTAATGTCAAATTGAAATTAATGACAACATTAATGTGCTCTAAAATTATATTCTGGAATAACATTTCTGTGTAATTGAGTAATTAAAACCTTAAAACACCAATAAACATACATAAATACACACACATGTGTATATATGTAAATGTATGTAAAGAGGCAATCATCAATTCAGTTACACTCAGCAAGAAGGTTTGCAATAACTTATATTTTGTTCTTTTAAAGAATAAATAATTTCTAAAAAAAAACAAGAGGCTATTAAAAAAAAAAATTATAAAGAAAAGAAATTACAAACTTCACTTCCATTTATTCACAAATATTAGCACTACGTTTTTTTTATATTTATAGTCTAATTTTATAGATCAATTATCGTAAAAATCTTGTACTGATATGATAATTTCCAAATTTCCAGTCTATTAAGATCAATTAACATGATTTATAACATGAAATCAGTTTACATTTAGCTTAATTTACCAGTTCAAAATAAAAAGTTGTTACCTATATGTTTTTATTAACATCAATTTGTATTTCTAGGTTAGGTTGTAGTTAGGCAATATAATAATCTTTGTTTCAAAATAGAAACTGGTACATTACACTATCTGTCCCGGTCTTTCTTAAGGCTATGATACATGAAAAGCACCTAAGAATCAAAAGGAACTAATCAAGGTTACTTTTTCTGAGAATAGTACAATTCCTGTGGTGAAATGAATAAAGTTATAAGTCGTAGGGCTTAATATCAACTGTATTCTAATGGGCTTGGCATACTGATATACAAAGTATCTTTAACTCATTGAAGATGACAGTAGGTAAACCACTTCACTCCTCACTTTTCCTAGTTAGCCTGGAATGATATGTATTTTTCTTTGAATACATTATTTTCACAAGTGTATTGAGTCAGGTTTCTTATAGTTGTTATGGCAAGAAGAAAATAAAACAAAGATAAACAGTTTAACTATAAAAACAATCCTGTTTATTATTATACTGTTGTGTACACCCAGATCATTCAAGATTTGTAAATTTCTATTAGTTGGATAACTACATGTTTATAAGGAACAGTTCTTTTTAGAACACTGTTTCTATTGTTGGTTTGCTAGACAGAAAGACAGATCAGTCTCTTAGCAGCAATTTGATTAATGAAAGAACTTTTAAAAATTCTGAAGATCTTCATACAAATGAACAAAAAGTAAAAAATAATAATTAAATTTTTATTCTAATTTATTATTTCACTTCATTAATGAGAAAGTAAATTAACTCTTCAGAACATAATAATTTTATTTAAATTTTCAACTTAAAGTGATTGAATCTGAAAAATATTCTTTTAAGATAATTATCCTAAGTTTAAATAATTTTAATAAGAATAATACCTGGAAAGAACTTCCATTCCTTAAGATGTTATTTAAGACAACTATAGTAGCAATATAAAAAGTACAGGATATGTTTTCTTAATTACTTGAACTAAATATAATGTAAATTATGACATCAACTTTTATAAAAAATACATGAAATGTTTTCAATAACATGATGGTCAAAATTCATTTACTAGTAATATATATTTTTTAACTAATCACCTTACCAAAGTAAATCTTCTTAATAGATTTTATTCCTTCAATATAATTCAAATTCATGAGATAATGCTAAGAATAACAGATAAAATTTATTTGTTATTTTTAATATCATCATTTGATGAAATATTTAGACTACAAATATTGTCAGGTGGTTTCTGTAATATAGCATAGCTAATTAACAGATAAATGTAGGAGAAAGAATTTTGATGTAAGTTTCAGGTATTATTCACATCATATGTGAAATGTATTTATTTCACCATGTTGAATCCATTTTCAAAGTGGTGATTTCAAATTTTCCTCTATTCAGGTTTTATTAAAATTTTCTTTTATTATTAATTCAACTGAAATTGAATATGTAGACTAAACATAATGTTATTATTTATAAAAAAAGTTTAACTATTTTCCTTAATAACTGCTACTAATTGACTTACAATACTCACGTCAAGGATAGTCAGAATCAACTATAGTTTCACTCCCTCATTACAATTGAGATTTCTTATTTTATCAAACTAACGATATACATTTATTAAGTACAATAGAAAGAAATATATTTGTAATCATCATCTGTATGCAATCGTACATTACAATTAATACATGGTACACAAAAGTTTTGGACATATCAATACAATTTAATTTTGTTAACTATGTGAAACAAATTATAATTAATAAACCTTTAAACCATGACAAATTAATCAATCAGTTAACTGATAGAAACTTTATTTAAGAGAAAAAAGACTCTTTTTATAATTAAAAAATAATGGTTATACATATTATTCATCGAAATACTCATTTATCAGTGTTAATTGGCAATATATGGAAATCAGATCTCAAAATATAAATATATATAGAAAAAAATAATAAAAATAAAAAGAAAAATTTTATTCATTAAGTGGTACGTACAGCCCAGTGTTAAACCAAAGATGTGAGTTGTAAGATAGTGATTTTCATTTATTAAATAAACTGACAATTATTGTATTAAGACGTGTGACTGAAAGTGTTTGTTAATAATCCATTTAAGATGTATTAACTTGTTTACTATTCATACAAAAATCAGGATTGGTGTTAGAGATAAAATTATAAAAATAATTTAAAAAAAAGGAAAGAAAAAATGCACCGTGAGAAATTATTTAAAGACCTCTAATTTCAAATGAAAAAGGTACTATCAATTATAAAATGTTTAATTTTTTAAAAAGTTTTTTAGTAGCTAGGTACAATCATAAAGAGTAAGAAAATCAATAATTAAAACATCATTAACCATTAAATATGTATGTATCTGATTACAGTAGACAATCATCAGCTTTCCTCAAATTACAAATACACTTGGTAAACTTGTATTAAATTTGTTGATTTGAAAAAATTAATAAATTAAGTTAAAACTAAAATTGGTTAAATATTTAGCATACTGAAAAGAAATTAAAATCAATTAATATTAGTTTTTTTAATAAAAAGTATGAATAATGTATATTCACAGAAGGAAAAAAATTAAATCCTGCTTTCTTATTGTAAACAATTTGTTTTAGTATTTTTGTTCTGAACTTTTAAAAAAAATCTAATTGGTAATTATACACAATCAATTATTTCTGATGTGACATAACTAATCAAAAGATTCTAAACTCAATTAAATCCATTAATTGCTATTACTTGAATCAAAAATCTGAAATACATCAATACTTCACAACGTAAAATGCAATATTTAAATCCAGGTACAAGCAAACATACCTTTAACTGGGTTTAAATTGGAATCCTAAACTGTTACAGAAGAGTATTAACACAACTGTTACACTATATTATGACAATATTAACTAATCCCTAAATATACAGACAATATTAACGTATCAGACCAAAAAAAGAATAATATTTCAACAGAAATGTAAAAATATAGAAATTTATGTTGTATTCAATATTAAAGATTCATTTTCATATAAATTTCTGTTCTCTACACTACTGAAAATCATACAATTTTAGTCTCAAATTTGTTTTTGTTTTTTTTTACATTGATTTATTTTGGATTATGGCAATTATTCCAAAAAGAAGTACACACAATTAGATAAGTTTGGTTAATTAGGGCCCTAAATTTTGATTCTTAATTTATTCATTTTATTTAGCTAAGAAGAATTGCACACGCTCACTACATAATGAAAAGTACAGAAGTATAAAAATACAACAGCGGATATACTGACTGATTAATTAGAGGCAATTATATGATAATCATTTTAGCTCTTCATGGTCTTCTGGATAGAAAGATAGATAATAAAGTATGAAGTAAATCGGTTTTAATTCTATCTTCAGCTTCACATAATAAACAAGAAACAAAATTTAATGAATTCACTTGTCATATTGTAACTAAAAATTGTTTTACTTAAAATCTATAAAATACAATCTAAAGAAATCATTTAAAAATCATAAAAACAAGAAACTTCATTTAAAAATCTTTTTAATGTCTGTAATGAATTTTTATGGAATCTGTAACTAAGCTAATAGTGATACTGAAAGACAAATTTAATATTTTTACTTTATTTTAAGAGAAATTTAATATTTTCTGGATTTGAAAAAGCATTTTTTACTTATCATTGCTCTCATATTTCATAATTTAAATCTACCAAAGTTCTTTGGAATCTTGAGATTTATTTAATTTTTTAATCAAATGAAATTTATTGGATCCATAGTCTTCTACATCAACAGGTTTCACCTCTTCTCAGTGCTTTTTCTTCAACCCATCTGCCTACATACACCACAACTTTTGCAATACAGTCATGAGACTTCAGATTGGGTTTTTCTATTTGTTTAATCAGTTAAATCTATTTTTTTTTTCAAATTTTAAGTTTCATCCTCTTAAGGGGATGAAAATGTTCTACTCAACTAATTCTTTTATTCCTTTTACCACCAATGAAATATCCAATTGATTAAATAATATATTAAATGCATTTTCCTGTTCCATTTTCCAATACCAGACAAAGTTTTCCTAAATACCTTTCCTTTCAAAGGATACAAATTTTTGATTCCAATATTTCTCCTTATGTCCATGTTTGGACACCATAATTAAAACAAGAATTATATTTTATGTAATGTGAGTTTCAATTTCTTAAATAATATTTAATTTAATATAAACAAACTTCATTTTATTACTGAATTTTCACTACTAAATATTTTTAAACGTACTGTTTTAAGAAAAATTCCCACTCTAAAGTAATGAATACATTCCTCAAACACAGGATTACATAATATTATTTTTTTTACAGTCAATTTAAAATAAAAACAAAGAATCTAGAATTGTGTTTATAAATTTCATAACAAGAGTGTAATGAAAAGGTAAGTAAGCATAAAAGCATAAAATAATCATCAATTAATGCAGTAAAAAAAAAAAATATTTGATAAAAGAAACATATAGCAATTCTTTGCTGTAGCCATGACATAACAATTAAAATTTCACATTTCATCTAATCATTTGTTCAAATCATAAAAATATTTTTTTTTATCTAACAAAATGCAAAGACAAATATTTGAAGTTGCCACAGTTGTTGAGAATAAACAATAATATGATAAAGGATAAGTTATCCTTTAATTTTATTTAGTAGAAATAATAAGTTATTTCTATTAAAATATACTACTCTTTATATATTAAAAAATTCATGAAATAAATATGTACTATTAAATAAAAAATAAATGAACAGCTTGTCCTCAGGAAGTATTTTTATCAGTTAGATAAAAATAGGTCTGAAACTAACTAGAAAAGAGAGATTTACCGAATAGTATACCTGATTTCTCTTTCGATTGTTTTTTATTTTTATATTCATTAATGTAAAACAATCCTAACGATTTTTTACTTTTAAATAATGTTTTAAAAGTACATTAATTATTTTCAGATGAATTGTTTCCATTACTGTAACATCAGTAATAAAATTTTAAAGTTACAGAAATGAAACTAAATCTAATAAATTACTTTATCACCATATCCTGATAAAAATTAATTAAAAAGAAAAAATGTAAATAGTATATATAAATATGTTTCATAAAACTATTATTATTATATTTAATATTATAATTATTATATATTTATAATATAATTGCATAAAGTATAACAAGTTAATATAATCTATAATATGGTGTGACTGCAATGTAAATAATAGTATTATTGTAATCTTAAACACACCACTGTAATAATATTAATAAATTTTAAAAAGATGTTTCATTTTTGTTAAAAATAACTGAATAAAATGAATATTTAATTACATTAAAAAATATTTTTTAATTTTATGACAAAACAGAGATTTAAGAGATAAATGAATATATTAAAATAAAGAAATAGAATAACATCCTTATATAAATAAAAGTAAATTTATATTATTAAAAAAAAAAATTAAGAACATAAAATTATAAAAGAGGAAAAAAATAATAAAAAAATTATTTATTAATTTATTTATAGCTTCACCAAAGAGAATGTCAAGAAGTTTTTATCAAAATATTGTTTCATAGTTTATATAATTAATAAAATAATTTTCTTGAATGAAACAATATAGAATATTTACACTTTTGTAGATTTTACTGATAATTCCCACATACTAATGCACAATACTCACTTCAGTTAAAAAAAAAAAAACAAAAAAAAAACAATTGTACAGTGTTTAAAATATGCAGAGTTGCACATCCGCACACGCACAGCACAATGATTATACATAATAAAAAAAATTTAGTTAAGTTTGTAAATTTATTTTTTATAAATATCTATCATAGAAATAATAATAATTGTAATTATTACATTATTTTTGAACTGATATATATTTTTTTTGTAATTAAAAATAAACTCAAATGTTAAAGACTGTTCTTTTTGTGTATTTAATTTTAAAAAATCCTTTTTTTAGTTAAATTTAATTAAAAATTAGCTAATTATTTTTTATACTTTACAATAAAAATAAATTTTTTTTATAGTCATATTAGCCTATGATGAGATTTTTAATGTTCTGATTATAAAAAATCAGAAATAAAAATGAAATTATAGAATACATTCATTTTATACAAAAGTAAGTTTTAAATTAAAAAGAATAAATATATAAATTACTTACTTTCAGTTAGAGAAGATCTTTTACTTTTTTTAAAGTTAAAAACTATCATTGATAAAAACATCATTTAGCAAAAAACAATCAAAAATTAGCAGTAGTCTAACCTAGAAATCATCATTTTTTAATGTAATTTCTACTACTAAATGAATGTATTTTATAAAAGTAGAACCCCAAGTAATAATAATTAAATAATTACTTTATAATAATGTGCAATTTAGAGATACTGATCTTTTTTTTACTAATAAAATTATGTTTACACATGAGGTCCCTAGTCATATACAAGTGTTACTTGTGGACATATATTATTACATTATAAATAAGCTTATAAAATGTTTACATTCAGTTATTTTATTAAAGTAAATTTTATTTTTATAATCATTATATCATTCATTTTAATTACTTTTATATTATATCCAGTGAAAAGGAGGCTCCCATGATGAAAATTAATTAACATTAATTAATAATTAAAATTTTATTGTATAGTATTATGTTGATCATAAGTACCAAAGATGCATTATAAATGAAGATTTCTTTTTGTTTGTTTATTTGTAAAATTAGTTATTTAAGATCATGAATTTGTAAGCGTGATATTATTACGTTAAAATAAAAATTAAAAAAAAATCACATAAAGAAACTGTGTGAATAGTAAATAAACACTGTGAATGAATATTATTATTAAATAAATCATTATTGTAATAAAGATTACTTTGTAGATTAATAAAATGATTTGTTTCAAAGATTTTTATTAAATTTAATTGCATAGCCTTTAAATTCCTTCTCCTTTTTAATACTTTTACAGTTAAAAATAAATGGAAGTAATGTATACAAAATAATAATTTTCAAGACAAATTAACCAAGCTTAAAAATATAACTGAAATCATTTACATCCTTCAGATTACTTTCAATAATGCATGGTCCTCTACATCAATTACTATTTCTACTGTCACATTATTCTGATGTTATTAAAGTAAATTAACTTCAGTTAAAATTTCTATCTGGTTTGGTTTATCACAAAACTGATCATTTTTTGGAAATTTGTCAAACAAAGATTTTGTTTGATAACAAAACAAGTGTTGCAATACTGTTAAAAATTCAAATTGAACTAAGATTAGATTTATCATTGTTTGAAAATATATAGTTCAAATCACATTGTTTCAGAATAAGAATTAATAACACTTAGTAAGAGAGAAATCTATGTATATCCAAACAAATTGGTTGCTAGTACAGTAGAACTTCAATGCTGAAAATCAGATTCAAGTAAATGTAAACGTAACTGATCCACAGTTATGCAATAGAAGTTACCACTAATGAAGTTCAAAGATGTAATGATTTATCACAACATATTTTAAATAAATAATTTCATCTGAATAAAAAATAACTTCAAACAATATGTGCTAAGATTAATACCTAAGCTTCATGATGTTAAAATAATAAAGCACATCAATTAAAATACATTTTATGTTCAAGTGATGAATTTGAACATAAATTATTCATTTCTTTTTGAAATTAACATTCTAAAAATATATTAATTATTTTATTAAATTTATATCATTTAAAATTAATGAATAATATACTATAATTTAACATAAAATATAATACCTCAATAATCATCAAGAAAATAATATTAGAAACAGATAATAAATTTATTATTTATATGTCTGCTGACTGAGTCTTATGAATAGCGTATTTTATTTTATATATACTTATTTGTGTAATTATCAAATACATCACAACAATATCTAGAAAAAGAAAACATTTTCTGGATCAATTCAGCTGAAGCAAAAAGAATGTCTTGCCATTTGTAATGAGAATGACCCATTATGTGAAGCATACCTGTCTCAAAAGAGCATTCAAACCTAAACAAGGAAAAATTCTGAAACCGTCAAACAGAGAAGCATGTCAATCTAAAATGAGAGTCCAAGGTACTACCAGATGAATATCAGAAATGAAGAATGTTTGCCTCAAATGAAAGCTGTCATTGGAACTTCTGAGATGTCTAAAGAGAGTAAAATGATCTGACTGTTATTTCTGCTTAACAAACATTAAAGGGATTACATCAAAATCAAAACATACAGTGGGGTGTACTCTAACTTGCAATTTGCAATGAGACCAGTTCCACACTGCAAAGAATTGCCTATATCAAAGCCTCCAGAACATGTGACACTAGATGAAGAGAAAGAAATCAGAGTCTGATGGACGTAAGGAAGAAAAAGAAATAGATTCTGGTGACACAACTTTTTAACAAAGCAGTTCATCTGCTTTGTTCAAAAGCCTCATTTACTGACTCAAGAAAATCTTAACAATCTCATATGAGATTTAAAGTTATCTAAAAAACACATTCTGAAATGCTTGCTTCCTGGCTAAAGGATGGAATTTTTTTCAAAAGAATAGAAAGAAATGTACTTATCGTAATCATCATTCTGAATTTAAAGACTATTTTTCTTTAGAAAATGGCTTAGTGTTTTGTAATGACATTTCTTTTCTTATGGAGACACTTTGTAATGAACATAACCCAACAGAATAGCGCTTGTTCATTGATTCCTCTAAAGTTAGTTTAAAAGCTGTGCTTCTGCATAATGGCAATAAACTCCCATCAGTGCCTGTGGCTCACTCTGCTACTATGAAAGAAACATACGAAAACTTTAAATTTATATTGGAGAAGCTTCAATATGCAGTATTCAAATGAAATATTTGTGGTGATTTAAAGGTAATTACACTTAATCTTGGTCTGCAGCTTGGTTACACAAAGTACTGTTGTTTTTTGTGTGAATGGGCTAGTATGGACAGAAAAAACCATTTTACTAGAAAAGAATGGCCTAAACACAAACCACACATTCCTGAACAGAAAAATGTGAAACATGATGTGCAATCCTAAAGATGTGAATCTACCTCCATTACATATCAAACTACGATTAATGAAAAATTTTGTCAACGCCATGGACAATAATCCTGGTTTCACGAACTTAAATCACAAGTATCCTAAAATTAGTGATGCAAAAATTAAAGAAGGAATATTTGTGGGTCCACAAACACAGTCATTAATGCATGTTGAAAAGTTTGAGGAACTATTGAATCCACCGGAGAAAGCAGCTTGGCAAGCATTTAAAAATGTTACTCAGAGTTTGGGAAATCGAAAGGTGGAAAATTACTGTGATATTGTCAATGATCTTATAAAAATTTGGGTTGTAATATGTCCTTAAAAATACACTTCCTGTACTTGCACCTAGATTTCTTCCCAGAAAATCTTGGAACAATGAACGATGAGCACAGGGAACACTTTCATTAGGAGATTTCAGCTATGGAAAAGAGGTACTAAAGCAAATGGAATCCTAATATGCTGGCCGATTATTGTTGGACCATCAAGAGGGATGCTCCACAGACAAAATATAGCAGAAAATCCTCATTTCTTATTTTCTAGGCGAGTCAAATGTTTGAATATTGTGTAGTTAAGAATGTAGAAAGTATTAAAATGTTTGAAATTATAAATGTCTGTCTCTCAGAAACCTTGCATGATGGGTAAAACCGACATCATATTTGAATTCAGGAGAAAAAATACTATCAGAATCACATATTTTTCTTTGTGAGACAAAAAAGAATTATTTTTTGTTCCCCAGTGATTATTAAATAATAGTTAAGTTTTATAGTCATTAAATAATTATTACATAATGATACTAAACAACTTTCAATTCTTGAATATTATCAGTAGATAAAATATGTTAACAACAAAACCTTTTTACTAACACACAAATTAGTGTGACAAGTCGTCTGCCAGATTCCCTCTACATAGTTAACTTATATCTTGTGCTTATAATCTTTATATAATACTAAACAAAAGAAATTATCATTATCTTTCAAATAATCTATTATTATATTACATTACAGTAAATGTGTTCTGTACAACTAATGAAGTTTTATCATACTTAGTCCTCCCTGTACCTCAACAATGTTACACTGTCAATCGGTCTCCCTTTTTATTTTTTCAGATATAAAAATAAAATGGAAGTAAGAGTGGAAGTCAAAGTGCTTTTAATTTCATCTGCTTGTCTATTTATTTTCAAATGAACTCCAACTCATCAAAATTAAACTACATTCATAAACCCACTCCTCCATAGATACACTCTTACACCAATTCAATCATACCCCCAAAAATAATTGTTTCTTAGGTAAATACCAGGTTACATACACACACACACACACACACATATATATTTATTTGCACACAAAAGCCTATAATTTATCTTTAGCATATATTTAGATTAAAATTATTGCATAAATACAAATTAATTCCAGCAAGTATTTTATAATTTTTTTTTTAAATTAATTTTATTTAATAAACGAATTCAATAAGCATACAGTTTAATAATTAAACTCCACAACTAACCAGTTTTGATATTTTCTTGCTTCCCGGATGTATCCCACCAGTGTTATCCAGTTATTACCATTCAATAATCAGTTACTTCATCTGTACTCAACATATAACAATCAAATCATTTTCTTCTTTCATTTAACACTGGACAAATACCTATAAAATGCTCAATACCCTATATCACTCCAAAGTTGCATCATAATGCACACTGGCGCCTGTTTCCTTCCCTATTAGGTTAGTTATTTAGATCAAGTAGCCCACACTGCATTCTAAATATGTACTCAAACATAGATACTCATCAATGCCTTATCATACTCATTTGATATATGTCTCATCGCCAAGATTCAATCTGCCAACAAACACACTTCCACCTAACTCATTATGTAGGTCATTTAAAAACAAAACTGTCTTAGGTCATTAAAAGTTTCAAATTCAAACATTAAACCCTCATTGCACAATACCTCCAATTTTTAAGCTTACATAATTCTTTTATAACTGTAATAAATTTATAAGAAAATCCCAAGTTACATAATTTATGAAAAAGCGCCTCTCTGTTAACTTTATCAAAAGCCGCCTGCAAACCAACAAACAAACTATACAGCTTGGCCCCTCTCTTTTTCAGTTTTAAATTTATAATGCTTCTCAAATTGAAAACATTATCATTTGTAGAATATCCCTTATGGAATCCTGCTTGGACAATATATCCTGCTTACTCAATATTTGATTATTATGCACCCAATTATCTAATCCACTTGTAAGAACCCTGTAAACAATTTAACTAATGAATTCATAAAGCTTATTGCCCTATAATTTCCCACATCTGATACACCCTCTTTCTTATAGAGAGGAAAAAGAGTGTAGTATTGATCCACAATCAAATAGATTAAAATATTTTGTAATCAATTCAAAATATTCCATTGGGCTTATTTAAAAAATTCAAACAGGATTCTATCATCCCCAGTGCCTTATTAATTTTTTATTTTTTTTAAATACTTCTTTTATCTCATTTAAAGAGTTTTCACAATCTAACAAATCATCGCAACAGTATGGCACTGCATAGCTTATTGGATCACAGGTCCTAATTCACGTTCAAGAGTTTTTTGGCAATGCACCACCCAGTTCTCAGGCTTTATTTGTGAGTCATACTTAAAACTTGTTGATTTAAATTTTCTAACACTTTCCCAAATATTTCCACTATCTCTTATTACCCTAAGGTCACAGATAATTTTATCATAATATTCTAATTTTTTACACGAGCATAAAGACTTATAGTTTTTAACAGCAGATAAATATTCCTTTCACAACCCATTAAAATTATTTTTTTAATACAAATTAAGTAGCTATAACCCTTATAAACTGCCAAATCACAGACTAAACTCTATAAGAAACAGCTTCGTTAATTTCCTGAGGGAGTTCTACCACAAGTAATGATCTATTATGTAACTCTGCCTGATAAATAGATTTCTTCTACCTTCATCCATGTTAATTTTGGAGAAGCGGTAAAGTTTTACCCGTTTCTTTACCCAGTGCCAAGCATAACTCCAATTCTAACGGCATATGGTCTGAAAAGAACTGTAATCCAATTCTAAATGACTTAATAATTTTAAAGCATCAAATGCCACACAACAATAATCTATTATGAGCCCCAGGACCCTATATATGACTACTTCCCTTTTTCATCTCCAGCTACAGGGCCATTAATTATAACTAAATTACTGTCATCAAACAATTCCAGTAAACATCTTGCCCCACAATTAAGTACCCTATCCTTTGACAACCTTAATTCGGATACATAACTGTTCAACAATTGTCAGGTAGACGCTGTACATTAGCCATCCTCCCATTCAGGTCTCCAACCAAAATAAATTTTTTATGACCATAATCGTCAAAAAACAAACGCAATCTTAAAAAATCATGTTCCCGTACATTGGCATTTCCCCCAAATAAATACACAAACAGAATAAAGTAAACATTATCACTTACACATAATTATATCAAATTCCTATCCCCAATTGTAACATATTCCAAAAATGATGTTAGCATGGTTTTATACTCTATAACAATTCCCTCTTTGCTCTACCAAAAACAGAATGGCATACTGCTGGCTCCCTGCATAATACATATTCTTTATTTATTTAACCATCCTCTCTTCATTAAAAGTTTCCATTAGGCAAAAAATATTACATTGTTTTATATAATTAAAAAAGGCAGAACAATTAACTTGCAGACTGGGAGCGTTAAAATAAAAGATAACTAGGAAACGTCTGGCAAATGAACCTTCCTCAGCTGCTCTTGTTTTCCTTCTGGTTTGCCATCCTCGCTTGCAGGTAGGTTAAGGCTTGCTTCAACATCCTCAACAATACTTGAAAACCATCTTCACCACTGACCATCAGTTTTTCATCTTCCCAAGTAAACATTCCCTTGACTATGAGCTTTTCTTGAATCACCAAAACTTTCCTATCCATTGTGATCCTTTTAATTTATTTTTTTATTGCAAAAAGTCTTGTATGCATTTTTTTAGTGTCAATACAAAAATCTCATTGAACAAAAATATTCATTCCCTTTAAGACACAGAAATATTTTATGTTAAACTCACACAAAGTTTATGTCTTTATTGTCTGGTGTATGAGCAATTAATGGGGCTCTTTTTATTTTTCCCCAGTGGATGAGTCCTATTAACCTACATTTCATTATACATACTTAACATATTTACACAAAAACTTTTTATTACTTCCAACGCATTGTCTTTATCCTCATAATTCAGTCCCTTAAAGATTAAATTGTTTCTACAGCTTCTGTTTTCAAGCTCATTTAACCTATACACAATTGCTTGTTTTGTGCTTTAACATGGAATCACTTGAGTTAGATAAAATCTAACACAGGCTACTTTCTGTAATAAAAATTTTATTACATTAAGTGTGAACCTTAAACTTCGTCATTGCCTCAGCAGGGCATTTTTATGCAAGTGTTGATGCTGGATGTTGTTGTGGGGGACCAGTGGATGTATGGTGGGGTCCTGAAGGTCAGGAGTGGAGTGTGTATAGTCTGTTAGTTGGAATCTAACACGTGAGTGATCAGGTCAGTCTACTTGTTAGAAAATATCTAACATGAGTAATTACGTACAAGTTTTATAATTTGTGACATAGTTTTATTATTTATTTATATTTATTTTATTGAGTATTTTGGAATCTGATAGTTTGGTTGTCCCATAAGAATAATGAAGCAGGACAATGACTTTTGTATTCTGGCATGGTTGGAAGAGGATGAGTCCACACATGGTGAGACTGGTGATGAAGCAGAAGTTGCTGTTGAGTTACAAGCAGAAGTTTTTTCTGCACAAATGCTGAGCCTGAACATCAGGAAAAAACATTCATGAAAATCAGTTTGGCTTTTATTGATATTTGATGGGGATCTATTCTCAAAACATATATAATATTTATGACTAATGTGAGATAAACTGCTGTTCCTATTCAAAAGCTGGTGGTCTGACTTCAAAAATAAACAATATTTTTGTCTAAGGTTTGATAAACTGCTTTTCATACTCAATAGCTGGTGGTGGATAGTTGGATAAAATAACTATAATATTAAAAAATTCATGCAAATAATTCCTCTCCTTTGGAAAATTTCAGCCTGAAAATTAAGGGAAAATCAAGTGACCTAATGCAATTCAGACCATGTTGGTTGGTAGTACTGATAGTACACATATATATGGTAATATATGATATATTATAGATATATATACATATTATCTTTTTCACTACTTCATTTAATATTTATTTTAAAAAAATGATAAAATAAATACATAAGAAATTAAACAATACCAATTTGGTAAATTTAATTTTTGAAGTCTGTGGCAGAATTAGCAAAGTATGAACTAGAACCAATATGTTTAGTTATGAAAACCTGAAATTAAATAATTATTCTAAAATTTTAGAATAAGAAAAAAATCATAAAAGATTTTATGAAATACATCTTCCTACATGCCTTTTAAATATTAACAATTCTCAACTAACCAACTCTTGTTTAACTATTTTCAGCAATCTCATTCTATTGTTAAATTAATTACTTATTGTTATGATACAGAAGTCAGACCTCTAATTAACAGAATAACATAGGGACAGCCATAATGTTGAGCAATATAATAATAGTATTATAATTATTATTAGTGTAAATCTTGTGCTTTTATATTTAATTTCTTCTAACTCTTCCACATATATTTCAACTGACCCACCTTTCTTGGAACATTCTTCTTACCAATGACACTCACTTCACATCCTACACAAATCCTACTCAATTTTTCTTAGGTTTTCTAAGAAAGCCCACAACCGCATAAGTACAGAGGAAATGTGGAGAAAAAGACTAATTCTTCTTAAAAATCTATGTATAAAAACTGAGCCCTAGATGGTAATAAACAATATGACATATTCCTAGTGTTACAGAAGACAACTAGTTAATGGAGTAATGAGCAGATAAGAAGTCTCAAGGTACAACATTAATATTCTCTCAATGGGAAAATACCCTAAAAGAAAATCTGCAAGCTTAATGAGGGAGAAAGGATAAATTTCTACAATCAAGGCTAACCTTCAGAACACTTGTAATGTGGCCAGGGTATTAGGAAAATGTTGGAAAACATAAAAATGTAACCTCAAATAGGAACAGAGATACCGGTAAAAAAGATGGTAATAAAAGTTCCAATATACTATAAAAACTTTTATTTTACAAAAAATATGTTATATATACTGTTAGACTAAAGGTACATATTAATTTATAATTTACAACTACAATAAAATAATTACAATGTATTTACAATTGAGAAATAAATATCTCATATAGTTTCCTTTTGATTAACAAACACATTCCACTCTTTTGCAGACAACAATGTTGCAAATGTAGAATTTCACAAGTTTTACAGTATTTTGTAATGTTTCACTGGTAGTTTATTGCATCAGATGAAACATCTGCTCCTTTAAAAATTAAAAAAAAACAAAACAATAGTTAAAATGTTACCAAATAATAATAACCAAGTACACAACTCACTGCTGTAATTTTACTGTTAGTCACATTTTTTCATTACACGATTAAATTCAACATCTTTCCTTCTCTTGTGTGACATGATTCTATAAAAATGAAAAGTTTGAACTTATATAATGAATTTTAGAGAAATTGGTTAAGTGATTAGCTTAGTGGCTTAAACATCATCTGGTCTCAGTTTGAATTACAAGGGGCTGGTACTCATTCATCTACTACTTCATCCACCTCAACCCTTGTTATAATATACACAGCATGTCCAAGTTCATTAAAAAAAAGTGATTACAAAATATTATAAAAAGCCATCTGATGTGTTTACGTCAGAAAACTTTCAGTTATTGTAAATCAGAGTTTGTAAGTCTGTTGAATTCTTAAGCTGATTCCTTTTGCAAGAAATTGTACTAAAAAAGGAGTTTTTTAGTACAAATTTAATTTAAAGATTTTCATTACTTAATTACAAGTAAATAATAAACCTTTATGTTCATGATTTCTCAATGAGTTCATTCATTTAATTTAAGCTATCACTATCATTTCTGTGCTTTGCTACCATTATTTAAAATAACTTTTTGGAGGTTTCTGGAAAATTATGATTACAATGGGTAAATGATTTTGTGAAGCTTCTATATTTTATGGAATTGAATAAAGAAGACACTGCATTAGGAATAAAGTAATATAAAATAACCACAGTTCTGATGTTATAATTTACATTTAAGTAGAAAGAACTGTGGAAAACGATAAGAACCAGAAAGAACTACGCAAGCACAGTCATTAAAGTTATCATCAAACTAAACATCATTGTAATTTTTCAATTTTGAAAACAGAAGAGCAGATTCTGTAATGATCAAACATAAACTTAAAAGTAACAAATGTTCAATTCAAAAAATTACTGCTTAATTTTGATAAGCTCTTAAAAAAACTTCTTCATCTTGAATAACTGAAATCTTCTGTAAGTATAGAAAAATTATGCTGACATGGGGCAGCTTTGTACAGTCACCACTCAACTTTATATTGTGACCTACCTGTGGAACATGAAAAGATAAAACCGAAATATCCATTTCTAGAGCTACTGTTAGCTAATTTTAAAAGCACTTAAGATTATAAAGCACTATGATCAGTTTAATTTTTAATATATTTATAATTTGTTACTGAAAATCTCAAGCCTGAACTCACTAAGTTCTTTCCATCAAATAACTAAATTATAAAGAGGCTGTAGTTTAGCCACTGCTTTATACAGTCAATTACATTTGTGTTGTAAATTCCAGAATTTACCATCAGATGGAAACACGACAAAAGTGCTTGTTTGCATTGTGGTTAGTTTTTTTCACAGACAATGGGAACAATAGAATGGTTAAGATCAATGAGAGAACTCTATACCAGTCAAAAACAAAATTCAGATCTCTCTACTGTGTTCAAGAATTATTCTCAGTTACAACAATATCATCAGATATTTTCACTTTTGCCAACTTTGCTCATACATTTTAACTTAATCAACAAGTTTCTAGAGTACTGGTGATAGCATACCACCCTGAAACATTCCTTTAACGGATAAAATTTCTACTTTAAATCCAAACTGATTAGTTTCAACAACTTTACCAAAATGCATTGATTTCATTCATATAGGTAGTATCAAGACTGCAACTGAGCTGCTCAGAAGAGGGTTTTGAAGATGATAGACCCCCCTAAGCAAGAAGGAAATCCTAAAGTTATTTCCTTGAAAGAAATCGCTTTTCAATTTGCTTCCTCATGACACACTGTATCAAAAGTTTTTTCCAGATCATTATGATTATTGATTACAGTTTAAGAGTTTTAAACTTATTATAGTTAAACTCTTATTACTAAATAAGAGTTTGGTGGGGAATTAGAAGTCAGTGTGGGGGTATCAGTACAAGTGAAAATGGAATTCTCAGTAAAACTAAATCACACCAAAAATATAAAACAATTTCTCTTCTTAGGTATTACATCTCTAACTTTTGTAAGAGAGAAATTTAACAAATTCTTTTACGGTTCTTCAAACCAAGCACGCACTTTAATCATTGCTGATAAACCACTGCATTTATTTCTAGGCGATACATAAGAAATTAAAACTTTTACCCTAAATATGAAAAGAAACTAACATCAAATTTATATAAAGCAAATTCCTGTCACTATTGTAAAATACCTATTCCTATAGGTAGGTATTGTAAAATAGGTCTTCCAAATTTAATTAACAAATCTTTCACTACTTGAATAGTTCCTCCTTACCTTTAAAACTTCTAGCCTTGTTTAAGTATACCTTATCACCAAAACTGATAGTTAAAATTTAATTTTTAATTAAGAATACCCTCTACATAATGTTGGTTCTTAATCAAGATGTTAAAACACGGGATTTTGCAGGAAAGCATCCTCAGTTTTTCTACTGTTTATTATTTATTAATGAGTCTCAGTATATCAGACAATCCATATTACCTACTCCCCTGGGACATTACATATCTACATCTAAAAATACTTACTACACAGAATTAGAAAAGTCTACATTAGCAATTTAAAAAATTGTTTACTGGATGAGTAATAGCTATCCTCTTGAAACACGGACAAACCTTTAGCAATGTGCTTCTCAAGTATAAGTAATAGCTAATTGTGTGGATAATGTTGATGTAAGTGATAATAGTATTTCTTTTCCCATTGTATGAAAGTTTGGAGAACCTTCTTATCTATAATAAATTTTCATAGTACAATCAAACTGAACCCAACCCGGTGGGTTCAGTTTGATTGTCCGTTGTCGACGTAAGCGAAAGTACTGAAGTACCATATCGTTTCCCGCCCCAGACGTGTTCGTAGGTGTTATTGCACTGACGTGGGATTGGAATTGTCTAGGGCATTCTTTCTCTCACCCACCAGGTTGGTCTAGTGGTTAACGCGTCTTCCCAAATCAGCTGATTTGGAAGTCGAGAGTTACAGTGTTCAAGTCCTAGTAAAGCCAGATATTTTTACATGGATTTGAATACTAGATCGTGGATACCGGTGTTCTTTGGTGGTTGGGTTTCAATTAACCACACATCTCAGGAATGGTCGAACTGAGAATGTACAAAGACTACACTTCATTTACACTCATACATATCATCCTCATTCATCCTCTGAAGAATTATCTAAATGGTAGTTACCGGAGGCTAAACAGAAAAAAGAGAGAGAGAGGACAATCAAACTGATCTTAATCTGCAAAAAGATAAAACCATAATATTATTTTACTTTGAAGAACCATAATAAAATTCAACCATGTCATCAATGAAAAGTATTTATGATACCTTCATTTATTTCCATCTATATAATATTACATCTTGAAAATTTTCAAAAAGTAAGTTTTGGATTCAAAAGTAGGCTGCCCCATCATTATTTCAAAACTACAAATACAAATGCTGAGAGATTAGTAAATTAAATGCGCTAAATTTACATTTACAAATACTCTAAACAACAAAAGGAGAAAATAAATCAAATGCTCTCTATTAAATCAGACAACACAATAAAAAAAACCTTATTATCAATCCTTTGGAACTTTTAATAAATAACAGATATATTTAAAAAAATGTCTCTTTAATTTATTTAAAATTATATGATTTTCCTTTATAGAGCCAATATAACTCTAAAATGAAGAAGAAAACTTATGGACGGCAAAGAGGACACAGCAATAAAAAATAAATCAATGATGGTATAAAATGTCAATTGCCTACAAAAATCACACGATAAAAGAATGAGACAAAGTTAAAAATTAGAACTAAAGTAAACATAAAAAAATTCTACAAGTAATGAAGCAAGAATAAGTAAATTTACCCAAGCTGAAGGAATAAAAAACCACTACAGAAATAAAATGAAGTTCAGACAGCAGTACAAAGACTTTAAAAACTCAACTTTTCACTTTGGTCACATAAGCCAGAGTACCAAATCATTCATGCTACTTCAAATTTTTACTTGAATATCAAATTAAACAGACAATCAAGAATGTGAAAAACCATTACACAGTAATTGTCTGAGAACCTCATAAGTTTAAAGATAAAATAAAGATAAAGATATAATTTCTTCACGGCAGCTGTTTCACAAGCTGTTGAGCATAATAACACAGCATTTTTAACGATCTAAGTAATAGCTGATAACAGTCAATCATTCAATTTGTCATTCAATTAACTAATCTCCTACTTTTCAATCATTCACACTTCATAAAATATATGTAATAATAGATTAAATGATCCTTGAAAGTAACTGGCAGCAGGTCTCACTGTCGAGGCTGTATTGGCTCTATCTAGTGACTCTGTGACTAAGAGTCTACAGAAACTTGCACACATATTGTGGCTACTGATATGAAATATGAATGCCCATAATTATAGGATATAAAATTAATACACCAATCATTAAAGCACACTTATAAGCTTGCAGTATTTATATCAGATATTACTAAATCATTCTAATATTTTGAGAATGAATGGTAGGAAGGTAACTTACAATGCTTCGGGATTCATTAATTATCCTACAAGATTTTATGTTAAATACTTTATATTAAGGCTTTTCTTCAAGAAGTCAAGGAATATTTTAGTTATAGCAAAATATCCTAAAAAAATTCTGATTATTGAAAAACATGTTAAATGAGATTTGCCCAGTGCTTCAGTAGTTTAATCAACAAAAAAATCTACATCATACTGTATCAATACAGACATAGAATAACCTAAGGCAAAAACAATTAATTGTAATATCTAAAAACTAAAAAAAGGTCTGTTTTAAACAAACTGTTGTAAAACAATTTAAACTACTGACTGCTTCTTGGAAGGTTCTATCTAATGTGAAACAAGAATTACAAAATATTTCTAAGAAGAGGACAATATATCAGCATAATGGTAAAAAAATCCTTTTCGGCATGCTGGAAGGCGGAGGTAGATTTCATCAGTGCTAAGAAGGAGGATAAAAAATATTTCCACCTTAAAGTTAAGAAAAACCTCAAATTTATTAATACGACAATGGTTGCATGTGAAAAAATTTTCACAAGTTTAGCATACGACAAGCCCCATCTTCTTACAATTCCAGCAATATTTTGGTCATTCCTTGCCGTAAGAGTTTGTCACATCAAAAATTGTTTCAGACAAAAGTTTAAGGTAATGTTTAGAGGACTAATGACCACTTTAAACTGATTTGATACTGTGCCTATTAAGGGAGATATGATATTTTTTGTCTTTGAAAACCCATTTTTCCACCCCCTGGGCCAATGGTTGGTGATATCAAAAAACTTTACTTGTATAAGTTTTAGGCTCTTATCCAAAGAATAGTAGGAACTTTAAACAAATTCAATATTTTACTTAATAGGAAAGTTATAGCGATATTTTGTTTTTTTGAAAAATTTCCATCCCATGGTCCGATTTTGCCCATTAACGAACTCGATCAAGATTTTGGATCGTTATATTTTATGTATCAATTTGAAAGTGATTGGCGCAAAATTAAGGCAGTTATTGTGTCCACAAGAAAGTGAAATATATATATATAAATTGTATACATAAACTTCTGAACTGATGTTGGAGTCTGGGGGATGTGAAATGTGAAGATATGTCAAAATTTTCAGGAAGTTAAATCATAGTACCCATTACAATAGGTAGCTTTCTTATGAAATCTACCTAATTAAGTAACACATCACAAAAAAGTAAATAAGGAATGTACATACATCTACACAATGTGCTGCAGACAACCATCAGAAACAAAATTCACCTGTATAACTCTCATTTAAGACCAAATAAGCACTAGAAAAATGAACAGAAGAGAAATAATTTTAAAAATGAAGTTAATTTGATAGAGGTCAAAATTTTTTTTTAAATGTTGCATCCCCACAAGGTTAGGTAATTTGCAGAACTTGTATAGTAAAATAATCCTAATATCCATTTAATATGATATTTAATAACCAATTAATCCAATTTTAACATTAAACAAGTTTTATCATATCAGTTAATTCAACTGACCACCAATAATCAACATTCTTGCTCCTACATTTACTATTTTGAGTTAAATTAATGCACGAGTTTTTTACAAACAATTTCATCCACCTCATCTTCCTTGTCAATATACACATATACAAGGTTCATTCAAATATTAACTGGACTTTTGCCATGCGGATTGAGGAAGAGCAGTGAATGTGGTGGGGGTACTCCAAGTAGTTAGTTTGATATGTGTGGAAGGGTGCAAATGCCAGGCACGCCTGTAGGTCATGTTACCACATCAGTAGCAGAATGTACAAGCAAGATATACCATTGTCCATTGTGTAATGAATTATAATCAGATTTCTTGCTAATAAAGGTGTCAAATCCTCTGAAATTTGACCTGACTCCAGCCAAAGTTCAGAGATGCTGTCAAAAAGTCAAGTGATTGTTTGGGCCAAAAAATTTTGAAGTGAAATTAATGGAGTGGAGAATGAAATTCATTAATTTCATCCACAAACCAACATCAATGATGACAATATTCATCAGGCAGTTTGTGAAAGGTGATTGCTGCATAACTGTTGCTGAAATTGCATCAGAGGTGGTTATAAGTGTTGTTGGAAGTGTGAATATAATAATGTTAGACACTCTTGGATACAGCAAAGTATTGGTGAGGTTGGTTCCATGTCTTCTCACTGAAGCACACAGAAATTTCCTGATAAACTTCTATCAGAGGCTCAAAAAATCCCTCTTCTTCTTTCGCTGAGAAAGAAAAAGAGGGATTTTTAGACCATATTGTGACCTGCCGTGAAATGTGGGTCCACCACTACACTCCAGAAAGCAAGAAAACAAGTAAAAAGTGGGGAAGGGCACTGATCAAGACCAATTAACGCTTGTCAGTTGAAAAAGTTCTGACAACTGTGTTTTGAGACTCAAAAGGTGTGTTGCTGATTCATTTTCTGCCATGACCAAAGGATGTTAAGTGCAGCATAACATAAGGTTATGCTACATAAGGCCAGTTGTTGGATAACATAAGGGCTGCTTATCGCAACAAACAATGCTGGCAACCAATATGCACACATCCTCCTTCATGAAAACACATACCTGTATATAGCAACTGAAACTCGCTAAAATTCATTGGACACCTCTTCAACACCCACCCCACAGTCCAGATTTATCATCGTGTGATTTCCACATGTTTGGTTTGCTGAAAGAAGCTTTAGGAGGGGAACGATGTGAAGATGATGCTGTAGTGTAGCATAATGTGTGCAACTGGTTGTTGGGACAGCCATATTTTTTATCTGACGAGGGGAAAAGGAAGCTAACACTTAATTCGACAGCAAAACTGAGATATAGCATGAAATATTACTTCAGATTCAGATTGTTGCAAAGATAGCCTCAAATAAATAAAATAGTAATTCTAAGATAAAAATTTAACTCACCAGATTTATCAGTTGTCCAAAGGTAGACTTTTTAAATTACCTAAATCTTTACATATGCATGTAGTAATCTATTAGAGTAGAGAAAGCTGCAAAACCTGCTGCTCCAAATATTCCTCCTTTAATACCAGCTATAAAAGAAATCATAAAAATATGCAATTTTAAACAAGGATACTCATATAGTACAAAAAATCTTTTATCACCACTTAGTACAAATACTTATGGATCTAATACGTACATTACAATTTTTTTTCAAAACAGGAATACAACAGCCATTTCTAAAACAGCTGTTATAAAATAAATAAATAAATAGTTTATATATATATATATATATACACAATAGGGTCTCCCTTAATAGAGTCTCTCTTAACAGAGATCTCTCACAATCGGCAGCTGTATCTTAGCCTTTCATCTGGTGGTTGCTAGTTCAAATCCCGCTCAGGCTTGGCATCTTTTCACTATGCTACAGATAATTCATTAAATCCATAATCAGCCTCAGGCATAAAAAATCTGAAGTACAATAAAACTAAAAAAAAATTAACCAAGGTGCCGTTTATTCCAGCTTCAAATTTTATTATAACCTATTACTGAAGATAATTCACTGTACATAACTAATACTGCATAGGAACCAGTATTGCATATTTACAATGCATGGCAGTAAAAACAGAACAATAAATTCTCTTTAGTTTCTGTTACCCAAAGAGAAATTAAAGGGAATGATTTCATGTTTCATGAAACATATTTTTGTTTTGGTTTACATGTAAAGATCGGTCTATTTTTTGTAAGTGTGTATAAGCTGCATTGTAGTACAGTGTAGTAGCTGTAGTTGTGCTGTTTACTTGTATATACTATATAGTAGTTATTGTGTATCGACGGCTAATTGTAGTAAAGATATTGCTAATACAAAACATTAACAGGTGGTAGAGTCAATAAACAAAAAATTAGAAGCAATTAAAAGACTAAATGCTAGAAAATCGATTAAAACAACTGATTGAATCTGGTGTCGGAGAAACAACTGTCGGCGATTAGAAACTGAACAAAAAAAAATTTAAGAATATTGTTCAAAATGTTTTTAAATAAACGATCTATGCTGAAGAAGCCTATCCAGGATGCTTTAGATGATGCTGTTTCCTTGTGGTTCAGGCAACAGAGAACCTTTGGGCTACCAGATATGGACCCTACTCTGCAAGAAAAAACTATTCAACCTAACAAAAAACTGAATGGTCCAGATACATTTTCTGCTAGTAAAGGCTGACTGGAGAAATTTAGAAATTGTCATGGCAGTTAGCTATATCAGGGGAAAAATTATCTGCTGATACTGACAACGCTGCTAATTTTATCAAAAAATTTTCTGCTTTTTTTCAGTCAGAAAATCTGCAGCCAGAACAAGTATATAATGCAGATGAGACAGGATTAAATTTTAGAATGCAGCCATCAAAAACACTAGCATCAAGGGAAAAAGCTTTTGCACCCAGCTTTAAAATTAGTAAGGAGTGAATAACTGTCTTGTCTGCAGTAACGCTAGTGGTTACAACAAAGTACTTCTTTTCTTGTGATCAGCAAAGCTGCTAAAGCTGGATTAAAAGATTTAAAATTATATTCATTGCCAATTAAGTATGTTAATCAAAAATCGGCATGGATGAGTGCAAACATTTTTGAGAATCGGTTTAGCCATAGTTTCACAATTTTTTTCCACCAATGTGACACCCATTTGTCAACCTATGGGTCAGGGTGTCATAGCAGTAACAAAAAAACATTATAAACGAAAGATGTTACCTCATATTCTAGCATCAGAGCTTCAAGTTTGTCTGCATTAAAGGCACTGATCATAAAATAAGCAATTTACAAGTTGGCAGAATCACGGAATCAAACAACAATCAATAAATCATTTACAAAAATATGGCCAGAAATTTGACAGGTTTACAATCAGACAATTTTGTGAACTATGCCATCGAATGAGGAGTTTTGAGAAAATATACCGGGATGTGAAAATGTAAAGGAAAAGGAAGTACAAGACTGGTTTGGATTCAAAGGAACTAAGATTTAAAATTTATGAAATTTTAAATTATCATCATCAAATATGATTCTGAAATGATGATGAAATTGTGAAAGTTGTGACAGAAGAGGTTAATGAAATCTCCAGTGACGAAGGCAAACCAATTGATGAAAATGAAAAAATTAGCTACAATGAAGGGACTGTATTTCTCATAAAAGCACTCCAGTATTTAAAACACTGAAATGATGTTCCTTTCCTTGACTTAACGGAAGTACAAAACTGGAATGTTCATGCTGCTATGGACCATGTTGTTGAGACAGGAGAAGGTCTTTCATTTAAAAATCAAACTAAGTTTATGTGATTCGATGCAAGAGTGATTAGTGACTATTGAATTTATTATAATAAATACAGTAAAATAAAATAAAGAATAATGATAATCATTTTTAATTTGTCGCTTACTCTACTACCAATTCGATATTACTTGTTGGTTTGTTGTTTGAATTCAAGAATGAAACTTAAGGTCTCTGTTAAACGTGGATTCAGTTATCTGAGTATCTTAATATTTGTCTTATATATATATATATATATAAATAACATATTGAACACAGCATCATTAGTGTACATTCTTAACAAATATTTCAGATAACATTCCACTCTATCACCCTAAGGTCTCTCATATTTCCAGCATTCTAGCTGAAATTTCTCTCAAGCCACTAGAACAGATAATAGAAAGTACTTGAGAAAACAAATGCTAAGAATAATATAATATAGCTGAAAAAATAAAAGACCATCAATTGCGACTGTTGAAATACCACAAATAAAACATTATCACATAGAGTAAAATAACACCACGTCATTTCACTTATTCCTTTATTATATTTTACTAGATTATTGGCCAATGATTTTGGTATGAAATTTACACTGATATGTAAAAGTAAATCTTCCACAACTACAAGGTAATGTAATGCTTTTATATTATATCATTCATCAGCCCACCTAAATTGTTTCTACTCTACTATTACTAAAGTCAAAACAAAATAAATATGAATTTTTCTTAAATAAGATAAAATGTAACCATATATATATATATATATATGTACTCAAGAGATTGATCTAAACAAGAAATGTATAAATTTTATTATATCTCAAATTCTCATCATTTGGAACTATGATTAAAAAATTACACTATAAATTCTTATTAAAAGATTACCACAACAATCTCTTAAATGGATATAATCACACACAATGAAGAAACTAAAACAAGAATACATAACATTAACACATACAACAATAAGAAAGCAAACAGAAATCTATGTTGTAAAATGATAAACAGACAAATCACACAGAGGAATATGCTCACAAAATAAACAGTATTCCAGGAAAACATACAAACAGAACTCCTTTAATCGTAGAATGTTCTAGTGCGCAAAAAGAATACAGCTTCAAAAAATAATAAGTAAAAGCATACCACACTAATATACATAGGCACGCATACAGCAATTGTTTTATGGAAGATATCAATTACGCATTAACATAAACAAAGTATAAGTTCTAAATTCCTAAAAATTTTAATTTCCCTAACAGCAATCTTATATTTTTATATATATATATATATATATATATGTTTGTCCATATGCATTCCTACACCATTCATCCGATGGCAATGAAATGTTCGTGAGTTGTGTGCATACCTGTGAAGGTTGCTGAATTAGTTTGGATCAGCTAGGTGGTGCTGGAATAGATATATTTCGAAAAATCCTATTTATGGTCCAACTTGGCTCACATTCAGAAAATGTATTAGTTACGTAAAAGGAAATATTTTTACAAAAAATGGACAACTAGGTGGCACTGGGGTAGAGATATTTCAAAAAATTGTATTTATGGTTCAACTTGGCTCATAATCAGAATATATATTATGTATTTATGGTCCAATTTGGTTTATATTCAGAATAGATATTAGTTACGTGAAAAGAAATATTTTTGCTAAAAAAGGGAAGAACAGAAAAAGGGGAAGAGGTGAAGATTGGATGAGGGAAAAAAGGAAAGGTTAAATTTTATGATGTTCAGTTTTTTCATGTTTTATCACACTTTCATTTGTGTTCGAATAATCTCTCTCTCTCTCTCTCTATCTGTATATATATATACTCAAATCTATCAATAGCAAAGCATTGCCGGGTCAGCTAGTAACAATATAAATTCAGAAATACTTATTAATACAATAGACAAACACCACTCAAATCAAAGAATTGTTTGACCACATTCAAATAATGTGTTTCCTAATCAAATAAACCAACAGCTATCAATAATGAAACAACAGTAATACAAACTGATAAAAGCTAATATTTCATATTCTTAAATTATTTATATTGAAGAATATTACTAATAATCATTTTACAAAATGATTATTAAGCATAATGAAATGTACAATCTTTTTGTGTAACAAGTATTCTTCATTGATTATTTACCTCTAAGACCTATAAGGCCTCCTGTAAATCCACCAGCATATGTACCATTTTTCCAGTCACTTTTTGCCCTATACTGTAAAAAGAAACACTCACATGTATACATTATAATATTTACTGATTAAATATATATCCACAACAATATACGATAGATACATATATACATAATTATATATATATATATACCATTCATCTAAATGATGTTGCGGGGTCCTTCAAAAGGGAAGTGTTTGACTTGTCAAAAAAAAAAAGAAATAAAAAAACACCTTAATAACATGTATTTATTACAGTGGTGCATCCACTGAAAATCTAAATTCAATTTTACATTTCGTTTAAAGGCATTTTATATGTGAAATTAATTTAAAAAAAACTATTTTAAGTATAACACTAAAAAAAAAATTTTTGTAATCTAAATGTTAAAAACCCCTACAATTTATCAATAATCAAATAATAAAGAAAACAAAAATGAACACATTAAAACTTACAGTGAACAATTCAAACAAAGCTAAAAAAAAAACCTAAATAATAATTACATCCAATTCATATGGAAATTAACAATAAAAATGGAATCAATATTTTTGAATTTATTGAGATTTATTTATATACGATAATTTTTAAATTTAATTAATTAAGGAAAACACAACTTTTAACCCATTTTGGTTAAAAGTAATTTTAGGTTTTAATCCAAAATCAGTTTCTCCAGGATTAGGATTTAAATTCTATTATGGGTAGGAAATTTTGATTTTTCACTGCACTAGTAATAAACTATAAAAAAGAATTTATCTTGAAATAACAAAATTTAACTAACATTTGGTAAAGGATAATTATTATTAATACGAAGATGTTATATTAAATAATAATGATGAATATATTTTATTTTTAATTAGAATTAAATCATTTCTTTTACATATACTGATACTTATATTAATATATATATATATAAAAAAAAGATATAAAAATTACAGTATTGATGCTGACAGTATAAAATCATTGCTTCAAGTTAACCTAACTTAACAAAAAACAATATATATATATTTATATATAACTTAGAATTAAAAACATGGCATAGTAATGATGGTTTTTATTTTTTTATTTTATTATTACCTTTTAAATGGTGATAAAAACAATAAGAAATTTGATAAATTAGAAAACAAAAGTGAATATAAGAAAGCAATAGTTATAAAACCTGATAGTCATAGTTAATAAAGATTATATTAGGAATATTGTATTTGTTTTCATATAACAGAATTATTAAAACTAAAAAGGTTTTTGCATATGGATACTTTAGTTTTAAACATGTATGTATAAGCATATCATTCATGTAAAATCTGTTGCTAACAATAGAACATTTGCTTTAACTAATTTCTGCAGTTAAGTTTATAACATAAATCTGAGTACACAGAAAGATAATATGTTGCAGAAGTGCACGTACACATCAACATACATGTAATGCTGATAAATTATTAGCTTTTAAATTAATGCTTTAATGCATTTTAAATTTTTAATGCTTTAAATTATTAGCTTTTAAGTTTATTTTCATCTATTTTAGATTCTTTATTTTGACTGTAGCTTTAGTTAGGGGTAATTTAAGTTATTGTCGTTGATTAAGGGCCGGAAGTCCTTTTTTGAGTATACTTTATTTTATTAATTATTTGTTGATATGGCTTTAAAGTTCCCTCTGAAATATTTGTTTTTTTAAATTTGATTTTTGTTTTAAAAATCTTCATAACCTTGTCTTCAAACAAAATCTCATAACCTTATTTTTTCTCTGTTGTTTGTTTAGACATAACACAGTATTTAGGTTTAATATGTGTGTCCGCACATATATTGGTACAAGAAATTACCCCTAATGCATAAAAAACATATGGTAATGAGAAAACCAATTGGTGCAGAAGAAACACTCAAAATATTGTTTTCTTACATATAAATCACATGAAGATCTAGAATCCATAAGCTACAGCTCATATAACAGCTGCATTTTCCGAAAACTTTGAATCTATTACTTTCAGAGCACTGATATGAACAAGATAACTTTTCAAATTAAACTTTTTATCTGCCTCAGATTCTACTTTCATTAGTTTTTGTACTATGGCTTATTTCTTAAATCTTGGTTATGTAATTTTTTGATTTAATCTTCCATAAACATTTACAACTCTTATACAGTTCAAAAGGTTACTAAACAAATGTTTTAGAATAATTTTTAATGTTTCATATAGTGAAGAATAAAATTAATAAAAATGTGAATATGTAACAATACTGGATTTCCTTTAACAAGTTGAACAACTCAAAACTCTATATTCCTTCTAATGTATGAGCATAACGTGTTGTTTGTACATAACTGTTTGATATACACAAACATAGTCTCTAAATCTATAAATCCAAATGTGTTTATATTTTTGACTCAGTAAATACATACTGTGCACACCACTACATGCATCTGCTTACTTTTTACAAATGCAGAAATCAGTATGCACAGGTGAATCAGTACACAGGTTTTGGCAGGTGAATCAATATGTACAGAATCTGATGATTTAAAGTAAAACAGGCCAATAACCATGGGCTATAGTAATCAAACTACTGTGACCTAAAGGTCACAGCAGGTAAAGCAGTGGACTGCTCTACATCATGCATTTGTAGTGAAACATATTTTAAAAATGGTGATTAGGTTGACTGCACAGCAGTTATTCCATCAGCATTTCAATACTCCATACATTGTGCTGCTCATAGCGGCAATATAATAAAAGTTGTGGATATTTACCCAACAGGAGTGCTACAAGATTCTGGACAATTTCAATCTTCATCTGTAAATAATTATAATATTGCAAGAGCTCAGTGTGACAAAGCAAATTGGACAACAGTCCATGTAACTTTCTTAACTTTCAAGTGGTTCTGCTTATGACTCACCAAGTGCACTGTCATTTATTAAGCAAAATGAAAAACAAAATATTTGTTACAGATTCGATTTGAATACTCAGCAGCTTCATATTCAACCTTTTCACAGCCTGCTAGAAACTGTCTGATGTACTATAGATAAATAAGCCATTTATTTTTGAAGAGGAAGGGCAAGTGGAAACAGTCACTCCTGCTCAGTATCCATTGATGTTACAGGAATTCCATGCTTCTAAACTGCATTGACAACGAATGGAATTGAATGTGGCAATGTTCTAACAGGATGGAGCAACATCCCATACTGCCAGAACATCCATGACGATGGTTCAAGAGATGTTTCCAAGACACGTATTTTTAAAGGAGGAGATGTTACATGGCTGGCACCTTCTCCAGACCTGTCTGTATGTGAATATTTTTTCTATGGTTACCTAAAGTTAAATCAAAAGATATTAAAAACTAAAGGCCTTTATATAAGAAGAAATTATAGCCATGGGGTACAAGCAAGAATGCAAAATTTGTGGGATAAACTGCATAACAAATAATGGAGGACATATGAACAGATGTTATTTAAAAAAAAATTACAAATACCATCGTATTTGTTGTTATTATGTAATAAGAAATAAATAAGTAAGCTATTTTTTATATTTAAATCTTCATTTTAAAAATCAGCATTTCCAAATGACTCAATGTACGTGCAAGTAAAAGTTACTCTAACATTTTCATCATCTTGTTTATATTTGAAAATATGTTATAAATGTCAATATGAATAGTCCCACAATAAGTTAAGAAAACTTTTAACAGGTGCTTCTCTACTGCTTATTGATGTACATTACTTCTTGTATGTACAAACAAGCCAATCATATAAATACGGATATGGAGGGAATCCTTTTCAAATAAATTAAATACAACAAATTAAAAAAAGAAAATTAAATATTTTATCACAATGAATGAGGTTAAACAAGGTTACTTCAGTCACCATTAATACTTTCATTTTGGTTAAATGATTAGCAGTATGAGCTGAAAGGGAAAATGAACATTTCTACTGGATAACTATGCATATTAAAGGGCTTTTGTATAAACATACATGACATAGTACTGTTGCTCTCTGACCCGGTAAAATTGCAGTAAATGATATATAAACTTGCAGATTATGTTAAACCTTCTGAAAAATTTAGACAAATCTAAAGTAATGGTGTTAAGAGGAATGGAAATTTAATAGAAGTATCAAATGCATATATTGATATTTCGGAATTATTTTTAGCCTTGAACTGCATTTCAAAGACAATTTCATCACCTAAATTTGTTATTCACAACATATGAAACAATTTACTTAATAAAACAGATGTATATAGTAAGTCAGATGTTAACATTGTTAGCAAAGCTGTAAAAAGATTGTAAAGCATGAGATTGAGGGTACCTAGAAAAAGAGCAGCTGGAAAAAAATTCCAGCATTTTGTATTAAAAAGATATTTAAACTTCAAAGTCATGTAACAACTTATAGAGTATACCTTGAATGGAAAATTAATCTGATGAGAATGTAAATTTTAAAATTACATTTCAATAATGTTAGAAATGTTTTTCAGATGCTTGCATGTAGACTGCCTCATGGTTAGAGTTGGGAGTTTCACTGTATAAATACATGTTGTGTACCGCTCTGTGTGTATTGTTGTTTTGGATTGGTTTTTTGGTTTGTTAATTGATTTGGCCTTACAGATTTTGTTGGTGGATATTGATTGATAAGTGTGTAACATATATAGAGTTTTGGTTAATGGACTGACAAGATATTTGGTTTTTTCTTTGGTGTAGTTTTTACTCCATAAGACTCTGTATATTTTAGTGGTAACATAACCTGTGGACTGGAGTGAATATTTTCTAAGTCAAACTGCAGGCATGGACAGGGGAATGATGTCAGTTGTTATTGATGAGAACAACACATATGGACTTAGAATAATTTGGAGTAGTTACTAGTGAATTATACTTTGAAATTTTTCTAAGTGCTAGAGTTAATTAGTGGGGAGATTCCTTTTTTCCCATTATTTCTGTACCCGTTCCTTCTACATCCCTGCCCTTTTGGATCTGGGTAAATCCCAACCTACCCCAAAATTTTGGGGCATGCCCTGAAAAAAAAACTTTTTTGAAATTTTTTGACCCTAAATTTTTTATTATACATTTTCCCGACCCCCCGAACCCCCTCAAAAAAAATGTTTAACCATAGTTTTGAACTTATACATTTTACCTACCCTGCCCACCATGCATTGGGCATTGAGAGGGTACATCATATTATATAAGAGTGTTTGGGTCATCTTGGTGACATTTCACCAGAGTTTTTAACAGAGGTAATTTTGGAGGCTTGCCATATGTCGCTGGGGAATGCATGACCAAATGAGAAACATGTGTATTGGTGGTCGCCTGAGTTAGCAGCAGCTAGAAAGACCCATTTTGGTGCAAGGAGGTGTCTACAGTAAGCAAATCGCAGAGTTGTGAGAAACGAGATTGATTTGGCACTGCCTCAATAGCGACATATGGGGGATGCCTTCAAGATTGTTAGTAAAACGTTTTGGAGGACGTTACCTGTAATGTCGAGGAGGCTACTGTAGGACTGTGTGGGGGTACTGTTTCCCAGGAGGCCATCTGAGATATTGGAGGAGGTTGCTGTGGTGGAGATTCCTCTGTCTGATTAGATGGAATTAAGTAGTGTGGTGATGAAAATCATTAGGTGAAAGAGTTCGGGACTAGATGAAATTCCTAATGAGGTAGTGGTGGCAGTGGCAATGGCGATTCTGGAGAAGGTGTTGGCTGCGTTTAATAAGGTGTTGGTAGATGGTGTGAGACTGAAGGTGTGGAAGGTGGGGTGGTTGGTTATGCTCCAGAAGGGTTGCAGGGAGGAGAGTGACCCCATTGGGTACAGGCCATTGTGCCTTTTAAGTTGTATGGCACAGTTGTTTGAACGGATGATGGCGGAATGGCTGAGATTCGAGATTGAAGCTAGTGAGGGGCTAAGTGAATACCAATTCAGTTTCTGCAAGGACCATACTGCAGTGCAAGTTGTTGAGTAATGCAGGTGATTGATACAGCAACTAGGGGTACCTGGAGAACCCAGGCTATTCCGTCGGTAGTGTTGCTGGATATAATGAAGACGTTTAATTCACTACCATTCGGATGGGTTCTCCAGAAACTAAAGAGGAGAAAGATTAGCCCATATTTCTACAGGCTTGTGCAGGATTACTTTAATGGTAGGGCAGTGGTAGGCAGTGCAGATGAGATTCCAATTGAGATTGGAATGGAAGGAGAAGTACTGCAAGGGTTGGTCATTGGTCTGCTTTTATGGTGTAGTATTGCTTGACGGGCTTCTCTGGTAAGGTTTCTCAGACGGGGTGTCGCCAACTGGTTTTGCAGATGATCTCTCCCTGGTCATAAAACTGAAGAGAGGTTATGGCCAGGGGGAACAAGGTGGTGAAGTGGTGAAGATGGTTCACAGTTAGTTATGAGAGCGACAGCTCTAGCTAGCACTGGAGAAAACACAGTCGGTATTAATGACTGGAAGATGGTGGCTATAGAAAGTTAGTTTGTCAGTAGGAGGCTCAGAGATTGTACCTGCGCCCAGGGCTAAATACCTGGGGGTGACACTAGATGACAAGCGCCCTTTTCTGCCGCATGTAGTGGAAGTGGTGAAGAAGGGCGGTAAGACTGTGGCAGCGATTAACAGGTTGTTGAGTAGGATGGGCGGGCCTAGCACAGTGAAGAGATTTTTAGCATCGGTGGCTAGGTCTGCGTCTTGTACATGATTCCAGCATGAAGGAGAGTATTAAATATGAAGATTGTGAGGGAATGAGACTGCTCTCTTTGCAGAGGCCGTTGGCAATTGGGGTGGCATGGTTGTACTGAACTGTTTTGACAGAAGTAATTTTATTGATAGCAGCCATGCCACCTTTAGAGCTGATAGTGGAGGAGATAGTGGAAAGCTCGGCAGGTGTGCCAAAAGGTCAAGCTAAGCAAGATACGCTGATGAAGTGGCAGCACTGTTGGAAAAAGGCACAGGTAGGAAGCTGGATAAGAAGGCTGATCCCACAGCTCAAACCATTGCTGAACAGGAGGTATGGTGAGTTAACCTATGGGATGACGCAGTTCCTGTCTGTTCATAGCTGTTTCAACAAGTATCTGTGAGACAGAAAGAGGAGGAGGTCAGATAGATGCCTCTACTGCAGAGTGTGATACAATGAAACACACAATGCTTCACAGTGTCAGATGGGTGATAAAGAGGAGAGAGATGGAGCATGTTATTGGTGTGACCACCCCAGATAACGTGGTGGAGACGATGTTGTTCAATCGGCGGAATTGGGATGCCATTAGTAATATGGTCATACATATAATGAGAGCTAAGGCTAGAAAAGAGGTGGAAGATGAGGAGGATGATAGAGAGAACATCAAAAACGGAGATTTGGGGTTGGGTGGATAGCCCCTTTCAGGTGGCATGGGATGCTGAGGTGTCTCATGGCTGATGAGTGAAAGGGGACTCCAGGTGACTTGTTAAAGGGTTAAAATAAAAAGACCAGAGTCCCAGGTGGAGAATCCTCTGGCAATTAAATTACACAAGTTATTGTTGACGAGTTTATTGCATTAGTTTAGTATTTTATTTATGTTAGCAAAGTTTAATATGTACCATGCCTCCCGAGAAAAAAGTGCCTCTTCATAGATAGCTGACTATCCTGGAACATTTACATATGACAGATGTGTTTTATACTGTTGAGTTTGCAAGAAAAATATTTTGTGCACAAAAAAGTTTCAAATACAAGCCAAGTCAAGAAACTGAAAGACAAGTCTTCATATCGCAGGATTGTAAAAGAACGGCCCACAAGAACAACTTACAACAGCAGCAAGTAGCTGTGATTTCACTTCCAAAGGTAAACAAAAAATCTACTTTATCATGAATTTATGTGATGCATTGCTTGCAAGTAATACTCCTCTTCACAAACTTAGAAATCCTACCTTCAAAGATTTTCTGCGAAAATATTGCTTGAATCGAAACATACCAGATGAATCAACATTGTGTAAAGATTACATACCAACATTTACCTACATGTTCTGAAAGAAATATGCAATGAACTAAAGGATAGCATTATTTCAATTTCAGCTGATGAAACTACTGACAGTTGTGGCCATTACACTGCGAATTTAATTGTCGGTGCATTAAAACTAGAGCCTTCTTCTTATCTGGTTCCCTACAAAGACCTTGAAAAGACAAATCATTCTACAATCGCCAAATTTGTGAATGAGTGTATGAAAAAATATTTCCTGAATCTTCTGCAGATAAAAGTTTTTATATTTCTCTCAGATGCTGCTCCCTATATGATCAAGGCAGCCAAATTCCTCCAAGTATTTTATCCCAATTCGATTCATGTGACGTGCTTTGCTCACAGAGCACATCGATTCGCTGAAGAAGTATGATCCATGTTTGGGAATGTAAATAAACTGATTTAATCAACAAATTATTGCCTTATTGTGAGCAATAAGGCCAATAAAGAAAAACTGCCTTTACAAATGTGCGTTTACCTCCCGAACCAGTGGTGAACGTGGATTGAAGTTGTACTGTTTTACAGTGAACATTTCAAGGCCATCAAAGGTGTAGTAAACAACTTTGATAGTGCAGAGGCTATGACAGTTTGTCAGTCCAAGGAAGCATTTAATGATTTTGATATCAAAAATAAACATAGCTGTAATTAGCACTCATTTTTCATTTTTAGTATTAAGAAACTTGAAACTCAAGGTTTGGCGTTGACTGAATCTATTCAGTTAATGAATAAAACTTGCCAAACAAGCTCTGCATTGCCAGAGGTATTCCTGTGTAAACTTACAGAAAAATTTGAAAACATTTTAAACAATAACCCAGGCTTTGAACCTTTATGTCAAATTGATAGTTTTATTAGTGGGACGGATGAACTTTTGCCAGAAACAATAAGTGCTAACATAGCAACCAAATTCAAATACTGCCCAGTTACCTCAGTGAATGTGGAACAATCCTTTCCCATATATAAAAATATTTTTAGTGATTGAAGACACAATCTTACTACCGAACATTTAGAACAGTACGTGATTGTTTACGTTTACAAAAGTAACAAAATGTTAAATAATTGTTAATCATGGATTTATCAATATGTTACTCAACTTCTTACTAATTGTATGCTGATTTTGAAATAAAAAAAATAAAAATTACTATTTTTTAAAATTTATTTAAAGTTTCATATTTTGACACTTTTCATGCATATTTTAAGCATTCTTCGTGCATATTTCAAGTGTTTTATGTTGCATATAATCCAGTCTCTAGTAATCGCCATAAAAGTACTCATATTAAACAATAATTGAGCAGTAAAATAGTGAGTACTATATACATATGTAAGTAGGAGGCATCCTGTGACAAGAATTATAACTTTATAATCTGTTTTAAGTAGTGCTTTATTGTTACTTTTTTTTCTTCATCTGTACTAATGGGAGTTATATATTTTTATGTATAGCGCAAGTATGTTTAATACAAAGAACTACTTTTTATGAAAAATGCAAACTGAAACAGATCAAAGATTTTAATAGAACAGTTAGAAACTTTAAAGAAATAAAACAGAAGTGGTACATTAGAAATTCCAGAGATAAGTACAGTGATGGAAGAATTAGGCAGGTACTTAGATTAAAAAAAAAACATATCATGATTGGAACCAATGAAGATATAAAATTGGTTATGGTGAAACATAATAATTTACACAACAGAAAACACATTTAAAGAAGAAGGTGCCTAGTCTTAAAAAACAGAAACGGGGCATAACGTCAAAATTGGATGACTTAGAAAACAGAGGAAGAAATAACCTAATATTTAAGGGGCTTATGATGAAAATGTTGATGATTGATCAAGTTAAAAAGTCTTTGTGTTGACAAGTTGGGAACATGTAATGACAGCTGGAAAAATCATGTGCATCCTTTGAGATAAAGCTGCAAGGTGATTGCCTATATCCCAACTGATCATGATATTAATTCCATTATGAAAAACTTGCTTATATTAAAGGATACAGAACATGAATTATGAAAATTATAAACAGAACTTTTTGAAATGAATAGGTTGCACCAAAGAAGCAGATTTTTGTTATCCAACATAGCTAAGAGTAAAAAAAAAAAAAAAAGTTAATGTTAGAGGATGGCAAACTACAAAAACAGATGGGGAAAATGATAAATGTATAAACTATTGGGACTTCTGGGACATGACTTAATGTAAGTGGAAAATACATTCATCAACTGGAAAACGGCTGATTAAAAAATTAATTGAATGGTGTCTGCCAAATTGATTTAAAGGATCTGAGGATAAAGAACACATAAACAATTTTATAAAGAGGTAATTCAATGAATTTACCAGTTTACAGCTTTATCTAATTCCTAATGTAAATCACCAACCTAAGCTCTAATAAATCATTTATCTCACATCTCTTCAACTGATTTTACAATACTATACATTTACATCTATTTTTATAAATTTAAAAAATGCAAGGCATATTCATAAAGTAAGAGCCATCAGCTTATATTTAAATATTAGCGAGTCTGAACACAGTTTCATGCATGCAGAGCCATCTATCGGCTATTACAAAGCTACTGCAGTTGTTTTGATTTGGTAGTAGTCGTTTGCCTACCGGTGAATGCAGATCACTATGTCCGTGACAATCATTTCTCCCGCCAATTGTGAAGTGTGTGCTGTGATTCGATTTTTGTGTGCAAAAGGATCTTCAGTTGAAATACATTGGGTGTTGTGCCCAGAGTATGAACCTATAGTAATGAGTGAAGGAAAGGTTAAGCAATGGTGTCGAGACTTTAAAAGCAGCTGCACAAATGTGCATGACGAAGAGTGGAGTGGCAGGACTAGTATTCAGATAGACAAAATCATTGAACAAGTGAACCAAAAACTGCGATGTGATCAACGATTGACGATTTTGCTCTGACCGATGGATTTCCGCATGAGCAAAAATGCTCATTTTTACCAAAATGCTCATTGACCAACACAAAGGGCAAAGAATGTGCAGTGAATGAGCATTTTCGGACTGCTATCGACAAGATGGAGATGATATGTTTTTCCACATTGTTATGGGTGATGAGACATGAATATCCTACACCAACACAGAATCGAAACAACAGTCAATGCAGTGGTGCCATTCAAATTCCCCAAAACCAACAAAGTTTAATCAATTTCCGTACTCAAAAGTCGAAAAATGTTGGCTACTGTTTTTTGGGATGAAAAGGGCATAATTTTGGTTGATTTCATGGAACTTGGATTAACAATTACAGCTGACATCTACTGCGAAATGCTCACAAAACTGAGACATGCGATCCAAAATCAACGACGCAGGAAACTGTCTTCCGGCGTAATCCTCCTTCACAACGTGTGTCCTCACACCGCTGCCTTAACCAAGAAAAAGATTCATGATTTTTGTTGGAAACTTTTTGACCACCCTCCATACAGTCCCGACCTTGCACCTAGTGACTACTTACTCTTCTTGCATTTGAAAAAGTGGCTTGGTGGACAGCAGTTTGAAAACAACAAGAACCCAAGACTGCCGTTGTGAAGTGATTCAATTCCCAGGTGGTGAACTTCTATGCAGAGGGGTTAAAGAAACTGGAGCAGCATTAAGAAAAGTGCTTAGAACTGAATGGCGATTATGTGGAAAAGTGAAGTAGATATGTAATAAACTAAAACTGTAAGTAAAAACCTTTTCTCACAAGTTTATTTCTTTTTTTAATGACCAAACAGCCTTTACTTTATGAATATGCCTTGTATTAAACTGTATGATCAAGATGCTAATCTAAATGATAATCTCTATTATCATTGATGATGATCATCTGTATTATTTAGATGGTAATCTAAATAACACTGAAAAGAAGATAACAATTTAAACTATGATTCATGTATCAAAGTTGATACTTAAACACTTTCAAATTTATATAATATTATATCAGTATCTTCATTATAATCATTGAAAAAGGTAACATTAAATGAACATCTGATGCATAAAGGAAGAATAAAACACAGTAGCACAATAAAAACTTAGTAATGCAGGGTAGAATTTAAGATAATATATACTATAATTTTAAATTAAACCTCTCAAAAAGCGAAGTACCCTACCGATTCAATTGTACATTCAATAGCAGAAAATATTGCTCCAACTAGAGCAAAATTTTTGGCATAACTGAAAGTTGTTTTCCTCATTTCACGAAGTATTTCTCGAGCTGACTGTTGTTCAACACCAGGGCCAGGAACTGATGGTCCTACACTAGTAGAAAATAATCCAATAGCTGCTCCAAGTCCAAAACCTTAAAAATAAAACAATATTTTAAAACAAATTAATATTTATACTTCAACACTGGTTATGGGTAACTGTCTTAATGTAATATGAAGTTTTCATTTATTATGTGAACTTTTCAAGTGGGTACATTTAAAAAAAAATGAAGGTAGCATTTATAAATGAAGGATTAATTTAAAATAAGCAAGTTTAATGTATACTTCATTTTAAACAGCAATAACTACAATTTATATTAGCCATAATACAGTACCCAAAAATTAAAAAAATACATAATAGAAGAACTGGTTAATATGATAATCTTCATGTTATTAAGTTTATTTAACCAACAATATGGCCACTTTTTCCATATTAATAATACGAACTTACTTTCTATCAAATGACCACCTCCAACAATGAGCAACAACCAGCCTAAAACAATTGCCCCCCTGCATTTTAGTGCACTAAGTGGAATAAGATGTTCATAAAACACTCTCACTTTAAATTGGAAATTATTTTTTTATATTAGTCCTGCATTAATCTGAACTTTGCAAGACTAGTACTGTTCAGATTACATATTTCTTGATCAAGATTGCTTACTTAAAAAAAATTTTATACAAAAAGATATTCCTCTTATATATATACATTTATACTAACTGAGAAAATTTTTTACACCAGAATGAACAAATTAAAAAATAAATTGCAATTAACTAACAACAAAAATTTATTTTTGCAACTGTATCTTATTCCTCCCACCTTACACATTACATCTATACTACTGGCAAAATAAAAAATATATATTTTTCCTGGTAATAAAAAACCACTAACTGAGAAAATGATAATAATTCAAGAAAATTAGGAAAGAAGATCATTAGCACGCAAAATTAATAATAAAACTAATAAATTATAACACCAATACTTTAGATGCTTTGGGAATCATGAATTTTAGTGCAATCTTCTTTAAAGATTGCCTTCTTCAAGTTTTCTTCTTTTTCAAAGTCTTCTTGAAGACATTTTATGTCTTGATTGCTTTAAAGAAGGAATTAATATGGCTTTTAAAAACACAAAAAAAAGTCATAAAAACAAAACATTTTACCTGATTTTAGAATATGATCCACAGAGCATACTCAAAATACCCAAGCCACCTGAACATTATACAGAAAAACTCAAACACCATAAAACACCTAGCACACAGTAACCATTATAATAATATGCTTAATGTTATAATAGCATGCTTAAAATAAATAAAAGTTTTATAAAATGAACACAACAAAATAATACTTCATATTAAAAGTATAAATAGACTTAGAAAAAACAGCTCATCACAAATTTAAACATATTTACTTTCAGAACAATAAACAAGAAGAAAACGTATCATTATTTACAGAACACAATCACGAAATAAAATTTCTCTGGAATATATAAACTGAAATGCTTCAACTGCACAATGTTCTACATTGGTCAGCGCTTCAAACCTATAATGAACTTCTAAATATCTTCCACAGCAACATATTTGCAACCCATCTAATTGTAAAAAAATAAAAAATATATATATAAATTCATAAACCTCTCTCGACCCTTCTCCATAAAAACTGGATTGAGGCAAGGAGACGGCCTCTCACCACTCCTTTTTAACTGTGCCCTCGAATTTGTCATGAGAAAATGGTATGAAATAAATCCCAAAAATATAAAAATGGGTACTAAGAAAAACTCCATCACACTAAATTGCCTGGGATTTGCGGATGACCTCGCTCTTTTAGCAAATAATATTCAAGAAGCCACAACACAAATCATGAGCCTTCAAAACCTAGCACAAAAGATAGGGCTTCATATCTCTTTCAAAAAAACTGAACTAATGGCCATACATCTTCTGGTAATAGAAATTACAGTAAACAATCAGAAAACTAAAATAGTAAAACAATTTAAATATCTAGGGGAAATAATAACTTATAATTTAAATGAAAAAGTGACATGGCAAAACAGGACAAATAAAATGATTAAATCCCAAAAATTAACTTGGTCAACATATAACAAAAAATGCCTTTCGACTAAAACAAAACTTAAACATTATAAAACTGTAGTTCAGCCAGAAGTCACCTACGGAAGCAAGACCCTTTTCAAAATCACTCAGAAAAACCGAATTGATAAAATTCTGAAAATAGAGAGGAGAATTGTCAGAACGTGTATCAATAAAAAACACCAAAAAGAAGGCCAATGGTGGATTGTGCCAAATGAGGTGGTGTATCGAGAAATAGAGCCTGTTAGTGATACTATGCGGAAAAAAAGAATCTCTTTCTTAGGTCATGTCATAAGGACACCAGAAACAAGACTGTCAAGAAATATCATTGAAAAGCTCTGGTTCCAAAAGCTAGAAGTAGGATGGATCAAAGAAATTAGAGAAGATATGAAAGAATTGGGAATTTCCCTGAATGACCTACAGAATAAAACTGGAAAAATTACAAAGCTAAAAAACAAAAACATTAGATTTAAACAAAAGACAGACAAACGACAAAATAAAACAAAGAGGGTGTTTACAGATGAAGAAAAGAAAGCAAGATCTGAACGGATGAAGAAAACTGGGCAGCTTGGAAGAGTAAAATAACACGCTTTTCTCACAAAAGATCTAACTAAAATTGACTTGTGGTCCCATATTGGCAAAAAAAGCATAATAATAATAAACCCATAACAATGATATACCAAATGAACAGGTGAACAGGGGCAATTTAAATCCAGCACACTTTTCAATCACCCTCTAAAATCTACTAGTAACAACTGCTGACTCCAGATTGTAAACAGCAGCACCAGTCACTGAAAATGACCGACTACATGGGTAAATGAAAACATTACGAAGTAAGTTTTAAAAATCTAATATTCATTACATTTGGTTAGGTTTATAGTTTAAAATGTAACATTTTAAAATTATTTTATCATATTTTCTACTTATCATAGACAAAGATATCACAAGTTAAAGAAGTAACAATCTAAAAGATAATTAAACAAAGTTAAGGTTTGAATGAGCTAAGAAATATTATAAAAATATGTACTTTAGTAATAAATGGAAAACTTTAATAAAATCAATAATTAAAGCAGAGGAGAATTTAAAATAGAAAATGAAAGAAGAAAGAAGTAGCAGTTCAAAACATTTATTATTGAGCAATAAGATGCATGTAGATGATATTTTAAATATGTAAAAGATGAATACAAGAATATGATGTAAATTGCATGTTAAAAAAATAATTAGAATAGGTTTGTAGAAATTAAAACTGTAGGTATCCACAAAAGTGTGCATTGAGTATCATTGTAAAAGAAACAGAAAATGGAAGAATATAAGGCCAATAAAGGAATGAATATAAAGAAGAGCTGCAAAGAGAGAGAATTCTAATATACTACAAAAAAAGAACAAAATGGATTATTAAGCGAATGGAGACACAGTGAGTTAAGATTTGATTTTTTTTACATAAATGTATTATGAAATAAGGCTGTGTGGAATGTTATGAACTAAACAGAATATACAAATTACTACACTACTGGAGTTAAGAACTAACATTAAATAACTGAAGTTACACAGATTAATATGTAAATTTTATGAAACTACAAAAATACAATCAGACAAAATATATAGTAAAACCAGGATAAAGTGGATCTTTAAACTGTTTAATAATTTTAGTTTCCTTGCAGAAAACATATTACAGAGTAGAAACCTGAAGACAATTTCCGATACTGTAATATTGGGTACAACTGCAGTATAATGACATTGTCTAATGTTATACATGTTTTTGAATAGCTTATGGGGAGGAGTGTGTAAATATAAAATATTAGGTGTTGTGAAAATAAACCCACCAGGTTGGTCTAGTGGTGAACTCATCATCACAAATCAGCTGATTTTGAAGTCGAGAATTCTAAGGTTAAAATTCTAATAAAGGCAGTTACTTTTATAAGGATTTGAATACTAGATTGTGGATACCGGTGTTCTTTGATGGTTGAGTTTTAATTAACTGCACATCTCAGGAATGGTTAACCAGAAACTGTACAAAACTACACTTCATTTACATGCATACATATCATCCTCTGAAGTAATGCCTATGGTTGTTCCGGAGGCTAAAGAAATAAAGAGAGGTGTTGTGGAAGTGTGGCATTAGGAGTTAGGTGGCAGTAAAATTTGAAAATTAATATGCCAATAAGTGTTATACAAAAGACTAGAAGTTTTAATTCCTTTTTAAATATGAGGCACGCTAGTATAATGATTAGTATATATAACTAATTAGTATATGTTTGTGAGTTTTGAAAGACAAAAAAAATTAAAAATATAATACAGTTAACACAAGATTAGATAGGACCACTTGGTGGATCATATGTGGCATACAATTGTCAAACAAAAAGGCTTACATCCCTCTGAAAAAATATGTACACATTATAACTGTATATCCAGTAATAAAATATGATTTCTGAATAAAACATTTTAAAAATTTTTAACTATGGTTAGGTTTAATTAAGTTAGCTTACGTTTATACATATAATTTTTTTAAAGTTAATTTTAAGACTCATATTTCTCTGTAATATTATACAAATACAATAAAAAACTTGGTCCACCAACTAAAGAATAAAATAAAATTAGGTGGGATGACACTTACCTTATATCATTGCATATACACAAGAGTACCAAACATTTATCACTCAATGTTTTATATGTATACACATCTACCCCTAGCTATCCGTAAATATGTACCTCTCCCCTAGGAGGCGTAATCACCATTCAACATAGTAGCCTTACATTGACTGCATTGTTATAGGGAATAATATTGATTACAGGAAAATTAAATATACATAATGAAAATAACTGGGTAAATAGCTTTAATTTTTATCACAATATTTTTTAATAACATTTGTGTTAAATAAGACAAATACTAAAATGGGAAAATTGCAAAGAGGAAACACACCACAAATTATCAAAGAAAAGGGGAGAAATATTTTTCATGGCGATAAAATTTAATTTTTTTTTTAATTTTACTCACATATGTTTACAAAAGAAAGGTTAATATTATATATGTGTTGAAAATTGTCCAAAGTAATATTCATTTTTTCTCTCCTAAAACAGGAGAGAAAATTAAAAAAAAATTTATCATAGGGAAGTCTGCTTGTCATAAACTACTTTATATTTTAATTATAATTCATAACACCTTAATGGAATTTAAAAGACACATGGAAACCAAAAATAATAACAATGAACAGGAATATAAATATAAAATGTCTGAGTTATTTTAGATAATTTCATATTAATACTAATATTATCCAGTTTGATAACATTCTTCCTTTTCTACAACTGTTGGCAAGGCGAAGAAAATGGAAGCGAAAGAAAATGTTGAAAAGGAAGTGAGAAAATTAAAAATAAAAACTTGTGATCTTAATGGTGATGAATAACTTGGAAGAATTTTTTAATAAAAATTGTCTTCAATTTAAGAATCTTTTTATGCAAGATGCAGAAAAAGTTATGTTTAATAATTCTATAGAACTTACTTCTTCAGAGACATAAAAAACTTTTTTCAGAAAAAATATATTTACTGTATCTTCATGTATTTTACACATGTTATGAAAGTAATTTAAATGTTAATTTTTCAAAACAAATACAATAATTCTGACAGGCCTAGTCCTGTCTAGTTTAAAAATGTATTTATTTACACAGTTCTGTTTTATTTTAGTAACTAAAACACATGTATTAAAATTTAGTAATCCTATCTACCAACTTCACCGATTTTTGTTTCTAAACTAAAAATTAGTTTTAAAATACTGTTTCACAACTCTTTTTTTATATTAGAATTATGTGAAACCTTACCTAAATTACTCTATTCTACATAATTTTTTTCACATATCTATGAAACAGAAAATGACAAAAATCAAAATATTTGCCTGAAACTGCAAGATTTGAAAGATTCAATTATATAGGTTTTGCTTGTCACTGAATGTGAAAATTGGAGGAGAAAAGATTATGGAGGTAGAAGAATTTTGTTATTTGGGAAGTAGAATTACTAAAGATGGACGAAGCAGGAACGATATAAAATGCCGAATAGCACAAGCGAAACGAGCCTTCAGTAAGAAATATAATTTGTTTACATCAAAAATTAATTTAAATGTCAGGAAAAGATTTTTTGAAAGTATATGTTTGGAGTGTCGCTTTATACGGAAGTGAAACTTGGATGATCGGAGTATCTGAGAAGAAAAGATTAGAAGCTTTTGAAATGTGGTGCTATAGGATAATGTTAAAAATCAGATGGGTGGATAAAGTGACAAATGAGGAGGTATTGCGGCAAATAAATGAAGAAAGAGGCATTTGGAAAAATATACTTAAAAGAAGAGACAGACTTATAGGCCACATACTAAGGCATCCTGGAATAGTCGCTTTAATATTGGAAGGACAAGTAGAAGGAAAAAATTGTGTAGGCAGGCCACGTTTGTAATATATAAAACAAATTGTTAGGGATGTAGGAGGTAGAGGGTATACTGAAATGAAACGACTAGCACTAGATAGGGAATCTTGGAGAGCTGCATCAAACCAGTCAAATGACTGAAGACAAAAAAAAAAGGTTTTGCTATACAATAAGAATACAATAATTACCTCCCAAAGAAAGGAAAAACAGATGTGAAAATAACAGCACTGTCAGCTTGTTACCTCATAACAGCAATTTTAATAGAAGTGAATGTGATATGGTGTTCTAGAGAAAAACCAACTCAATGAGGACGAAAAACAAGAGAAAAGATTCTAGTTCCAGCATAATCTTGGAAGGTAAGAAATAAAGACTGTAAGGTATATAAAATTTTTAATTAATTTTTATAATATAAAATTGAATAAAATAGCTAACTTCTAGGGAAAACTAATCTGATTTATAGAGAGAAGGTTACTTATAATCTACATGGAAGCTGAGGGCTTTAGTTAATCGAACTCTGTAAAATGAAGCCTTAATTTTAAAAAATAACTTGATTAATGTAAATGAAAAGGCAAGTAAATAGGACAAAAAAAATTATCAGAATTAAAAAAAGAAAATGTCAGATACAATACCAAAAAATGTTAGAAAATCAAGGTGTACTTTCATGTAGTAGTATGATAGTATCAAACATAAATTAAAATAATTAAAAATATCTGCAACTTTAGTAGTCCTACTTTATTAGCAAAGTTCATTGCACATAAAGATTTTTGTTTCTGAATTAAAAATTATTCTAGCAGAAATTTGTATTGTATTATGATAAATAATATACACCATATATTGTGAAAATAAAACAGGCAAGCATGGAAAAAATAAAAAACTATGAAACACTGTTACAGAATAATTTAAATTCAAGAAATTAATGGTCTTCGGAATGATCAGCTTGAGTCTGTAAGAGTACACATTTACCATACCTTCACATTTTTACACCTGACTGCGAACAGATGCCTTGGCATCTCTGCAGAGTACTGTTGGCATCATGTCATTGCGCTGTTACTACGTAATCTAGTATTACGTAAATAAATAAAGTTAAAAAAGAAGTTTTTGGAGAATTTAAACAAAACAAAGATCATTCCATTTTCATAAAAAAAATAGGTTACAATCATATATTAAGACACCAAGAATTTATTTTAATAGAACAAGGCAGTGTATCTAGAAATATAATGTAAAAAAGCACAATTAAGAGTACATTGAACAATAAACGTAGAAATGATTAGATCGCGATTAGAACATTTAAAAAAAAAATTCAACAAAGTCAAATGACTGATGACAAAAATGTAATAATTAATAAGTCTTAAACGTTTCAATGGTTTAATAAGAAAGTTAATAAACCTCGTCATTATAGCAAAGTTAAATGAAAAGTAGTACTTCATAACCAAGATTGTAAACCTAACAAAGATTTAAAAATTATTTAACCTCTAAAATTTACAAAAAAAAACTAATCTAACCTAAAACACAGCTCATTCCAGTCTTGAAAGCACAACTTTCAAACACCGCCTCAACCATTTTTTCTTCGTTGGTTTTTATAAATACAGGACCCATGCTCCTCGGCACAACTATATTTTCACGATACCTGTATGTATTACCGATGAAAAATAACGCAAGTTCATTTAAAACATTATCATTAAAGAATTCTGGCTTTACATTTTCGTCATTAGCACGGGACATTTTCAAAATAATAGGAATCGCAAAAGGTTATGTTACGTTTAGACCAACCACGAGAAATTTATCACCTCACACTGCCAATATCTCGGAAAAAATTGCCCAAACAGTAGAATACTTCAGATTATGAAAAATTAATGTTATACTGAGTGCCGTTTAAGAGTGCCTGATTGGAGATTTTTCTTACTAGTAAATAAATAATCTTCGTTTTTTCTCAATATAAAAACTATTAATGTTAAAAATACAATAATCCTTCACCAGGATTATTGTAAAAAGGCTTATTTAAGATAAAAAGAAACTTTTTTTAAAAATAAATTAATTTTCAAATTCTCATAAAAAAAAACAAGTTTCACGTTTGAGATTTATTGAAAAAATATTTTTTTTTATTTATTTATTTCTATTGATGATTTAATTCACCACGGAAGCGGTACTTTTCAAGATGCCCGCAGACGATCTGTAGTTAGCCAGTTGTTGTAGTTAGTTCTTAGATGGCTGAAAGGAGAAAATAAATAAATTAAAATTGTAATCTAATTTTATACAATAAATAAATATAATTATAAACCTAACCTAACTTAATCTAGTCAAACGCTCGTTAGTCAAGGTTAACGAGCGTAGATTAAGTTTGGTTCGATTATATTTATACGTTTAGATTTATCTATTATATAAATTTATGTATATATTAATTTATTTAGTTATTTATATAAATTTATTATACAATTCATCTTCAATTTACGCGGGTGTTAAGTTCCGGAATATTTCCGCGTATAATGAAATCGCGTAAATTGAGAATTACAATTAATTCAGAAATACAGGTTTGGTTCTTGTTAAGTTATACAGTAAATGTATATGTAAATTTCTGTGTTAATATTTTCATTATTTAAATTTCTCCTCAGTATTGATATAATTGAACGTATGTGTTAGTTTACTTTTGAAATATAGTATTTTTGTAACAACATCCAAACTAAATTTCATATAATAAAATTTTAAAAAAAAATTAATTCAAATTGTTTTCAGTCAACTTTATGATCATTTTCAATGACCCAGATTAGTCTAACTAATCTTCAAATCAACCAAAATTGCTTTTGAACTAAGCTAAAAAAAAAAGAATTATAAAATATAGATTGGTATTGTGTCATGCAAATTTATGTTTTTAAATTAATATTATGGCCAATTTTCATGAATAAAAATACTAAAATTTCATACTGATTTATTAGTTTGATGTTTTCTTAAGCGCCAAGTCTGTTTCTATGGCTTATCTGTCCTCTGTGACAGATCTTTCCCTTATTTCTGATTGTTTCTACCCTAGACTATTTCTAGTTTGAAATAAATGCTTACTTGATCTGTATTAAGGTTACTGTATTTATAGAGTTACTGTATCTTTAACACACATAGTTTGAAAAACAATCAAGGGGAAGAGTACCTCATTCTGAGTGAATCTTATTTTTATTTTATGCTGTAAAAATAATCAATTTTAGTAAATAAAATAAGCTAAAAAGAAAAAAATAAGATTAAGAGTAAGTAAAATAAGATTATTACAGAATTTATTTTTTCATAAAGTAATTTATTAATATTACAAAGAATATAATCAGGAGTAAATGAAAATTATTGTAAAATAAGCAATTTAAATTCACAATTTTACCTTTGGGAAAAGTAATTTTAATTCTCTTAGAAAATTACTTTATTTACAAAATATTATTAAATAAGTATTAGTATTAATATTAATAAACAATTATAATAATAAAAGATTAAATCTTTTATAATAGTCAGGTGGAGTTTCTGGTAAATAAACTGGGTGCTGTATAAGAAATAAATTGGTTCAGTGTTGGAATGATTATATAGCACTTCATTTACAGAGAGGCCACAAAGTCCTTTTCCAGATAAAGAAATAAAAACATGAATTGTTCGGCCTTAATTATATAATATTTCTATGTATAAAACTTACTTTAAATTGCATTAGTATATGCTCCTCCATTGTATGTACACAGTTTTTTCAGTTACCAAGGGCATTTAGACATTCTCTTCCATTTCAAGGATCTAAGCCGAAACCTAGTCTCCGACAGCTTTTAAAGACAAATTTTTTTTTTTATTGTTAAAAAGGAAGTTGTTACAGGTTTTAAGTCTAGGCTTCTAGGTGGCCACTGAATTACAGAGCCCCTATCAATACACAATCTTCAAATGTTAATTTTAAAAATTCTTTACTGACAGATGAGGAATAAGATGAAGGTAACTTTTAAACATTTTAGGATATGGAACACTGTTAACATTTCTATCGAGAGAATATGGTCCTATCAAGACTGTTTCAGATATTGCTAACCACATCATTACATGTAGAGAGTGGTATTATAAGAAAGGGAATTTTCCTTACAGCAAAGATTCACATTCTGAGATACATTACTCAGATAAATGGAACATTTGTAGGAGAAGAAAACTGATTTCTATGATTGAACGTTGAGAGAAAGCCTTAGAAGACCTTTACAAGAAGTTTGCCTTGTCAGAAAGCTCATTAACACAAGCAATCTTACAGGTTTAATCCAATATATTTTTTCATCAATTCAAACAACTGAACATTTACAGATATTCATCATAAAGGAATGGATGAAAGTTGGGGCTGTTCAACTTACAAATAATTCACATCGCTGTAACAAAATGTCATGGTTTCACAGTCAGCATGTTAATTTGACTTAAATTTTTACTCTGAAAAAATTCTTAAGATATATCAACTTTTAATATTAATATCCTTATCTATGAAGACAAAATATATTAATTATAATGAATTTTATAAATGTACTCAGATGGATCCAAACTAGTATATGGTATGATGAAGTAACTGATAACAGCTATAAGCTAATGCCTTAGTTTTTTGTGTTCTTTTTTCTGTCTACTGTTAAAATTTTTACACCTATCAAGTTGAAGAGGTAAAAATCCTCTTGACATTGTTAAATACAAACTAGTTTACCAATCTTTGAAATATTGTTTTCAAAACTCATCTCTCTTTTGGAACAGATAAACAAGAGAATGTGATAAAGAACCAGTAATTAAAATCTACTGTATTTTTTAAGTTTCTCCTTCTCCTTCAGTGGATAACTTCTTACTGTTTAATTACTGATAATGAGGAAGAATGTAAGGAAGAAAACACACTTCCAAAGGGAAATCTCTTGAAATTTTATAAATTTTGTTAAATGTAACTTGATTACATGGCAAGACCTGATTGTGAAATTTAGAAAAAACTTGAAACACCAACATTATAAAATTTCTAGAGTTCAAACACAGGAAAAGGATGCACATATATCCAACCAATAACTATTCTTAAACTGCAGTTTATGTTTTTCTTTTTTCATTCAACCATTTTAACTGCTTCTGAAGCTGCATACAGGTAATCTTTTATATAGTCTTATTAAGTATCTGAGAGTTTAGCCAGTTTAACCATTTAAGTTTTCATCCTCTTGCTACTTTGTTAAACTACATTATTACGGTACTGAAAATGCTGTTATTGTATGTAAGATATATTGTAATTATTCTCATGCATAATGTTACAATGTACTAAATATACAATTGAACACTGTCATCCATCTTAAGAAAATTAAGATATACATGCAAATATATTATTGTAATTCATATTTCTGTAAACACATCAATGGAATTAACAACATTAGCTTAAAGTTTTACACAGAATTGCAAATATGTATTTTTAATTTAAATATTTTTTACATACATTCAAAGTACATATATACTTATTTATATTTGTCAAATTTAAATCATTTTACATACATTATCTCCATGTAGCGAATATTTATTGATTCATGTATCATCTTATATAGTCCCAGAAGAAATATTTCTTATTGTTAATATAAATTAACATGAAATGTATAATGATTCATTACAAAAAATAATGTACAAATAAGATGCCCATGTATATTTAAATAATTAGATACTTCAACTGGTACAAGATTATTATGAATCTAAATTGATTATTTTATTCAGTAATGTAGCAGGATTAGGAAAATACTACACTCTAAACAATACGAAATTACAGAGTATAATACATCAATAATAAAAGAAAACTGAGTAATAAAAAAAATTCATATGAGAGACATGGTGACTTTCTGTCTTCATAAACTAGATGTAGGAAATCAGAATAAATTTTTGTTATATGTGGATCTTGTTAATTTTAGGCATTTATCATTTTATTAGTTCTTTCTTTCCAGGTGGATTTTTCATTTAAGTTATATGTTATTTCTCCAAGTTATTTAAATTGTTTTACTATTTGTATTTTTCTTTTTGTTTACTGTAATGTGACTTATTACTAATGGGTCTGCTACCATTATTTCTGATTTTTTTCAAAAGAGATTTGGAGCCCTATTCTTTGTGCTATATTTTGAAGGCTCATTTTTTGGATTTTAGCTTCTTAGATGTTGTTCACTATTAGTTTTGGATGTTGTTTTTCACTATTATTGCTGTCATCTGTAAACCCTAAGCAATTTATGCTTATTGGATCCTTTTTTGCTTCCAATTTGTATACTCTTAGGGTTTTACTTATACCATTTTCTTATCACATACTCCAGACCACAGTTGAAGACCAGTAGTGATTAACTATCTCCCTGCTTTAGTCCGTTTTAATCATAAATGGTTCAGATAATTCTCTCTTTATTTTATTTCAGATTGGGTATTTGTTAAGACTTAATTTTATCATTCTTATTAATTTGGGGTGAAGTCCAAAAGTTCTTAATGTGTCTAACACTGATGGCCTGATTGTGGATAAAATTGTAGAGTTTCTTGAAGTTTACAAAGGTTGAATTGTTGCTTATATATATTTTTTTTTTTACAAATATTTATTATTAATTTAAGGATAATTATCTAGTTTGGGCATTTTCTCCAGGGTCAAATTCCTCCCTGGTATTCTCCTAATTGTTGTTCAAGATGATATTTACTGCAATTGTACAGAATTCTCAACATGACTTTATATAAGCAGTCCAAGAGGGAAATTCCTTTGTAGTTGCCTGGTTTGATTTTTCACCTTTTTTGTACAATGGTTGTATTAGAGCTGTAGTCCAATGCTCTGGTAGTTCATCTTCGATTCAGATTTTCACTATACATTGATGTAATGATATTTTCACTGGTTCTGTTCCATTTTCCATAATTTTGCAAATGTTTGATCTTCTCCACTTGCTTTGTAATTCTTGAACTCTCTCAGTACCTAGTATACTTCATGGATTGTCAGTGAGTTTATATTTTCTGTTGGGGTTTTTATTGGGTTTGTATGTTTATTTGGAGAAGTTCTTGGGGATCTTTGCAATTTAAAAGCTTATTAAATACTTCCACTAAAATTTCTACATTTTCTTTATTGCTATGAGCCTTTTTACCTTTTAACATTAGAATTGGGGATCTTATTTTTGGAGTTCTCTCCCAAATATTTTATAGTAATTTTTGAGTTTGTTTTCTTGTTATCTGTTTCTATTTGTAGAATTATATCTTTTTGGTATTGCCATTTGACTCTATTAATTTTTGGGCTGGTTTTCTTTATTTAGTTTGATTCTTCTGTTTTTTTGGCTCTGATACTTTAGCCAAGCTTGGTGTCTCTCTTTGAATGTTTTAATACACTTTCCACTTTAATACACCATTGATGTTTTTCCTTGGGTTTATTGGTAGTACCTTTTTTCTTTTTATCCTTTTTTAAACACCCCCAACATCCCCGGCCTCTGCCGTTAGGCTTTGCGCAGGAATGTCGGGGTGCCATGGCAGTCGACTGCCCCCCTGTCTTGCCTCATTGGCTTCCCATCGGGGTCCCCCCCAGCTTCATCGAGATGCAGCAGCCCTCCCTTCTGGACGACCATTACACCCCTCCACTGGGAGGCTACCCTTCCTGTCCCTACTCTAGGTTGCTGGCTATGCCTTATGCGTAGCCGACAAACCGCCACGTCCCCTTCTCATACCTTAGGGTCCCAAATGCGTCATGGGAGCACCCCGACTAACCCTCATTCTTGGATATGAAGGAGCCAGAGTGTCCTCAGCATCCAGGCTGCCTCCCGGCCCTACACGGCGACCACGATTCGCCCCTTTTTACCCCTTTTTTTACCCCTTGTTCCAACCAGTCCTCTACCCTTTGTTGTAAAGCGACCTACCAGCACTTTACGACGGGTCATTTTACATTTGTTAACCTTATATACAACTAAACAAAATAATAATACAAAACAAAAGAATCATCCCTACAATTATCGAGAGGTGTGGTGCACCAATTACCCTACCTACGTAGCCAGGTGTAAGTACCTTAACACTTGACGCGCCTTCTCAAGAGCGACACCATTGCCACAATATGAGTACTGCCGAGAACGGATGTGAAGGATACCCTCCGAACCTCTAGCTCATCTAATACCGTGGTTAACGTCCTTCCATCACAGTACTTAACCTCCAACTACCATTAATTCAATCCCATAACAACAGTAGAACATCCTTGGTACACTAAAAATTACACTACTATGTCTCCCTAACTAATTATAATCGTAGGACATAAATACATTGATACACATGCTATACTGGTCGCAGAAACAGTCGGAAGCAAAACCATAAATTCCTCTTGGATCTTGCATGTTGTTTCTCAGGCTGACACTGAGGTAACCTCCAGGTACCATTACAGATAACAACACAATAAATACAATAATAATAATAATATTAAACTTGTAAATTAAACTAAGGTTAAGATGTACATTATATTCATCGCTGGGGACATTGCTTCCGGCTGGCTCCTATTCTTCCTCCCACATTCTTCCTGCCTCTTCCTTTGTCTTCAGGATGCTAGCCACCATTCTTCTGACCGCCTCCCATTCGCTTATTGGTAGTACCTGTTCAGGAATTTCTTTTAGTTGGGAAATTATTTCTTCTAAATTGTGTTGTTTTCATATTTTTGGTTTTTTCTTCATAATTTTTATTATTTATTAGTTATCTTAGTATCCTAGGTAGTTATCTTAGGGTTAGGATTTTTTCTTTTTTAACAAGGTAAATTTAATTTTTATTTTTATTAAGTAATGATCAGATTCTGTGTCTGTTCCTCTCAGGACCATCACATTACAAATTTCCCTGTGGTAGCTTTTATCCATTCAAACATGATCCAGTTGCCATTCTCCTTTTGTTCGGTATTGGTGTTTCAAAATTTTGAGTTTACTTGGTCTTCTCATAAAGTATGTTGACTTTGAGATCATGTCATGGTTTCTGCAGAATTCTACAAGTCTTATGCCATTCTTGTTTGTCCTTTTTTATGCTGGCTATTTCCCTATGATGTCTCTGTATCTCTTTTCTATTCCTAATTGGGCATTAAAGTCTCCAGTTAAAACTTTGGTGTGGTTTTTATTTACATTTGTTGCTATCTGAATTAAAAGTTTCCAAAATTTATCTGCGTCTTCTCTGACTTTCTTTTTATTATTAGTGGGGGCATGGGCATTTACTACTGGATATATTTTACTCGCAGTTCTTATAGTTTATATGGAATTTCTGGGAGATTGTGATTTAAATTCTATTATGGAATCTATTATTTTAAGGTTGACTCTAAATCCTGTTCCTAATTGTGAACATTGTTTCAATACCTTTTCCTCAAAATTCCCTTGTAGATTCTGTATCCCTGTGATTTCTTTGGATTTTGATTAATGTTTCTCATTTATTGAAGTCTAGCTATCAAAATTCTTTGTCTGTTAAAATTTTGAGTCTCCCAGGTTGGATGAGGGAGTTCATGTTTTGTGTAATTTGTTTTGCCTTGAGTCTAAATTTTGATTTTCTGTCAGTCTTGGGTATTTCTAGATGCTTTGAGATTCATAATTATCTTTAAGGTGACCGCCCACCATATCCGACTGCAGTTATCCCTGGGTATTGCCAAGCAGTGGATTTTTCCTTAGAAGATTTTTTCCACTTTATTTTACTTTTCAAAGGTAATTGAAGATCCTTGAGTGGAATGAATTCCGAGTTACAACTCTAGATGTTATCTAGAGAGATGATAGTGAGGTATGAATTGATGATAGATAAAATTGTATGTGATTCCCGTTTAGTTCACCAGTTAGAAATCTCAACATTTTTAAGAGGTTATCCAGATGGACCAATGTGGAGGCGTAAACTGAATCTTAAAATTTATATTTTCACTTAAGTTTTTAAGTTTTGGAGAAGTTTAAGATTTGGTTCTGGAATCATTCTGTTCGATTCTACCTTACATAAATAAAATTTGTGAAAATGTTGCTATAGAATGATATTAATGGAAGGAATAAAATCTTCATAGGCAAGATAAATAATGTAGCTATCTAAGACTAAAGCTCACCATTTGTTGTCTGGAATCTGAGTGCAGGGGTTTGGCTGGCCAATTCTTAACTAAAATAAGGCTGAACCTCAATGAACAAACTGTAAATTACATAGAGAATTTAGGCCTTTCCACAGCAGAAACTGAGTAAAAGCATTGTGAGGTTGTGACAAAAAATTATACCATGCATTTCTTTCTTAATCAAAGAGCAATTTGATAAGCCTACCAAATTAGCCCTATAAGTGTCATGGTATTGCTGTTCACGATGAGACTGGCATATATTACTTTGAATAGTATATGTGTGCCACAGTATAAAGATTAAGATATTCCCTTTTCTACCGAAGAAATTTTTTTTAATGTTGTATAGAGATAATTTATAAAGATAATGTTATGTCAGTTGCACTGCTGAGCCATTTAACTTATATTTGATGTTAACTAAGCTCAACTATGTATATTATTCTAATTTGTCTTTGACTCAGAGAATAAAATAAACAGCATGGAGTTTATTTAAATAAAAATATTACTACACAGTCTTTTTTTTAGATAAATTATTGTTCATCTTTTTAAAAAGTTAAAGAATATATATACATATTAAATATAATATATAATTATATTATTATAGGTGGTTTATTTAATATAATTTAAACATTATATTAAGAATTACTGTTCATTATATTTTAGTTGTTTTCACATATAAGAAATGGACAAACAGTTGTGTGACTATAGTTTTTTGAGAATAAGAATAGTAATCAGAGTCATTTTTTAACTTATAATACTTTAAGAGTAATTTACTTAGCAATGGGTATTGCACAGGAAGGTCTATACAAATAGTACAGTGATGAAATCTGAACTTCATTGTATCAATAATACAATTTGTTTATATGAATGGTTAAATTGTTTTGTCATTAATATATTGGCTTCTAAATTAGTTGTGCTTCTGCAAGGGTCAGGCATTTGTTTATTTATCATTTGTATTATTTCATTCCTTGTTAAAAACAAGAATGTAGTATGTCTGAGGTGTATTAATGAAATAAAACAAATTACATTTATGATCAACTGATCATTCATTAAATGGCTGGTATTTGAAGAGAGAGGAAAGTTATATTCAAATCAAGATTGTTTTATTAAAATTGTCATAACTAATAACAAACAACGACGATTTTCTTTGTATACAAAAGCTTTCTATGACATTGATAGGACTGACAGTTGGTGCAGTGGTTAGCTTGCTGACTTTTAGATTAGCTAGTCTTTAGTTTAATTCCCAATAGGGTCTGAAATTTATTCACCTATCATGTCATATCTTCCTCGTTGTAATAGAACTATAAGTAAGTTCAAGACCATAACAATAAAATGAAAATGAAAATTATTATTAGTAGATCACCCTAATCAACACCATCACATATTTTTATTAATGCTAGCTGATAATTTATGTATTTAAATTCGTTCAAGCCATTACCTGTAGGTATTACTCATTTAATGTTTATTTCTGTCCACCAATATTTTTCAAAGCAAAATTTCATTCTGCATATTACCACATCACACACTCTTGTAATGAGGAAGCTTGCCATTATCTAAGCTCTTCATGATTAACAGTTTTTCAGAGAAGTTGAATTATTTATTAACTGTTTTGATTATAAATTATATTCCTCCTAAAGACAAATTTTGGTTTTAAAATTGGAAACTATAAGAAATTTGGCCATCATAACCAACTTTAAGAAAATGATTTCATAATTCAAGAATCTAAAAACAGTTTATTCATTCTTTTCTTTAATACAAATACCTCTGAAATAATTCTTTGGGTCCCATAATCAACATCAAAACATATTGAATACAATAAACAGTAAAGTACATTGAATAGAAGATAAAAGATTACAATTTTAATTTAAACTTATTGTCCAGATATTAAAAATTTATTGAATAAATATATAATGGAATAAGATAGAACAATGAAGTAAAAATATACGAGTACTTAATAATTACCTAAGTTATACAAATCTTATGTAAACATTAATAGAAAAATATGTCACAATATTGTGTAAACATAAAAACAATATCAACATTTTATATTCTAAGAAATATAAAAAAATTTTATCAAATTGTAACCTTTATTAACAAAGTATTTAAAATTACTCTAACAAGTATAAAATACATATTTAATTTTAAAATATAGTAATTTTAATGTAATAAACTTAAAGCTTCGCATATTAGAATTATACTTTTATAAACTTTATCTTGAACACTTATTCTGAAAACTTATTTACTTGTAGCGTAGAATACAAAATTATGTAAACAAGGAAGTTCCACAACCTGAAATTTGATTTTCAAAGAAACTAAAACTAAATTCGATAGAATAATTTTTAATCATAAGATTTAGTTACTTCTACTAGAATACTTGCATAAAATGTCAATTCTTTTGAATTAATTAATTTAAAAAATTAGGGAATTAAAAAAACATTCAAATTGTATTTTTTCTTGTTATATAAATAATTAGTGAGAAAGTAAAATCAGTTTTTACAAATATAAAATACATTCAAAACTAAATTTTACAGTGAAAAAATATTGATTTTCTTATTTCAGTAAATATTAAGATAAGAATAAGACAATAACAAAAATATTTTAAACAGTAAGCAATTTATAAACATTAAAATATACGATGGGCACTTAAAAAGTTATTGACCTACCACAGAAAGAGTGGTGGTGGAGAGGTAATGTCATTTTTATTTTTCAATATAAGTTGCTTTTACACACTTGCTCCATTTAGCCTGCACAGAGGTTATGCCAGAGTAAAAAAAACATTATCTTACTCCTCAAAATACCCTGAAACTGCTACTATCAATCCATCATCATCATGAAAAAGTCTACCCCAATGGTTTTTCTTGAGGTTTCTGAATAGGAAAAAATCACTGGGGGCCAGGTCTGGACTGTTGGGAGGGTGAGGAAGTTCCTGAAATCTACACTCCATCAAAGTTTGCTTTGCAATGTGTGATGAGTGGACTGGAGTATTGTCATTAAAAAGCAAGACACCTTGGGTTAGCTTCCCTTGCTGTTTTTTCTTTATTGCTGCCTGTAGCTTCTGAAGATACTCAGTGTAGACATTGCCAGTGATATTCTGCTTGTGCTCCATGTACTCAATCAAAAAAATTCCTTCACTATCCCAAAACATTATGATCATGATCTTACCAGCCGATGGCTGGGTCTTGAATTTTTTGGATGTTGGGGATCCTTTGTGTTTCCACTATGTGGACTCTTGTTTGGTCTCAGGATCCCAGTAATGAACCCATGTTTTATCACCAGGCACCAACCTGCTGAAAAAATCTATAGATTTTATTTTTCCTAATATGAAAAGTCAAAGTGAATGATAACAGCATTGGTTTACTTGGCATTTCTCCTACCACCACCCCATTCGGTCGCCCTAAAGCATATGACCAAATGTCTGTGCTACAAATGCCTACTGAGCCTCAAACTGCTTAGTGACCAGTATCCTAAATAGCTCCTAGAGCTTACTTAACAGCATGAATGGACTAAGCATGGTGCCATACACCACTGGCTTACGTGTCCCAACCACTCACTTGTCATATATTTGCTAAAATGCATAGGTGCACCCCATCAACTTCTAAAATATATATGAAATCCATAAATTAAAATTTATTTTGTCAAGACAGCAATTCGCTGCCACACCTAGATCGCTGAATGCTAGCAAGTACCTGTGCACCATATTAAAGTGCTTGGAGCCTTAATTTGCTGGTAGTCAGCCATATATATCTCTAGGTTAGCTTCTCACAGCAGTGCGGTAGGAGTCTTTTCCCTTAGGTAAACTACTGATGTCGACTGAGCAAAGCAACTGCATCAAAGAATTCCCACACGGTCTGACAATGTGGCTCTCACCAGATTGACTCAGCACTTGTGAGTGGCCGATTTTCCCCTTGACCTCTAATTTCCAGGGTAGTCTGGTCTCTGCCCCCCTCACCAAGAGCAGGGCAGTCAAACATCAGGTGTTCATTTGACTGGAGTGAATGATAAAATTGTATTCACTTATTATTAAGAATTTCCTTCAATACTTCAAGGAATAACTTAACTTAATTTAAAAAGTAGGAGATTCCTCAGGCCAGTAAGAATTCCCTTACAAATAAGCAATTTCTTAAATTTCATTCTCTCATACGTAAGGATTCTTAAAGAATAAAAATAATCTAATTTTATTCATGATAGTATATTTTGTTCATATGAAGAAATGTGAGCTACATGCTTTATAAGATTCAATTGATGGTAGTCTGCATCACTAATATCATAAAGGATTAAATGATACAAATATAATAAAGCCTTATTGATTGGAGGGTAATACTCTCCACATGCAATTTTTGTCTCAGAAAAAATTAACTTCAAAGAACTTAAGATAATATCTCTGAAACATTGCTTGCAGATTATACCCACAACCCAGATAGTAATACTCGTCAAAGGTTTGCTAAATGATTAAAATTTAAATGCCAAACAATATGTAGGGGATTTTCTGATTGAAAAATTATGTAATATAATATTAAACAATGGAAATAAATATACTTCACTTTTGTAAAAGGCTAGTTTATAATTGATTGGGGAAATAAACAGTTTTTTAAAGATATACAGAATAATAAATTAATAATTAAAAATCCCACTTACCAACAATTCTTTTTAAGTATGCGTTCAAGTGCTTTCATAAAAATTCCATCATCAAGAATTAAAAACTTTTTTATGCTATAATCTTATTAAAACTAAAATACTTTGTCATGTAAATTCGTTTTTGTAACATAACAATGGTCATCATATGTTTTGTAACATATAACAGTGGTCGTCATAGTTTAAAATTACATTGAATTAATGTGCTGTCATTATGAATGTCTCTACCGTTATCTACTAGGTAATGGGGAGATGTACATCTTTCACTTAAACTGATACAAAACATTTTCATATAAATCCCCAATTGTAGATTATATCATGATAAGTACAGATACTGTTTGTTAACCTGCAAACCTGCTGCAATGGGTTATTTTTCAATATTTTATACATATGTAATATCGCTAAAACTTAATAATAATTGAAATAAAATTATAGGATCTTTTGTAATCTTTTACAGAAAAAAAATTCTTCTTTAAATTTCTTTTATTTATCTAACTGTATGACTATATTTTAAACTAGAAAATTTCAATAATATCATTAAATCTTTTAGCTAAGAAATATAATAATTTTATAAAATAAGTATTTACATTTATAATATTATAGTTTAAGATATTAATATTAATTTACAATTAATTATATTATATAATATCAAAGAAAAACCTAAGTTGCTTTTACAAAAAAATTAATCAATTTGAATTTTGTTTTTTAAACAGATAGCTTTTAAAATAAAAATAACTACAGTAACAACATTGTTTGATAGTCTTAAGTTATAGATTTTGAATGATCAAATAGCGCATTAAGAGAGAAGGTTTAATAAACATAATTAGCAATAAATAATTCAAAAGCTTAAGAAAATATTCAATTTCAAGGTTATAGCAATTTTTTAATGACATTTGAAACACCATTAATTGACAGATATTATACATGGAAATATAATTACAAGAGATGCAATAAAAAAAAATAATAGAAAATAATAATATAAGAAATAACTACATTTACATTATGCCTTGTAGAAAGACTGACTGAATATATTTAGTAAAGAAAAATATGCTGTTTGAAAGATAAATGAAATATGTAGAAAAGAAAGAGAAAAATTTGGGGAAATAATGTCAGAAACTGGAAGTAATAAAGAAGTGGATTGAAAGTTATAATTCTTAGAAAAAGAAGGAATAATAGTCTGAAGAACACATGGAATTACAATTAGGCCAAAATTACCTGAGAGAGTGCTTGAGAATGATAAAAAATGAATGATGATTCAGAAGGAGACTCTGCACTAGTATCTGAATTTGATAGAAATCTGAAAGTTTTTGCTCTATAAAACAAAATATGTTTCAACCTGAACTGGTCATTCCTTACTCTGAACTCTCCTTCCCAAACATATGAACAGTGTAATGTTTTATGGGCAACCATGCCCTTAAAACTTCTTTCTCTTATTTCCTTTATTCCTTTATTATTTCTCTTATCTCCTTTATTCTTGCATTTTATCTAATTGAATCAATACACTCTCTCATTGTACAGCTTATAACTGCCCCCTTTTCTCTTTACTTACTTTACGTTTTTATCATACAAAAAGTATTTAATGCCATAAATTCTAAATGTAAATATTTGTGTGTAATAAATTTACACTGCTTAAGTACTATTAAAAGTGCACATAATTTATTTATATTTTGTATCTTCAAGTAAAGCTACCTTGGACTTTTACATGCAAACTCAGGAGATAAGGTAATAATTTCAGCAATTCATTTTTAATTTTGAACAATTAAAAGTGACTGTTAATATTGTTGAAGAACATTGAAACAACTCTTCCATTACCAAATATGTAGAACTCTCTCAAACTTGTGACATAAATTGCAGTGGTTTCTATAAGATGGTTTTCACCAGGAACTGTCAACATCATTTAAAGAAAAATAAATCAATTGGAAATAAAAATATACAATCTGGATTACTATTTTGTCTTAGAAACATAGGAACAAGTAGGGCATGTACTTACTATACAAAATTCATGAGAATGGAGATGAAATCTCATTTTTTAGAAATGTGTAATTATTACTATACCATACTAAAACAAGTATAACAGGTTAATATGAAAACTAGAGCACTACCAGTTCTAACATATTCACTGAAATAACTTGTTGATATAGTTTGCAGGTGAAAAAAAAAGTAGTAGGTGTACTAGATGAAGACCAGTTCACTTTTAGAAATAGTACGGATAAAAGAGAGCCCATTCTGCTACCATTCAGTTGTAGAAGGCAGGCTTAAGAAGACCTTAACAAGAAAAAAGGCAGGTTTGACAGGTCCTTATCTGTACAAGCTAAATATATGTAGACTCATAATACATCCTACCAAACATCATAAGTAAGATGATATAAACTAATATTTAGTTAATTTGATAATAGGACATGTAGAGGATAACTGTAGAAAATAAAGACCAACTCAAAACAGAAAAGGGAAAAGGAATATCATCAAGCTAGTCAAATATCTGATGAAAAAAAAAATAGCACAATATACTGTAACTACTCACCAGATTTGGTCTGACCATTCTGGGACTAGGCAAATAAATAACTTGTACAGCCATTAAATTATAGAACTATCTTTTTTGTAGTGAAACAGATTTCAAGTTTGCTATGGCAGCCATTGATGATATTAATTCATAAATATAGACTTCTTTGTCAATGATAAACCAAACCAAATTTTATAATAAAATATTTTATAGCTTGCTTCAAAACGTTTTCATTCATCTTTGCAAATCACTGGTAAGTTTCTGAGGATGGTGATAAAATAATTGAAAACATATTGAAATAAACTTAAAATTTTATTAAAAAATTTTGTTCTGTTTGTTGTTGCAAAGGTTTATATTTTTAAATTGAACTAGAATTTTTTTTTACATTCATTGTAACGGTGTTAATTTTCATTTGTTCTAATAAAGTGAAATCTTTTTATGGTACTTTTTCATACTATTTTTTTTTTTTTTTTTTGATTAATTCAACATGTAAGTTCATAGCTTGATAATGGCAAATTTTGTAGTGATGAAAAATGCTTCGCTGATCAGTATTTGAGCCAGATGAATAAATGGATGCTACCACAACTACCACTACCATGGAAAATAGCTACTACATGTGGTGGTCAGTCATCATAGACATAACTTATTTTCAGTTTTTCAGGTCTTGAGATACTGGTCTTTTAAGATAACAAATGACTTTTTTCACTTCTTAAGTTGTCATAAGATTTAATTTGCACTGAGCTGAGGATGAAAACATCTATGTTTGAAAACCTGATTATATTAATCCTCATATTTAAGGTTTGCCACAATAAATTAAGTATTTATTTTTGCTGTAGCTCACTATTTATTATTTCAATTTAGTATATATTTTATCTCAGTTTGCTATATATATAGATAGATAGATGGATAGCAAACTAGAGGGCTCTTAGAGGCTGAAGAATTTCAATCACAATAAACCTATCTATATCGGTTTCAGTTTCTTCACTTCAAATTAATAGTACGTTGATTAATCTATTTTAATTTTTTTTTCTTAGCTAATCTAGTTTTGAGAATTTTATAATAACTTTTATTAATTATTCTGTTTCAGTATATTTATTTTGTTGGTGATTTTGTGTAAAACAGATTTGGATGGATAAACTGGGTGATTACAAAAAAAAAAAAAAAAAAAAAAAAAATTAAACAAAAAATAAATTTACACATAAAAAATTAAATTTTATTATATTAATAAAGCAATGAATAATTATTTTTAGAAGACAATTTTATGTAAAACTGAATAATTGTGGTACACATTCATAAACACATTAATTTATATGTTTTTAAGAACTTTTTTATATTTAACATATATTTGGTTATTTGTAAATTAAATTCAATTATTTAAAACAATATATTTTAATCTATATTAGACTCAGCGGTTTTCTATAATCCCCTTTTTTAGAACCTCTGTTTCATGCCTTGGTACACACAACTCAACTAGCAAAAAAGAAAGTGCAGTCATCTAGATCATGTTGGTGATCTATCTTTTCATCCAGTAATTTCAGGATCTACTGTAAAACCTACTGGCAAAATGAGGAAAATTCAATGGTTAAGATATAATTTACTGGGAATAATTAATTTTACTTAAAAGAATTTGCTGTAAGGTAAAGCATATCACTTGCAGTGTAGCTTGATTACTTGCTTTTACTTACTTTTTCATTCTTAGTACAGTACCTGAAAGTTGTATATGCATAATTCTTAGTCAATAGTTTAATAAGTCCCACCATGAACAAAAATTATCATAAATATAATAAAAAATAAATGGGGCTTACGCAAATAAAATTCGTTCTTCTGCCATATGTAGAAGTTTTATACATTCCTCATTGAAGAAATAATCCATCCAGATTTTTTTCCACTAAAGCACCAAAAATAAACATACTGGAATAAAATAATTAAAAACAATTATTATTCAACTCCTAAAGAAGCTGATGTTTTAACAAGATTAAAATAAAACAAATAACTTACTAAAAATGTGAAATAAAAAGTTGGAAATATATTGAAAAATGTAATAAAATTTTGATTGAAAATCTGCAGCATTTAAGAAAACTTCCTCATGCCATGACAAAGAGACTTCATTGATTAATTCATTATAATAATGCTTAACAAGAATTCATTTATTGTTATGATAAGTAACACAAACTTTATATTGAATTCTGAAACACATCAGGTAATTTTTTTTTCAAATAAAAGACTAAATTAATATAACGGAATCATATATTTTTATTTTTTTTTAAGAAGAGGGAGTTTATTTTATTCAAGCTTATGCCATAGTAAATTAATTGAGGATTTATAACAATTCATTTGTATCAATGTCTGCTTTTTCTGTTACGCTACATTATTTAATAATCTTACATATGACATGCTGAGGATAGTTTTTAATGCCTAAAAAAAATATATTTTTCTCTAGATATGGTTTACCTGTTTGCTAATAAATTTCAGAATACTTAGATATTAACAAAACTTTGTGTTTTAAATGAGTTGTATAAATTTCCTAATTCAGTTTTGAATCTGGCACAGATGAATAGATAGGTATCTTTATTTATTCTTATTGGTTCTTTTACTTGTTTTTCTTCATTTATTCTGTCAGTAGGTATGCAAAGTCTTTTATATGCATAAATATCCAAAAAGATTTAGAAATAATAAGAGAAAGCAACAAAATTTTTGCGTCTTCTTATACATTAGGTCTGTTGTTAGAATTTATTTTCTTCCAACTAATTTTTAAGAAAATTCTTTAATTGTTAAAAATCCTATAAGTGCTCTAATTCAAGAAATACCATTTAATATTAATTACAAGCCTTATTTAGTTGATTCTGACTTAATCCAAAACACAGAATTTATGTCTGCAGCAAAAATATATACGATTCTTATTGCCTTACTATGAAATTAATAATTAGTTAGTAAATTGATAAAGAGACAGTTTTAGTCTTTGTTTAAATTATATCTATGAAAATTCAAAAGCATATGTATTTATGAATATAAGAATTGAACATAAGAAATCATTTTACCTACCTAACCTATCAGTTTCACTCTGGAAGATTAAATTTACAAATAGTAACTCATGCTACATTTTATTAAGGTTATTAATGGTACTGATTAATTTTTTTTTTAGTTACTTAAAATATTACACACCTCAATTTTCTAAGTTTTTCCTATGGGTAAATATATTTATTTTTTCAGAAAATAGTTAGAGAATATAAAACCATCAATTATTGGTATTCCTCATGTCCTAAATATAATTTTAGCTCTCAATTATTAAAACAAAAGTAATTATTGCCGTACAGCTGCTTGGCAGTGTTGTCCTGGTAAAAATATTACCTTACAGCTACAGGGCATTGGTGTTCTGCTCTTGCTACTTGTTTATTGTTGATAAAATGGTACTGCTTGTCTTTAACAGTGTTTGTATGATCTCTATCAATGATAAAAACATTGTAAATAATGTCATAACATTATTAGATAAAATAATCAATCTCTCATGAAGATATAATTTCTTTTTTTACAAAATAAGTACTTCTTTAACATCAACAAATAACTAATTTTTTTCTGCCAGCTAAATGTATAAGTTATTTTAAAATATGTCAGTCTGCAATAAAATTGTTTGTTTAATGCTGATGTGTGTTTTATTAATTCAGTTAATGAAATTAGTTATTTTTTGCCCTGGTTAGTATGGTAAAATTCATCTACTTAAAATCTTTATGGGCTTTAGAACAACTGAAACATCTTAAATAGCAAATATGTATAACATTTTTTATTCTTGCTACACTGTTAAATAATATACTTCTTGTAGAATAATGAAGTTAAAACAGCAATTGTTATAGTTTTCCCTTAGATGGTAAAACTAAATATTATTTTTTTTGTGTTAGTCATTGCTTTTGTTCATAAGGAACTCAAAATTCATCTGTTTGGGGCTTGATCATCTTCGCTATATATCATTTGTCTTTTCTTTCAGTTGATCCTATTTTCTCTAGATAACTAGTACGAGATTAGCATCAGCAGCCACACTGGTTCTATTTGCCGGTATATATGTTTTACTCTACGTTTTCTTACAAACTGTTTTAGAAAACTAAACAGAACTTAAATTGATACATAGAAGTTTAAAGTTATTCTTTTCAAATATTTGCTATTCTGGTTTACTACTGACATTGATGATATTTTTATTTATTTAAACAATGTTTTTACCAGTCATGTACCATAGAGCATAAATTAACCATTATTTTATTAAAAAAATAATCTAAATTTTCTTACAACTATCATTACTAAAAAATTAATTAACAGCTAATACAGAGTGTTCCATGAAGCTTGTATGTTAGATTGGCGACTGTAGGTGTTTTTCACCTACAAATTTAGCAGAAATTTTGTTTTGACCAAAATAGGTCACAAAAATATACCATTATTATTTATTTGCAATAAAACAAAACAGCAATGTCAGTCTTTCACACCTGATTGTAAAAAAAGAAGGATGTCTATCAATTAAGTGTGTCTGAATAAAGTTTTTAAGATTTGAGAATCTCTTTCTTATTGACTTAACACGTGAGTGCACATATTACTGAAAATAGCTCAATAAAAAAGTCACAAAGAGTTAAATTAAAAAAATGTTGTGGCCAGTTCAAAAGTTTGCTATTCCAACCAACCTTTTCATAAGTATATCATTTAACCATTCTTTTATAGTTTCTGTATAAGACGGATCACCATCTTGTTTGAAAATAGCACAATTTATCTCGGGAACAGTAAAATAAGTAGAATGAGATGATGTAAAATATTAAATATATATTAGCCATCAATTATAACTACTTATCAGCAAGTAGTCATCACTATTTGTCACATCACAATAAAAGCATGATTTTTGGTAACTAAGATGTTCCAATACTAGGATTTTATTTTGAAAGGCCATTATTTTGTTTGACCTTTCAAAAAAAGGTTAACATTTTATGGTATATTTTTTGTGACTTGTTTTGAAGTCATTGTAAAATTTCAACTGAATTATTTTATAAATAAAACATTTGGCAAATAAAACACACAAACATTTTTGAAGAACACAGTGAATGTCAATACTTTTTTGTCTTTACGTCTAATTAATGTTACTAGTAGGAATCTATAGTAAGTATTTTGTACAAAAAATCTAATGAAATATATAAAATAATGTCTATCAACATCATAAAAACATCTGATATAGTTTAAAATCCTATCCATGTGAATAATAAATATAATGTAATGTAAAACATCACAGTTATTTAAAACTTTTAATTTTTATACATTGAAATAATATCTATAATGTTACAAATTTGAGTGTAAAAGATTGTAATATTTACGTAAAAATCCCTTACCAATGATTTATTAATCATTATTTTGTCCAAAATCTGAAGTGAGCAATTAACAAATGTAAACTGTATTTACCTCTGTTAAAATTCAAAAGACACAGCAGTAATTTAATAAAATAAATTTCTTCATATTGTTTCTTCATGATCAGCTATTAGAAGATCAGCATCAAGCTTTAGATATTCCTGCGGTGTCATTTCTTCTAGGAGAGTATCCAGTCTTTCAACAAGTTGTGTAAATGTTGGTCTATCTTTTGGCTTTGCTGCCCAACAAGCCAACATTATTTCATATCTGAAATTAAATTTACTTAAAAATAAAAGCAGGAACATATAAAACAGAGTTTTCTATACCAAAAAAATAATAAGAAAAAAATACACATTAAGTTAAAAAAATAAAACTTAAGTTCAGTGTAGAATAACATAGCCGGTAGCAGGTACTGGTGTTTCTTAATGAGACATTGTTTTAATTTGTTGAATGCTGTGTTAAACAGTAGTTACTATTTCAGCGATGTACTTCAGAAATAGTGGTATAATAAATGGCTATGATAACAACAGTTCATCTACATTACATGAGCTGGGATTCTCTGGTTAATTTTCATCAGGAAGAGCAGTCTGTAATAAATTCCTAACACACCCTTTTTTAGAAAGCACAGAAAAACTGAGATGTAGACACAAAAGGCAAAACAGAATAACATCATTAATGCTTATACTGCAGATGCTGAAGTATATATAAACTTTTAATCCATATTGTTATACAGCAACATTATAAAATTTAAATCTCTGTTAATAATTATAAGCATGGAAGGATGAAAAAATCCTTTAATATAACTATTGATATCATTTTATATAATCCATGTAATTAATCACTGTAATACTTTCTAAAGGTGGAAGAAAAAGGCAGGTTGATAGAACAGAGGAATGGTGCTTTCAGCATATAATTAATTTTAGTATTGGGATATACTGATGAAAGTTACAAGAAAGGTTGGAGAAGGAACAATACAGGCAATAAGATAACCTGATTATATAAGGAAGTATGAAGTATAGAGTTCAGAGGACAGTTGAATGTGCATAGAAAAGTAATAAGTGGTATGTGATGAATTAATTGTAGAGAAGATTGAAAAACTGGCAGTCACAATTAGGATAGAGAAAAGACCAGTATGTGGAGTAATGTTTGTAGAACAGCTATGGAAACGTATAAAGTTTTAAGTATATAACTAGAAAGTATATTAGAAAAAAGGGAAGAAAATAAAAAGAAAAATTTATATCTCTAACCAGTTTTCCAGCTACTGCTCCATTTGGATCTTTGTGTATGGGCAAATAAAATTACTGTTACCAGCTTGCTAGGCCTGACATAGTTGTAGATGTAGTGCAACGTTTGTGTAAATATACCGATTAACATATAGTCTTAAACAGATTCAGATCAACTACACCTGAGACATGTGTCTGTGTACACCTCCAGAGCTAGTGTCGAATATAATATTCAATCTAATAAGAGTATTCGAATATTGAGCCTCCGATCATGATACCATCGTGATCTCTAATTGCTCGTTTGAAAATTACCTCTGAGCATATGTTAAAGAATGCTGACAACAGGATTTAGCCCTGTTGAACACCCTTATTGATAGATACCTCCAATGATTCAACACCGTCACAACAAATAACTGCTGTTTGATTCCAAAATAGGCTATACACAAAATTTCTTATACAAGGACTGATACCAATGTCTTCCAAGACCTTCATCATATCTTTGTGTTTCACGCAGTCAAAAGCCATCTTATAGTTGATAAAACAGAGATAAAACTTGCAACTTACATCTCTGCATATGTGCTAGCACATTGAGAGTACATAAAGCTTCATGGCATCCATAACCATTCTTGAAACCAATCTTGTATGATGCATGCTGAAAATTTTGTACCGGGATCATGCTGCTAATGTTGAGGAGTTTTGGAGGGTATGTAAGGAGACAAAGCTACTTAATACTATTCAATACTCAGTACTCATTTTTCAAAGGAGCTTGATTATTATGAGCAAATAAGCAGAAATGTTGTGAAATACTGTTTTTCAACTTATCTTATGGGTAAAGTAGATGGCAGAAGAGATATTGGAAGATGAAAATGGTCCTGGAGGTCAGATCTAAGAAATGGTTCAACTGTTTACCAACAGATTATTCAGAGCAGCTATGGATAGGATCAAGATAGCCATGTGGATCACCTGGCTTAGACAGAGATGGTGTAATCAGGAGGAAGAATACTGGTTTATTTTTATGGCAGTTTTGACTTAAATTTTTTTTTACTTTTCACTGTGATGCTACTGTTTACATTATGTTTCACTAATCAAATACTGTTACATTTAACATCATTGTTGCATTTATAAAGTATCAAAAGTAAACAAAAATTATAGGGAGCAACAATTTATGGCATTGTTTCCAGTGCTTCATGCTATTATTAATTTTTAATTATAACCTATGAGGTTTTCTATCCAATAGCTCAGATCCTTTTAAATGGTTAATCAAATTTTTTTCTTTAGTAACGAGTAATTTAGCCAACAATAACTTGTTTAGGACAATCATATTGTTTTACAGTGCATTTATAAATGTTATTCTAGCACTGTCAATATGGATTTTGCATTTCGCATTCTTAGGTTGACATTTTGACATTCCTGAAAGCATGAACAATTATGAATGTATTTTCAATGAAGCGAATATAGCGGTACTAGAAATGCACTAATATTTTTAAATATGCAGGGCTATTGTTTTATGAGAGTATACCACTGAAATACACAGACACTATCAGCAATTATTTAAAATTAAGGAAAATAAATACTTATTCTAAAAGTACACTACACACAAACACTTATGGCTATCAATAATTTCTTGTAAGTAAATGTAAATATTTATTCACATATTCTAAGAAAATAGGAAAATATTTAACTGAGTCAGTATTTACATTTCTTAATAAGAATTTACTCATTAGTGTAATTAGTGTAGTATCACATCATTCATTATTTGACCAAATATTAAAAATATTTTCAAACTAAAATGTATTTTTTTTACAATTAATTGCTGTTACAGAATAAGTTTCCTAGAACACTCTGGTACTCAGATATGGCAGTCAAGATTCCAAACTACATTATAGCCTAACATCACTGAATAATAAACATTTTATTATGTTACTTTTTCAAAAATGACTATCATTAACAACAGTGCCATCTAAAATATTGCTGATAAGAAACTGTTTAATAGTTGCAAAAGAAAATCTTGGAAGTGTATTTCCATGTATTCATTTCTTGATTTTTCTAGGAAAGTTGTGGGAATTTCTAGATTTTATGCTTGCAGAAGAATACATACCCATTTCCGACATGATTTATGTAATATAATTACACACTAATAATATCTAAATAAAATATTTATTTGCAAGAGCTGCCCTGAGTTACATCAAGTTAACATTTTCAGCTCTTTCCTTGTCTATTTCTGGATGCAACCTTCACTCAAATACTATTTGTAGTTTTATCACTTTGAACATTTTTTTTTTTCATTCAATAAATTTGGAAAACAATTTTTTAATTCATATTCATAATATATATATATTATTTCATTATATTTTATATTCATTTTATATTTTTCTATTGATTCTAATGGAACAGAACTTGGACTTAAAAAAATAAGGATATTTTACATTTTCATACATTTTTGAGAAAAGCAGTAAAAAAAAAAATGAATGGTAAAAAAGTAGCACTAAGTAAGTAATCAGTAGTAGAGATAAAGACTATCAAGACAAACAGCTGTAAGCTAATAAAACTACAAATTTCCTGAAAAAAAGAGAAAATATTAGATTCTGAGTTTCTCAGGAAGTTTACAAAGTAATTTCATGAAACTGAAAGTTTGGCATGGAGTCTTCTGTGACAATTTTTTTTAATGGGAAATTTTGAAATACCACATCTCTTTAAAAGAACAAGGAAGTAAGAAATTAGAATTCCTCTCAAGATAGGAAGAGAATAAAACTAGCTATGTTAACTCTCAATTTACACTGTAATGGATTTACACTATAATAAAATGGATAAATAAACACTAATGGTTAAATAGTACTTTAAATAAACACAAATATATTTTTCTTACAATGGTTGACTACAAGTAGATGGCTGCTCCATTCTATAACCTTGTTTTAGTAGGCGGAATATTTGATTTGTTGGAGTTGATGGGTAAGGATTTCCTCCTAAAGTTACTATTTCCCATAGAAGAACTCCAAAAGACCACCTAAAACATATAAAAATTGTCATACTTTGAAAAGTAGTATTCAGTTAAAAATTAACAAAAGACGGTGTACAGTAAAGTGACAAAGAGGGTTAATATCTTTTAAGAAGCTGATGAACCTTTTCCTCAGCTTGTTTTAGATGTTGACATATTAACACTAGACTACAATTTTTTTCAATCCTTAGTCAGACTAACTAAGGATTATTTATAAATTTTGTTACTAACAATATCTATTAAATTGATACGTAAATATTTTTGAATGCACTGACAAGTTTAAATATGCTTTTATAATCTAATTATGGGATTTCTCAACTCTTATCATTGTCATATTCAATATGACTGTAAATAACCTGATATGAGATTAAGTTAGACCTAAAAAGTTAACAAAACCACTCCTAAAATAAGTACTCTTCTTCAAGTACAGTACGAAAAGCGAAGAATGAAGAAATTTTTCATTGCCATCTGTAATATATTATATACACAGTATATTACTGTGAATAAACAGTTGTACATCAGTGTGATACATACCCAAAAAAGTAGTCAACATTCAGCCTTACATGTGACACCTTCTCTCTGTCAATCATAGGTACTAACAGTAATAATGAATATCATTACTCTTAGAGAAAGTAGATCTGACTTACGCTTTTTGTTTGATGATAATTAAATTTTAAATAACAATTGAAGCTATTATTGACCTTCAAAGTATACAAAATGTTGAAGAAATCTTGTCAGAAATATCTTCTTTTTCTTTTTTTTAATTTCCGGAGACCACTGTTAGGTATTGCTTCAGAAGATGACAATTTTGTAGCATGTGAAAATGCCATGCTTGACCGGGATTTGAACCCAGGACCTCTGGATTAAAGGCTGAAACACTACCACTCATGACCAGCTGATAATTGTTAATGTTTATATCTAATTCACACATTTCTATATGATGAATCTTTGTTTCTAAGCAGGTTAATTAATCTTTTGATAACAAATTGTAACCAGAAATTTATTAAAAATCAAAATAAGCTGTAATTAAAAAGTAAAGAATATAATTAATTATTAATGAAGCTATGCTATCACAGAGTTAAATCTTCAGAAAAGTCTTTATTTTACACTTGATTATTTTAGAACATAGACAAGATAACTTAGTCAAATAGAACAAAAAAAAATATTTGGAAGTATATTAAGGTAGATAAATGAGTAAAATGTTATCTTTAACTCTTTCAAGAATATTGAACTATTTAAACCAATTCCTTGTGTAGATATGTGAATAACATATATGATTCAATTCATAAACTTAGGAGAGTTGAATTCAGGGACAAGTGAATAATGTATTAATTGCGAAAAGAAAAAAAAAATATTGCTTTTAAGGCAAGCCTTTTTTTATATGGATCTATTCTTATTGGCTGACTGCAGTGCTGATGAAGTGAGGGCTTTGATGCAGGTGTTATCTGATGTCAATTGTTTGGGTGAATTCACACATTAACATTATAAGTAGTTAACATGATATTGTTGATTAGACTCATGAATTCAAAGTACTGATAAAGTATTTAAATTCATCATTGATGATCATGGTATCCATGTTTGTAATGATAGATATTAGATGGTGGAATATTTTATATTATAAAAACTGCGTTGTTTGTAATTTGATATTTGAGAATTATTATTACTAATTAATTGTTAGATAAATGGAATGGAATTTATATAACTTGCTATTTATACATCTCTCTTGTATAGTATTGTATTATATTGCAGAATATACTTGCAGTATATTGTTGCAGTTATGGTATACTAATTTAATGTGATTTTGCCATTAAATCAAAAAACAAACAGAAAAAATGGTGATAATTTTATAATTATTCAGCATAAATTTCAAAGAAAGTTTATTTATTTATCATAGTCATGCTGATCTATTATTCTATATTCTCAAGGCTTCAGTCTAAGATTTTAGGCTACTAAATTAAAAAGGACATTTTATACATTAGCAGAGAAAGATAACGTTATCAAAACAGTCCATAAGCACAGAGTGTGATGGGAATGAAAGATGCCATTGTACAATAATGTGATATATTGTGTATATATGTAATACAAATCGCATTTGAAAACTAAACTGAATGTTTTCAGTTTGAATAACAGGCACTATACCAGCTGACATAGTCCAAGCTTCAAGATTCATTTTACATAGGTAAATATGTACATACGTACAAACATCTGTCTGACAAAAATAAATTTTCGGATTTGGGAGCATTGGAATAAATTTTTTTCACAGATTATTTAAAAATTATTTAAATCTATTTTTTTTGTGAAACATTTTTATAAATATCTCCTTACGAACAAAATTAAAAAAAAAAGACCAACCTTTTTAGATCTTTTTAGTATTATGTGTTTTTAAATTTCCATAAGTTGATTTGTTTTCAAGTATGTGCATACTTTGGTTTGTGTTGTAATAAAATTTGGAACTGTATACTCTAGAGTTTTTAAATTGCCATATTTGTATGCTTGAGATGACAAGCTATATATGAAGATGAAATTAATAAGGAAAATCCTTCATGATGAAACTGTGGCAACCAATCCATTGAAGTGTCTAGGGTGTGTTGTACTTCAGATGAAAATGTTAATAAAGAAAGCAAAAACATTAAGCTATTAATCAGAAGAAAAATTAAAAACTTCTATTTTAATGATGAGTAAATCATCAATGAACATACGACAAAACAATATCATTCACGCAAAAAATGGTGGCAAATCTTTTGATTTTTTGTCACCGGAACAGGTAGATAACACAGTCAAGAAAATAACATCAGCATTGTATTTTATTTAAAATAAGTTTATGTCCACTAGATTAGAAAAACACACACTGGAAGTTGAAATTACAGGTCCATTGACAAGTTCAAGTCATCAGGAAAAGTTGCAAATTAGTCAAGGGGTGAAAAAAGCCTGACAAGACTAAACAACCATTCATTACTTTCAAATCAATTAATAACAACCAAATTTGACAAAATGAAGTTGACATGGCCCCTAAATAAACAATATAAAGTTTATGTAAGTGTGATTGAATATGTGAATGTGTTCAAGCTGATCTGGTAGTGTATTTTTTTACTGTGGCAGTGGTTTAGTAGCTGATATCAAACAGTATTTCACATTGAACAGATTACACTGAGTAGGCTACATCAGAGAGGAATATTGTATTTTTAATTAACTTATTACCTTCAGAATATTATTTAAACTAAAATCATAAAATCTTAAAAATGGCTTCTTAACATCAAATAAAATAGACTGATTTCCTTCCCCAGATTGTGTTTTTTTAATTTCCATCCTCTAGTAAAAGGCTTAGGTTTCTAATGATGATAGTAGATATGTCTTCTGTGTCATTGTTTGTATTATACTTAAGATGCTCAGTAACTGCATGATTCATCAACATAACTTACTCAAATAATACTTAATTAGATTTAAACAAAAGACAGATAAACGACAAAATACAACGAAGAGGGTGTTTACAGATGAAGAAAAGAAAGCAAGATCTGAACGGATGAAGAAATACTGGGCAGCTCGGAAGAGTAAAATAACATGCTTTTCTCAGAAAAGATCTAACTAAAATTGACTTAAGTGGTCCCATGTTGGCCGTAAAAGCATAATAATAATAATAATAATAATAATAATACCTAATTTTCTATTATGATGCAACAAAATTAAGTATAATAAACTGAATGTAGAAGAAAAAATATGAATAAAATTACTTACACATCACTCTGAATTGTGTATATTTGATGTAAAAAGGATTCTAAGGCCATCCATTTTATAGGAAGTCTTTCTGAACCTTTCTTAGAGTAGAAATTTTGTTCATATACATCTCGACTTAGACCAAAGTCTGAGATTTTAACAGTAAGATCTGAACAAAGAAGTACATTTCTAGCTGCTAAATCTCGATGAACCACTCTGTTGTTTGATAAAAATTCCTGTAAAAATGTATAAAACAGAAAAATAACATACAGATGTTATTTGGAAATAAATTAATACCTGATCATTGGGACAGTTCCTTATTCAAATGGTAAGTAGATTGATCTATAGAAAATGTACATAAACTGACATTTAACTGAGTGTGGCTCATATAAAAAGCATTTTTTAAACCCTGGCGAAGTGGTTACTATCTTTGACCAGTGTACTGTTTCTGAGTCTGGGTTCTATTATCCATTTACCATACACTTATTATGTTTGATCATATTCATTTGCTTTAGTTTTGATTTTCTTTCTGGGAAGCATCTACGAGACACAAGATGCTGTCAGAAAGATGATATAGTCATAACTCGACTGATCATAATAAACTGAATGATAATAGACAAGAGTTTCTTTTTCTTTTTTTAAATAACAATCTTATTTTAAAATGATGATCATTAAAGAAATTGGTTGAAAAGTATATCAAATTTAGATAACACATTAAAATTATTAAGAAGTATTAGGTGAATCATTTAAAACTAATTTTACTAAAACAGGTTCTACTTTTTGGATGATGAAGTTCTGATACTTTGAAAATGTGTTGTTTAATAATAATAATACTTTTTTTTTTTGAGGGAGTTGGAAATGCATTTACGCACAGAGTATTGGTCTCCCACTGATGGTATTATCCAATCACTATCAGCAGACTACCGACTAAAACCACCCCCCATTCTATCAGAATTCGACCCGGAACCGTTTAACACATTACTTCCGGTCGAGTCCTCCTATACTAGCCTTATTACGTGCTACCTAATTTTGCAGGACTATCCAGATGAACCTTTTTGGCCCTGAGAATGTTGCCGACGAATCGCGCTACACTTTCCCAGCTGCTCAGGTCATGGAGCATCATCGCAACCACGTTGAGGGGCTCAGTGCTTCGAGATAAAAACCCACCGGGTTGGTCTAGTGGTGAACGCGTCTTCCCAAATCAGCTGATTTGGAAGTCGAGAGTTCCAGCGTTCAAGTCCTAGTAAAGCCAGTTATTTTTACATGGACTTGAATACTAGATCGTGGATACCGGTGTTCTTTGGTGGTTGGGTTTTCAATTAACCACACATCTCAGAAATGGTCTAACTGAGAATGTACAAGACTACACTTCATTTACACTCATACATATCATCTTCTGAAGTATTATCTAAACGTTAGTTACTGGAGGCTAAACAGAAAAAATAAAGTTCTTCGAGATACACCTCTAGTGTTCCTCGATCTGTTGCCCACCGAGCACATTTGAAAAAGGTGTACTCAGCGTCGTCCCGTACACCGGGACAATAGAGGCAGTTGGGGGATGGCGGTTTCCCTATGACATGGAGGTAAGTGCGGAAGTACCCGTGACCCGTTAAAAATTGGGTCATGTAGTACTCCACCTCTCCATGCCGTCGCTCCGTCCATGGTCTGACCAGAGGGATAAGCCTTGCGGTCCATTGTCCCCTGTTATGTTGTGCAGGGTAATTGAGAATTACAAAAGAATCATAAATGTCTTGATTAATTCTGAAGATCAAACTCCTTATCACATAATGGACAGCTTGAAACAGACGATGTCAGCTCTATCAGCAGAGCAAAGGACCCAAAACAGAATGAAAAAAACTTTTACTTTCAGGGAATGAAAAACAATTTTACCATCAGATTCATCACAGGTAGATAAAAAAAAGAGACTGAAGAAAGGAACAAGACATCAGGGGTACCCATGCCAATCTGAAGTGGAAGAATTCTAGGGAAATATATGGTCCACCAGCAGTGAAAATAAAAGGAGTGCAAGGTAGATTAAAACAGAAAAAGAGAAATTTAAAATGTGCGCCATCTGTATGACTCCACCATTAGCAGACATGAAGTCCAGGCTGCACTAAGAAGGCACAGAATTGGAAAAGCACCTGAAATAGATAAGATCTATTCCAGGTGCTTTTCCAAGATAGATAATTCTAGTTCAAAAACATTCACAGTGGTCCACTAGCAGTTAACCAAGGTCTTCAGTGAGCTGCTCCACCATATAGCCTCGCCTCCTAAATTTCTAACCATTGGAATAACACAGTTGTTGCTTATAACAACTACCCTTTCACTACATCTAGGAACATATAGGCTGATAACTTGCCTCCCCACAATCTATAATTTTTTTACAGCAGTCTTGCAGAAAAACTGAACTGACACTTCAATCATAATGGAGTAATTGCCTTAGAACAGAAAGGCTACAAGCAGGGTAGCTGTGGGTATAAAGAACAGTTAATTACTGAGTCAATCATAAATGAAGTTGCTAAAAGAAATAAAAGAATATATGCGTGGCATATATGGACTATTAGAAGGCATTTGATAGTGTGCTTTGTTGGCTCTGTAAGTACTGAATTTATATAAGGTTGACACTCAAATGTTAAAATGCTTAGAGTATCTAATGGGAAAGTGGACGACATCCATTAGCCTACTTACATAAGCAAAACCAGAGGCCAGTCATGACAGAAAAGATTAACATAAGAAGAGGGATTAGTATAAGGGGTTGTTGCATGTCATCGACGAAATACATGATGCAATGGAGAAGTTCTACCTTCTGTGTTGTACGTGCTAACCTTTAATAAGCCAAAGTGTCCAGAGAAGATTAAAGCTGGATTCCACAGGTTAGATGTTCAGCCATTTATCCTGACTCCTTTGCGCTGCTTTGGATGTCAGTGATTCGGACACATAGTGACACGTTGTACAAAGAAACAGATCTATATAATGGGGTAACCCATTACATCCTGGTGTCCCTTACAAGGATTCACCTGTATGTCTAGATTGTCATGGGAACCACTTTGCAAGCTCTAGGAACTGTTCAACCTACAAACAAGAAGTAGCTGTACAAGAGATCAAGAGTACACACAGAAAGTCAGCTACTTTAAAGCCAGAAAGATTGTGCTTGGCAGAACACCAGAGACTGGTGTATACACACAGGTTGCTGCAGCTACCATTAAACACAAGGGATGTAGTTTTTAAACTGGCACCAGTTTTAGCATGGAAGGTCAAACGCAGAAGAAAGCAGATGCTTACAAGCATGAGTTCTGCACAACCCAATAATGAACCACTAACCAATTGCAAGAATGGAGCTCATGAGGTTAAAAATAAGAAGTCTGAAGCTAAATCAGAGCATGTTAGAATCACAGTAGAGAAAATGCCCATTCAGGCAACAGTGAAACTGGATATAAAACTAATAGAAAAGGAGGACTTTGAACGTCTATCAATAGAGCCTCTGAAGGCCTATAAATGAAAGGGTGAGCATTTTGTAGCTCAAGTGCCCCTCATTTTCTAGAGACTAGTGTGTCAAGTCTCGACCACGATGTACTTCTGACCGTGCCATCAAAGCTGGTGTTATCTGATGCCAGGAGCAGGAGATCCTCCATGATGTACTGTGAAGGATCAGAAGAATCTATCTCCGAGGCTTCAGACAACTTGGAATTCGACATCAAGGGTTTATGAAAATAGAAAAAAGAAAGGTTTCCCTTAGGGGAAATCTAGCTGATAGAAGTTAAGAAATCAGTCCTTATGTAATTCGGTTTAATTATGTGATTTAATGTTATAATTTTTTCATAGTTTTTTGACATTCCATTTAAAATAGTTTGAACGTTTTAAAATGTTTTGTATTTTGAAATATGCTTTAATGTGATAATTTTAGTGTGTTTTTATGTAACGAGGGCCCTTTACACCCTTGACATCTTATATTTTTTTATGGTCTTCATAAACTTCGACAAGTCTTTATTAGATGCTTTGTTTTGACAAGACTATCTTCTCAAGTAATACGCTGCCGGTGGTTTCGGAGGCTAAACAGATGAAGAAAGAAAGAAGACTAATCTTCTGATTATGTTGCTATTGTGTTTTTAACAGGATGTGAAAGTAATATCTTCTTTTTTTGAAGTGGAAAGGGGCTAATGACTACAGTAGTCGATGCCCCTGAACTCACCTCCCAAAAAAAAAAATGCCCTGAGGTAGAGGTAGAAAATCCCCACCTTTGAAATATAACATCTACATTCCATGTCCAGGGCAGCAACAGCTGTATATAAGTACTAAACATATAGCTGGCTAATGAGGCTCTGAGTGTTTTCCTCAGAAATGGAATTTTTCTTTGACGTAATTCCATCTGCAGGTCATTTTACAAGAACTGGACTTTTCAACCACCTGCAGATACGAAAACTTTAAAAGGATTAGGAAATGGATTCACCCATTTTTAGAGCTGGCGTTGTGGTGGCCAGGGTTGAAGTGATTGCAGGTGTAACGGAGACCTTTCTGCTGTCCACATGCCCCCTGCGATGGCAAGCATTTAGCTAAGGTTCTCTTGTATGTTGGTGCATAGAAGCCCTGAAAACTTTGGTGTATAGGGGCCTGGAGTCAGTGCAGAGATTGCGCATCCGCTCTGTGCCAGGACATATAACGGTTCCACCGGAATACAGGGCAGACCTCCAAGTTGGTAGCCTGGAGTGGAGGCTAACCAGCCTTGTCACCAGAGGTGAAACGGAGAAAGAGTTCTGAGTCAGGAAAAATAAGAATGAGGTCAAAAGTTTTCAGAGAGCTCTTTTTAAGAATACTTTACAAAAACAAAGCATCACGTAATTACAAGACAAGATGGTAATTTTTCAAGTCCTTTCCTTATTGCCCAAGAAACAAATTATTGTGCTGGAGGCCCAATAAAGGAAATCTGAAAAATGTTTAATGGACTACATGTAGAGACGATTAACAACATCCATTCGCAAAAGATCCTCGGACAAAAGATGGCAGGCGAGTTTGCTATACGAGTCGATCCACACAAACCTACGACACTTCAAAGAGTGTTGTGGTCTGTTGAGATCGACTCAACAGAGATTGTATGGAACAGGAAATTGTAGAGGAGTTGATGCCACAAGGAGTGATAGAGTGCTGAAGGCTGAACATGAGAAGGAACGGCGAAGTTTTACCTTTCTATTCTATATCTATTTTGGCAGTCTCCCAGTTTCCCGCCTCTCAATCGGCATCAAGCCATGCCCATCATCGTCTGTGCTTTGATGATATCCGACTCAGAGGCTGGGAGCTATAAGAGCAATGATATTCTTATTGAAGACAAAGGCTGTTCGAAAAATGGAGAAGACAAAAAAGGATGGCCCAAAAGCAAATGAAGAAATTTCTTGATTTGCATTAAGTAGTTAATTAACTACTTAAAAAGTAAACGAGTCTATTCTTCAATGGAACATCAATGGATGTTTGTAATATCCATGACGTCCAACGCTTGGTACATGAGATAGACTCAATTTGCATATGTCTGCAAGAAACACATTTCCGCTGAAATGAAAATTTCCATTTAAGAAGATATAACATTTATTGGCGAGATCAACTGCCAAATACAAGAGCTAGAGGTGAAGTAGCCATATTAATGTCGAGTAGAGCTACAACGAAGCATTTGAAATAAACATAAATCTGCAAGCAATTGCAGATTCTAAAAAAACAATCCTGGCAACAATACATGTCACCCATTAACAGAAACACAACTTCATCAAATATTTGAAAGAAAGTGAAGGATATTTGTGGGTGTACAAACTTTACTCCCATAACTTGCTTTCAATATGAAGTTAGATATACTTCAAATGAAATTGCAGAGTTATTAGCCAATCATTTCAAAGAAGCCATCAAAACGGCTAACTATGATGAATTTTTTAGAAGTTTTTTTTTTGTCTTTAGTTATTTGACTGGTTTGATGCAGCTCTCCAAGATTCCCTATTTAGTGCTAGTCGTTTCATGTCAGTATACCCCCTACATCCTACATCCCTAACAACTTGTTTTACATATTCCAAACGTGGCCTGCCTACACAATTTTTTCCTTCTACCTGTCCTTCCAATGTTAAAGCGACTATTCCAGGATGCCTTAATATGTGGCCTATAAGTCTGTCTCTTCTTTTAACTATACTTTTCCAAATGCTTCTTTCTTCATCTATTTTCCCCGATACCTCTTCATTTGTCACTTTATCCACCCATCTGATTTTTAACATTCTCCTATAGCACCACATTTCAAAAGCTTCTAATCTTTTCTCCTCAGATACTCCGATTGTCCAAGCTTCACTTCCATATAAAGCGACACTCCAAACATATACTTTCAAAAATTTTTTCCTGACATTTAAATTAATTTTTGATGTAAACAAATTATATTTCTGACTGAAGGCTCGTTTCGCTTGTGCTATTCGGCATTTTATATCGCTCCTGCTTTGTCCATTGTTAGTAATTCTACTTCCCAAATAACAAAATTCTTCTACCTCCATAATCTTTTCTCCTCCTATTTTCACATTCAGTGGTCCATATTTGTTATTTCTAATACATTAAATTACTTTTTTTTTGTACTTGTTTATTTTCATGCGATAGTTCTTGCGTAGGACTTCATCTATGCCATTCATTGTCTCTTCTAAATCCTTTTTACTCTTGGCTAGAATTACTATATCATCAGCAAATCGTAGAATCTTTATCTTTTCACCTTGTACTGTTACTCCGAATCTAAATTGTTCTTTAACATCATTAACTGCTAGTTCTATGTAAAGATTAAAAAGTAACGGGGATAGGGAACATCCTTGTCGGACTCTCTTTCTTATTACAGCTTCTTTCTTATGTTCTTCAATTATTACCATTGCTGTTTGGTTCCTGTAAATGTTAGCAATTGTTCTTCTATCTCTGCATTTGAACCCTAATTTTTTTAAAATGCTGAACATTTTATTCCAATCTACGTTATCGAAAGCCTTTTCTAGGTCTATAAACGCCAAGTATGTTGGTTTGTTTTTCTTTAATCTTCCTTCTACTATTAATCTGAGGCCTAAAATTGCTTCCCTTGTCCTTATACTTTTCCTGAAACCAAATTGGTCTTCTCCTAACACTTCTTCCACTTTCCTCTCAATTCTTTTGTATAGAATTCTAGTTAAGATTTTTGATGCATGACTAGTTAAAGTAATTGTTCAGTATTCTTCACATTTATCTGCCCCTGCTTTCTTTGGTATCATGACTATAACACTTTCTTTGAAGTCTGATTGAACTTCCCCTTTTTCATAAATATTTCACACCAGTTTGTATAATCTATCAATCGCATCCTCACATGCACTGCGCAGTAATTCTACAGGTATTCCGTCTATTCCAGGAGCCTATCTGCTATTTAAATCTTTTAATGCTCTCTTAAATTCAGATCTCAGTATTGTTTCTCCCATTTCATTCTCCTCAACTTCCTGTTCTTCCTCTATAACACTATTTTCTAATTCATTTCCTCTGTATAATTCTTCAATATATTCCACCCATCTATCGACTTTACCTTTCGTATTATATATTGGTGTACCATCTTTGTTTAACACATTATTAGATTTTAATTTATGTACCCCAAAATTTTCCTTAACTTTCCTGTATGCTCCGTCTATTTTACCAATGTTCATTTCTCTTTCCACTTCTGAACACTTTTCTTTAATCCACTCTTCTTTTGCTAGTTTGCACTTCCTGTTTATAGCATTTCTTAATTGTCGATAGTTACTTTTACTTTCTTCATCATTAGCATTCTTATATTTTCTAGGTTCATCCATCAGCTGCAATATATCGTCTGAAACCCAAGGTTTTCTACCAGTTCTCTTTATTCCGCCAAAGTTCGCTCTTTAGAAGGTAAAAAACAGAATTCATAGGTCTGCTAAATTTCAGAACTAAAATGAATTATTCTTATAATGTACAATTCAAAATAGAAGAAACTGTGAAAGTGTTGGAGCAAACCGGCAATACAACTTCTGGTCCGGACGAAATTCATTACATAATGATCAGACAGTTAAGCACCATTGGAAAACTTAGATTCCTAGAACTATATAGTCACTATGGCAGGATGGAATGTACCCGTGGCAGTGGAAGAAAGCATATATTGTTGAAGTTACAAAAAAAGATAAAATTCTGACAGATCCCAATAGTTACCATCCTATTTCCTTGATGTGTGCTATGAGAAAAAAATTTAAAAAAATTTTAAATAATTGACTCATTTAGATTTTAGAAAGAGAAAATCTTTTACAAGCACATAAAGCAGGTTTCCAACAATACCACTCAACTACTGATCAAATGATCAATTTAGAAAATATTAATATAAATAACAGTTACAACACAAAGAAACATTGTTTTGGAATCTTCTTTGACCTGCAGAAGATTTTTGATATGACCTGGCATCATGGACTGATGCTTCAAGTGCAGGAATGAGGCATTCACAACAATTTTCCTATTACTTAGCAACTATATGAATGACTGTACTTTTCAAGTACGTGTTAAAAATGAATACTCATCAGAAAGAAGATTAGAAAATGGCATACCACAAGGCTCGCACTACCTAGTTCACGAATGCCATCAATAAACTGATATTAGCCATTCCAGCAGTAATCGGCAAAAGTGTTTATGTTGATGATCTGGCAATATGCCAGCAACACTATAGTTATGGTGAAATATAAATTGCAACGAGCGATAAACACACTTAATGAACTTGCAAGGAATAATGGTTTCAAATTTTCACTAGAGAAAATGTGTTGTGTACACTTCTGTAGGAAGAGTACACCATAGTCATACTTTGACTATCGAAGATTATCCAATCTAATATACGGACAATGTACGACTTTTAGGCCTATTACTAGATAAATCCCTTACATGAAAATTACATATACAGGACTTGAGTGTTAGATGCAAGAAAGCCCTAAACATTATTAAATGTTTATTAAACATCAATTGGGGCTCAGATAAAGAAATAGTAATAAATACTAACTGTATAAAGCATTGGTTCACTTGAAGTTTGACTATGGGTGTATTGTATATTCAGCAGAATCAGATATGCCACAGGCGCCTGCCACACAAGTCTGGTGACTAGTTTAATATTCGAAGCCAGTATAATGCTACTTCATTGTAGAAGAGGATCCTATTGTTAACATATGTGGCAAATATATGGACCTTTCCTACTCATATAAATAATAAAACATTTAACGATCATCCTTTCGCCCTATTATATGAAAGTCATGTTATCTATTCCAGACCAGCTGGAATATGGTATCATGAATTGACAAGAAAATATGGAATTACTTTACCAAACACATTAGAAATTTTTACGGGCGAAATACCTCCATGATTTTTAACAGTGGTAAGCAAAAGATTGGATCACTGTCATGAAAAAATAAAAGAGAAACCAGCAGTAATCATCCAACAGAAATTTTCATCAACCATCGGTAGTTATGAAGAATATATAAAAATTTATACTGATGATTCTAAAACCAAACACGTGATGGATGCTCCATATATGTCAACTGAAAAGCCAATTTTTGGAAACTGCCAGATATGGCAAGTGTTCATACAGCAGAACTTATTGCTATACAGCAGGCTCTTTGCTTCTCAGAACATATCTGTGAAGAAAGAGTGCTCATATGTTCTGACTCATTAAGCGCATTAACTGCTATTTGGAACAAGCAAATTATGGATGTCCTTATCACAAACATCCCGTCCATTCTGTATGTTTTAAATCAACAAGGATGGCGATATGTATTTGTATGGACTCCAATATGCTGGTATCCCAGGAAATGAAAGTGCAGACAAAGCTGCCAGAATGGCTACAGTGTGTGATAATATGGATATTATTCCTGGTCGAGTAGCAGATTTAAAAAATTGTCTAACCAACACTGAAATAAATAAATGAAGGGTTAATATGAAATTAAATGCGATTAAAACTTCTCCATATAAATGGAAGAGCGATGTGAAACTAATTCGCTGAGAACTAGTGGCAGTGACCAGGCTCAGAATCGGTCACACACAAATAACAGATTCATATTTGTTAACTGGCGAAGAAAGACCAATGTACGGTATATATAACAAACAGCTTACAGTCAATTATGTACTGGAACATTCTACTATATATGAAAACCTCAGAAGAGGTACAATCTAATAATTAATATTGCTGCTGATTTGTAGATGGTAAAGAAGAAAAGATAAAGCTTATTTATACAGCAGCAGACTATTAACAAGTCAGTACAAGTTTTTGTTAAGGATTCTTTATTTGAAGTAGTTTTTTCTACGAACATGGATTTATTTTTAATCACTCTGAATTTTCTTGACTTTTTATTTTTGTCTTTAACTGTGTTTATATTTTATTTTAGTATCAGGGCCCTTTACACTTACACATTTACACTTTACAGAGTGTAAGTATTACTGTTCTTATTATATGAGTGTTTAAATGTTTCGTTTATTGTTATTTTTGTTTTTAAATAAAATGTAAAGGCCATTTACACCCATAAAGCTATTATTTTTTTGTTGTTAAGTTTATATAAGCTTAAAAGTTAAAAACATAAATATATCTAAAGCTGATAGTAGAATATCTTAAACAATAAAATAGAATCTGTATAGAAACAAAAAAATTAAATGAGTTTAAGAAACCAAAATTAAAAAAGCATATTTTTTTCTTGCTGTAAGACACTGTCTTACAAAACACTTACCATTCCTATGGCAATCTGCCTAGCAAATGATAAAAGGTCTCCAGGTGATAAGTTATAAGCAGCTTTATTGATGTTTTCTGAAACATTGAATGATAATTTGAAAAAAAAATATCTGAAAATGAGGAGAATGAAGTTATTCTAAATCAAAGTAATTAAAATGTTTTGCAAATAAATATATAAATTTTCTTTTTTCCCTATTCCTCTTATTATAATTAATGATGTGCATGCTGTTTGCTAGTGAAAATTATACAAACCTTAATGACAACCAAACTTATTTCAATAAAATGTTCTTTTGTAAACATGTCATAATCCTTTCAATCACTTTTGCAACCATTGTCATTGACTTGTGCTGCTGTTTTCCACTTTAACATCAATTGATATTATTGCTTATGGGTTTGGAATTAGTGTTTGTTTGTATGGAAAACGGCATGTTTTATTTAGGATTTGACCCAATATGTATTAGATATTTGATTTGTGTTTCTTCATTAGGAATATTGCCAATAAAAATTAAAACAACTGAATTGTATGAGTATGTAGGAATAAAACATTTGAAGATGTAAATATAATATGTATTTCATAACAATTTAGTATTTATTCTATTTCTTAATAATACCATAAAAATACACCACAAAAAGTGCGTATAAAGTAATAATTTGCTTGGAGTGAGATAAAATAAAAGAAAGAGGATGTAATATAGTATTTTTAAAATATTAAAAAAAATATTGATCTTACAAAAAAGCATTTGATTTTCTTCAAATGTATGATATTTTGCAATTTTGATTTTTTGTATTTATAATAAAAATAACTATTTTTTTTAAATTTTGAGCCCTTCCCATAAAAGAGTATGTTTTAAACCAGTTTTTGTAATCAACTTTATAACTAACGATCTAAGAAAAACACTTAAAACAAATATTTTTCTACAATTTTTGTTTTACTTTTTTTCTGTACCTTCAAGATAAACTACATTGTGGACAAAACATACACAAAATCAATCATACATAAAAAATTTTTTCCAGGAATAACATTGTAAATGGTACTTTGGTGAGAAAAAGTGTTACATTAAATAAGTTATATTTCTTTAAATTATAATGTCAATACATGTACAATAAAAAATAAAATAATTACTAAAGTAAATCCTATGTCTAAAATGAAGTAAATTATACAAAATAGAATTGGAGAAAAAAAAATCTTGCATACAAATGATAAAAAAAAAAAGTTTTAGGAACATTTATGTGCAAATAAATAAATAAAAAAAATTATATATTAAAGTAACATTTTACATAATCTAATGACACTGTATTATTTATTTGGTGATTTTTATTTTTATGTTTGATGTTCTGGTTTTTATTCTGAAGGCTACATTGTATCATTTTTTCCAATAGTATCATCATTTTTTTGGAGTTACTTTTCCAGATTCTTTATGTGTATTTACGTGATAATTTTTGTTTTGTTCTGGTTATCTTTGTTTTTATTTATTTTATGTGGAAATGAATCAAAAAAATAACTGATGTCAATATGATATGATGTATCTTAATGTACCAGTCACTGTAGGCAGTCACAGTTTAAAAAAATAATTTTTTAAAAACTTTTCATTATATTAAAATAAATTTTGTTTGTTTTGTCATTAAGACCTAATAGTTTACATTATCATTTTTTAAACAGTGAAGGTGCTTACATTAATCAGGTTATCTTTCTGAAGACAAGATACATACAACATTCTTGTTCATGGAAATTGTTCAGTTCACCTCACTGAATCTGGTTGTTCATTACATAATTTGATATTGGAAACAAATTGATTAATTATGTTTTATATATTTATCCATGATAAGTCAAGGGGAATATATAATCCATAAATGTATTTGCAAGTTATATATATTTTTCAGTCTTTCTCAGATCAAGGTATCTTGTAACTCTATGTATATAAAAGTATTCCTTGTAAAAGTAGATTTTTAAATGACTTTTTTTAGAACTGAAAATTTAAAGATTTACTCCATGTTAATAAAATAATTATAAACTAAATTTATTGTAAAGTAAATTTCCTTCAAAGAAAAAAACAACTAAATCGCACATATAAAAAGGAAAAAAATACATGTTATTTTCAAACAGGCCTGAACTACTTGGAACTCCTTTATAAATATGACTTTTCAACAAACTTTTGTAAGTACTTGAAAGTGAATAAATTAATTTTTTCCCATAAGTCGATATTAAACAACTTATCAGAAGTAATAGTATTTTTTAATGAAAATATCTTTTCTATCTATCTTACAGTTTCTTCATGAGTGCAGTCTAGACTGATGGCTAACTATACTGATGAACAAACTGTATGATCTCTAAAAGATTTTATCTGTCAGGTAACACGGAGGTTAAGGTGTATAAAGTTAACAATTAAAAAAAAATTACCATCTGGAATGCCATATGCTTTATTCGAGACAATTTGCTGTTTCGACTGATAAGTGCCATCTGATTTTGATGTACTGCTTACTAAAACAAACAAACCATATTGTAATTTAAAAATAACTTAATTTTTAACTGTTACGAGGTAATCTAAACTGTTGTTATTTTTGGAACTTAGAACTGATGCAGATTTTTCTTTTAGTTATTAACTAAAAGAAATTAAGACTTGCTAATGTAGCACTTTCTGGTTAGTAAAGAAAGGTACTGCATTCACACTTGTGTTAAGACGTTACCAATGGTAATTACAAATTTTAAGATTAAATCTCACCCTAAAATTAAGAAAATATTTTAAATGAAAATGTATTTATATGAGAAAATATTAGATATATAACACCAGTGTGAGACTAATATTTTTCTTCACTAAACAATGGGATAATGAATTAGAAAGTTTGTGTTAAATTACAGATTGCTTTAATTATAACTAATGTAATTTTTGTAACTGGATAAATCTAAATTTCAAGAAGTTATTTTTTGTTAAATTTTATTATTCTAACCATCAATTAAGTATAAAAACAAAAATTACTATATTTATTATAAAAGTAGCATTTCCGTCACAGCTTCACACGCGCTCTATGGTTACTTGTGTTTCCTGTCGCTGTCAGGGGGTGTTTAACTGGTAATGTTTTCATTAAACTCATGCTTGTGAGAATAATAATGATAAATAAAAATTAAAGCCTCTTCAATTTATAAAAACTGTTAGTATATTGTATTTTTTTCAGAGCAATAGTTTGGTCAGTAATGACCCAATAATTGGTTTTTAGATTTCCTGTCGCGGCTTTGCTCGCAAAATATACAGTCTCATCAGAATTAGAAACATAAATTACCATTACAATATTACTAAATCTCATAAACATTGATTCAATAGCGGTAGCAAAAAATGTAAAAACAATTGTTTTTTTACCCCTTAAAGTATTAAAATTCAAAAAACCTGAAAAATCTTGTTTTTAGATATTTATCTGAAGAGTATTTGAAATCTAAAATTGAGTGAATATCTCATTTAATGTAGTTGGAAATGAAGAAAATTTGCAATTATTATTCGACATTTTTTACCTTTTTACATTTTTTCACACCTTTCAAAGTTGAATTTCAGAAAATCTCAAAATTGGTTTTTTGATATTCAGATGAAGATTACACAAATCTAAAATAAGGATGATATCTTAATTTGTTTCCGAGAAATTAAAAAAAAAAAAATTTCATGTTACTCCATTTTTAACCCTTTAAACTCGGAATTTAAAAAGAAATCCTATCTTAGTGTTTAATTACATTGTAAGAAGAACATGTATATAAATTTTCATCAATTTATCTTCAGTAGTTTTTGCTGGGTGTTGATTATGAATTACTCAGGACATACTTTTATATATAAAACTAGCCAGCGGTCAGGGCTTGCTTTACTTGCCCTTCCAGTCTAACCAGGAAGCCCCCTGGATCTCCTGTGTTCAACTCATGCTTGTGAGGATAATAACGATAAATAAAAATTAAAGCCTGTTCAATTTACAAAAAATATCAGTGTATTGTAATTTCTTCAGAGCCACAGTTTGAACAGGACCTGAATTGTCGACTGATCTGAAGAATGCAGGTTTCAAATATTTGGCCTCCATCTTAAAAATAGTAGTTACAGCTGGTTACCCATAGAAGGCCAGATAAAATTGTATTTTGCGTGGCTCTTAGCATTAACTGACAAATGCCATAAGAGGTTACTTCATACTCGTACTTTATTTCTCTTTCTCTTATTACATTTTTTTATTTTTTATTTGATGTGTTTTAGTTAAGTAACTGGAGGCACATCGGAGTCGCATCACACATACAGTTAAAAGGGGCAGTGGCAGTGTTGGTTAAGGCGCCGTGCCATACATGGTCGCAGTCCTTAAAAAATCGAACTTCAAAAAACTGAAAATGGTTTTCACAAATCTACCAGAAGACTATTTGTAAGGCCAAATCTAGTGAATATATTGTTTAGCATAGTCGGTGATGGGGAAATTTTCCATTACTGTTTATAGTTTTTTAACTTTCTTCACCCCTTTTAAGGTCGAATTTTGAAAAATGTAAAAATTGGTTTTTAGGTATACACATGAATATTACATACATAAAAAATAAAGTTAATATCTTCGTTTCTTACCAAGAAATTAAAAAAATAGTGAAATTTAATCTTACCTCCATTTTAAACCCTTTAAACAAAGAATTTAAAAAAAAATTAAAAACTGTGTTTTAGATATACACGTGAGAATTACACAAACCAAAGATCACGCTGACATCTTCATTTGTTACAGAGAAATAAAAAAACATCGTAAAATTCATTGTTACTTCTTTAAACTTTATTGTTAACCCTTTAAACTAGGAATTAAAAAAATCTCTTAGTGTACGCTTACACAGTAAGAAAAATGTGTATACAAATTTTCATCAATTTATCTTCAGTAGTTTTTGCTGGGTGATGATGTATCAGTCAGTCAGTCAGGACAAGCTGCTTTATAGGAGCAGATAATATAGGTGTAAAATATGTATATGAAATCAGAAACAAATGTCCTTTCTGTTAAAAAAAAACTTTAAAGAAATACACTATATTTAAGTGCTGAAAAATATGTAGGTCTATCCTTTGAAGCTGTTTTCCCCGACAGAATAATTTAAACTTACTGCAGTTTTTTAAATTTGTAACTTTTAAATTATTTAATTTAATTACTAATTATTATTATTAATTAAGAGATGAAAAATTGAATATACGTGGAATAAGTTGAAATTCAATTTAAAAACATAATAATAATTAAAATAATAAAAAATATTTTTTTACATCTTTGTGTTTAATTCCATCTTTGTCTTTTGATGATTGTGATAGAACATATATTTTTTTTTTGTTACTCATGTGATGTGGGAGCTATGGGAACTAGAACTAGCTCATGGGGTTCCTATGCTACCCCTTAATATATATTAAAGGGTAATGTATGTATGTATATATTGTTTTCATATACCATCATGCTTTGGATTTTGATGCATGTTAATGTATATTTGGGTCTACATAGTAATTAAATTTATGTTCCTAAATGTGTACTGCAGTAGTATATTGTGTGTATATTTCAAGCATGATAATTATCTTCCTAATGATTTGCCTCATGAAAAAATCCAGTGCATTTCACTTAAAAAGAAGATCTGCACAACATAGACAGGTATTATATATGAGTATTGGGCTGAAAATGTTTTTCTTAATTTTCTCTTTTACTGTAATGTTTTATTTACTATAATGTTACAAAGTACAACTATTATCCAGATTTATTTTATGGCTTTGAGTTGGATGTTGACCTTGGCCTCGTCTATAGCTTGTCTCCATTCGTCTCTAATCTGCATCAATTACTTCCAGTTCACAAACCCATGATCCTCAAATCTCCTGTCTTGTCCTGTAACCATCGAGTTCTGGGTCTACCTCTTCTCCTTTGTATACCTCATTTCTGCTTCCAAGATTTGTCTCTGTTGTCAATATGCTAGCATTCTCTGTAATTGGCCCAACCAGTCAATTCTCCTGTGATGAATCTTACATTATGTTTTTTGCAATATAATTTCTGTCTTCATTATATCTTGATCTACCGGTTCCAACCTCATTTTTAGGACCATTTATTTTTATTATTATTTTTCTTTCAAAGACTAGCAACATTTTATGTCTGCTGCATTCAGCATTGCTACCATACATGCCTTGCTAACATATGTTAATGAGTACATGCCTCGTTACCATATGTTACCACAGTTTTATTGCCATTTTGTAAATCTTCATTTTAGTATTACGAAAGATCAATTTAGATTTAAAAACTTCAGATTTGCAAAACATGCATTGTTACCCAGCATTATTCAATTTGTTCCATCTCTTGGGACCTTTATTGCTCCTGGTGAGTTCTATATTAAGAGATATGGTAAAATACTCTACCCACTCATGGCCATTAATTTATACTTCACTATTCTGTCGTCCCACCCCTGTACCTAACATCTTCATTATACTTAATCTTCCCCTCGTTCACCTCAAGGCCGGCTTCTGTTCCTTCTTCTTCCAGTGAATGGAAAGCCTGCTGCAGTTATCTCATATTCCTGATTACCAATGTTATGTCATCTGCATATGCATGTACTTGGATCATTCTACAGGTAATACATGTTCAATTTAGCATTTATAAAATGCACTGACTTTTAGAATGAAAGCATTTATTAAACCTTTGAGATAATATTTTTACAGGTTAATGATACAAGGCATTGCTGATCATAGTACATATAATAATTTTTATGTTGAGTTTATGTATGAGTACTGTTTCACAACAATTTGTAAATCCAATTATAATTAGGCTGTTAATCTTGCCTAGTCTCATACCATTTCTGAAACATGACTATTCACCTTAATGACTTCAGTAAATAGAGTTCGAAATTCATTTAGTAAATGCATTAAACTGAACTTCAAACTGAATATTGGAACATCATAAAACAGTTGTAACAACATTTGACTAGTGGTGATGCTACTTCTCTCAATTAATAAATCATACACAATAATAACAATAACCATAATTGGTAATTGTGTGATAGCAGAAAATTCATTAATTTCATACAGTGCTTTTAAAGTGGAAAAATTTGATATAATATTACTAGTTTACTGAAAATGTTAAAAGAAACTGGTTATGACTTTACATGTATTAGTGACTGAGAAGAATTATAAGTAAAAATAATGTTGAACGTATTATCTTAAAATAAAGTACTTAGTTTCTCTCTTAACTCAATTTTCTGAGTTGTTTCTCATTATCTTTTATGTGCTGATTATTCTGAAAACATGAAAATAACAATGAAAAATATTCTTCTAAAAAGATCACGCGTAATACAAGGTGATTAACTGAAAGTTATATTTTGAAATTATGATTTATTCAGAGATAATTATGTTGATGATATTCTCTAATTTCATATTACCTAAATTCTATCTAAATATTTAATCAACTAACTAATGAACTTCCATGTCTTTTCTTTTATTATTTAAATTCACTTTCTAAATTTATAGTCATAAGTGAAAACTGGAAATATGGGTACTTACTATTATGGTTTGGAAAGTGAGTCATAGTAAATAACTTTTTCTTTTTTTTTTAAATTAAAATATTCAACTAGATTTAGAATTTAATATTAGGATTAATCAACATGATAAAATATTGTAAAATTTATCAAAAAATAAATAACTAATAAAAAATTTCAAGGTAAAACTGAACTGGTACCGTCATATTTTCAGTGATCTCTTAAACATTTTTCAAAAAGTTGTGTTTGTGTAAAATAAATGTTAGAGAAGAAAGATAAATCATTTACTAATGCAGAGGCAATAATAAATGGCACACCCTCTGCAGCTAGGCCCTCCAGGCGGGTGGCATCTTGGAATGGGATTATTAAGTGTCCAAAATTGATTACCTGTTGTGTAAAAATATATTCTTTTGAATGATGAAAATTGACATAATGAAAATTAAATTAGAAATTTAACTCTAGATGAATGGGGATTTTCCGCTAGTGATCGGTATATTCCGGTGCCTACTTTGTGGTTATAGTTCATTATTTTAAGAAAAACAATCACATAAATAAAAAAATATATTAATATATATATATATAATAATATAACAAGTACACACCTGATCGCCACAAGACGTGTACTAACAAATTGTGATTTTCCGCTAGTGATCAGTACATTCCGGTACTAAGCTAAGGGGGACCGACACAAACACAGACCCACATAGAAATTCTCTTTAATAGGATAGGATTTCAGAAATATAAGAAATAAGTTTTAAAATAAGATTTTCCTAATAGTCATGAGGCTATGCATTACTCACATTATTAATTCTGAAGTTCAGAAAAAAAATTTTATTACTGCAACCTAAAATAAGCCTTAGAACTTAAAATAAGACTTAATTATAAATGTTAAATTGATTTAGTAATGTCTAAGCAATAAAATTAATTAATATGATACAAAAGTAAGAAATTATATTTATTTTACCTCTACTGCCTCCAGACATTAAATCAGCATATTTTATAACACCATCTGATCTATCACAAGGTTTCTTTTTCTGAGAAGACATACATTTCCAAGCCTGCAAAAAAATCAAAGAATTTTATTATTTTAGTATTTATTATCCATTTACAAGTAACATTTTTGTCACTTGTCATCTGACTGGTTTGAAGCTATTTTTCCTTTCTTATCTGATCTTCACTAATTTTTAACCACAACATGAATTCTAATTTTTATCTAATGTTACAGTTTTATCCTTTACTGGCTAAATTTACCCTAAATGGTTAAAATACAGTGTATCCATATGGTAGTAGTAGAGTGTGTGTAAATGATTATTAACTAAATAAATCAATAGTAAGTTTACTTGAAGTTTTTTTTTTTGCAGTAACAACTACTAACTACAGTAAATGCTTTTAATCAAAAGTTGAGAAATTCGGTAATATACCTAAGTAGTACTGGTAGTATGAAACATAATTATGTATCTTACCCATCTCTTTACACCGCTATTCCTCAGAGTTTGAACTCAAAACAGATCAGATATATATAACCTGTACTAAAAATGTAATTATAAATGGCCTACCAGTCTCAGTTCATCCTTGTACAAACCATTCTAACACAAATTCTCACACAAATTTCTCAGTTTTCTAATTAATATTTCTTCATTTCATACCTTATTATTCAGTATTTAACTTCACCATTTATTCAAAAGAAGAAATTTCTAAAGCTTTGTTTATTCCTGAAACATATTTATATTTATTTCTTTTCTGATTTCCATGTTTTGCTGCCATGAAGTTCTATACCTTACACATATAGTTCTTGAATTTTTGTTTTAATTTCTACATCTACGTTTGATACTAGCCGATTTCTTCTTTGCATAAGAGATGTTGCTTGCACAATCTGCTTTTATTACATTTTTAGTTTCTTTCATCCTTTAGAATTTTTCTGTCTTAGAATATTTTAAAAATTTTGGTATATTATGTTTTCCTATCTTAAGTCCCTCATTTTTCATCTCTCTAATGCATTAAATTACATTTGTTTTTTTTTACTTTTTTCCTAATGAAATTTAAAAAAAAAATTATAATTTCAGTACTTCTTAACTACAACAATCAGCATTTTTTTACCATTAAGTATTTCTTTACACCATGATCAAATCTTAACGTGTTATTTTCTTATTACAAGTTTTGTGCAAAATGGGTGCCAAAAATCTAAGGTGGCAGATTTCTACTGAGAAGCAATTGAAAAGCTTGTGCATCATTATGGTAAGTGCCTCAATTTAAATAGCGACAAGGTAGAAAAATATTTAAGATTGTCCCTTTCAAATGTATATAATAAAATTTCTTTTTTTTTTATTTGGTTGGTTTTTTATTTAAAAACGTAAGTTCTTTCTACACAGCCCTCATATAAGATAAATAATTGCAGATAGGTCAGGAATACAAGACAATTACAAATTATAAATTAATTATTAAGAAAGGCTTAACAGTGAGTGAGTCATATAATATATTACAAGAATATTGGCATGAATATTACATTACCAGGTAACACTGTAACTTTTCCATTAGTTGGGCAGTTAATCTTCTGATGTTTTTGAGCGATTTCATTACAAGCTTGTGTATTCATCTGGTGCATTGTAAGGATGTGAAACATGGATACTAAGAAAAAGAGAAAAATAAAGAATGAAGTCACTTCAAATGTGAGTGTTAGGTTAAATGAGGAGACAACAGAATTAGAAGCTTAAGCAGAATAATTCAGAATGAGAAAGTGAACTAGTTGGAGCACATAATAATGACAGGAGACAGAATGATTATAACAGTGCAAAAGAAATGGTAGAAGGAGAAAAAATGAGAGGTTAGAAAAGAATAAAAATTGTATACAATCCAAAAGGAAAGAGAGTCATCAAGTTTACCTAGAAATAGAGGAAAATGGATTACAAGGTGAAAGGGACTTCCCCCCAAGAAAAATTTTGGAGGGGTAATTTTTATGCCGTGCTTAGTTAGCCTTCTGAGTCTACAAAGCTAACTGGAGCGGCAAGAATTCGCATCCATTATCACATCCCAATCCCATAGGGGAAGACACCCACCTTGAGACGCTTCTGGTCGCCACACCACCCCCCTGTTCATAGCCCTGATGAGCTATAACGGGAGCCGTTATCGAACAGCCAGCTTAACGGTCATTAATTGGGGTGTCACTGGAATACATCCAGGAGGAGGCAGCACACACATTCATCGACAGGCTACGGGATGCCAAAATAAAGAAGCATCTTCTTCTGGGGTCGCTGAAGTCAGTCAACGATGCCCTTATTCCGCTACTCTGCTACTGGAGGCAGCCCGTGCGCTGCCACACTATACTGCTCGTCTTCGAAGGATGGAAGTCAACTGCGATGGGGAGTCAGCGGACAGCATCGAGACAACGGGAGACCGAAGATTGCCTCCTGCTGCAGCATCAAACAACAAGAGTCGACCAGTCTGTTGGAACTACGCAAACCAGGCCACCAAAAAGTAGACTGCAAGAAGAAGTCTACTATTTCCGCTCAATCTCGGACCTACTGAAAGAAGATTGTAGCGAGCTGATCGGGAAGGTGTAAGTGTGCAGACTGCAGGCTGTAGGCTAGGAGCTGCCCAGTCTGGGTAGCTCCTAGAAGTTCACAAGGGAAAACGCTGAAAAGGAAGAAACAAACAACTTTCTGCGTAGAACACCGTCAAGAAGAAGAAGTGAAAGGAGGTGCAAGGTATGACCTTCGGGCAAATTCTTCGGGTTTCTGGAAGGAGATCGGGTCAGGAAGACAAGGGGAAGATCTCTGAAACGCCAGACCATTTGGGAGGGACCTTAACGCCCCAATGAACAGAGTCAATGATGTGGTCTACAGGAGTCAGCACAGTCCAAGAAAGAAGAATATGATGGTTTATCTGGATCGCCTGGCGCCTTATCAAGGAGCTGTTCAGGACGAACAGCTTTAATGAGGAGGCAATGTAACAAGATTTGTATAACAGATCTGACTGACTGATCCCTGCCAATTAAAAAGAAAATAATAGAAAATATAATAATAGTAGGAATCCAGACAGGGGCTAAAAGAAACCCTTTTCGTACAGGTAACAGGTCCATTTAAAAATTGTCCTTTGTAATACTGTCCACTGACACACCTAAAAAAATGTTGTTCCGTCAGAAGAGTTACCGGACCAAGGTAGGCATTTTATGGGAATATGTGAGGGCGGATGATCATTCTCACACTTCTAGTTGGGTCCGGTCTGGCAGGTAAAGAGGATAGGAGTTAAATACTCTGGGAAAGACCAGTTCCATTTCTGGAAGACCAGAAATCAGTTCTGTGAGCTGTCAGTCTGCGAGGAGAGTCCTGTGAGATGTCAGTCTGCGATAGAGTGCTACGATTCTTAGAGTCTTGGCTTAGAGTTCTAAGCCAGAAGTTATGCGAGTTTGAAGCAAGAGTATTCTGCGAGGAGGTCAGTGAAGGGTTTTTTCAAAAAAACTAAACACAAACGTAAGAATTTCGAAGTTTATTAAAAAAAAACATATCAAAATGTGACACATTTAAATTAGGTATTAAACGTAAAAAAATTTTCACTGTTACAAAAGAAAACAAATATTTTAGAAAAATAATAAATATAAATAAAAACAATAAAACCGACCTACAAACAATTAGATAAAACTGCAGAAAATGTCGTCCGCTACAGTGGATACAGAGCTCTGTCCAATGAACAATGTTTTTAGTGGTTTTCGGTACTCCAACACACTTTTTTGTATTAGTTATATCCCAATGAGAATTCTAATTAGTTACTCTTCTCTTGTATTACACTTTTGTTCATACACTAATGGTTCAAGTGGAGCCCTACAGGTTGTAGTCCAGAGAAGTAAATTCAGGTAACCTTGGAGACCAGTTTACACGTCTGTAGGGTTCAAGCCACTTGTTTAAAAAACTGATGTGGAGACCACATGATTTCCTTGTACGCCTATTAAATTACATTTCTTTCTGCACTTCATTTAAACTTATTTCATTTGAAAGTGAGATACGATCTTCCAATTCATTAATAAAGTGGACAGTTACACAATTGCTGAAATATTATTAATTAATTCAATTATTAATTCAACAATCTTACATAAAATATTAGGATAGAGTAAAAGTCCCTTTATTACTCGTATAAACTAGACCAGTATTATTCATAACTTCATGAATTGCTGATTAAAAAAATGTTTAGATTTCTGGTGTGTCGTAAAAGTTAATAATAATTAAACTATTCTGTTTAGTGAACTCCTGTGTTAATTTCGACTTAACCGTGTAAAATATTCAGTTTTCATTATTGGATTATTTGGTGAATAAAAAATGAAAAAGAAAGATAACATGAAGAAATATATGTCAAAAAACGCAAGAAGATGAATATGAAGGGGAAGAAAATGTTAAGAACAAGGGAAGAATAAAAAAATTAAGAGAAGATGATAAATATAAAGTGGAAGAAAATGTTAAGATCAAGGAAAGAATAAAAAGATTAAGAGAGGATGATGAATATAGAGAGGAAATTTGAAAATTAAAGAACGTGTACACAGATTAAAATCAGAAGAATTATATCCAACCAAAGAGTGATTAAATGACTGGCAACAATAAGCAAATAAACGAAATGATGATAAACTCTGACATAGGGAGAATGTTGTCTGACACTATAAGGGGAGAAATGAAATAAAAGATAAAGAATTTTTTTGCACTTTATTAAAGATCGGGCATGTATGCCTCAGTGTATATGTTGTTCTTGTGAGGGTCTATTTTTCAGTCACTTTGTAGTTAACTTTAATGTAGATAAAATAAAACAGAAATTCCAGAATAATTAAATAAAATTTAACTAAAAAATCCAAAAAAAAAACTTTTTTGCAGCGATTTTCAGTTAATACTAAATAATCAGATGTTTTGTGGATTCTATTACATATACACATATATAATAGTGCCTATTAATTTACATATACACAATTTTAAAAGTACATAAAATTTTTTTTCGCTAATAACTTCTGGTTTTTTTTCATATTTGTTGTTGTTATTATTGAATATTTATTTATTGTTAAATTTTTTTACAATCACGGGTTAATAATTATTAAATCAATATATTTAAATTAAAAAAAAAATAAAAAACAAAAAGAGATGAAGTCTTTGAACCGATGTGCCTTCCCTTTAAGATCAAATTATTTCATTAATTAAAATTTTTATTTTGATTACAGTCAAAAAGGAGATGCACAGCACAAGATATTATAACAGTCCTAAATCCAAAATTTCAACATCCTATGGCTAATCGTGATACAAATGCTGGAGTTATGCACGTACAGATGTCACGCCAAAACTAATCAAAATGGATTCAGGGATGGTGAAAATGAATATATTTTCGTTGAAATCTGAAAATCGAGATTTTTCGCGATCACAATACTTCCTTTACTTCATAAGGAAGTAAAAAACTATCTCGTTTCAGCCAAAAAAATAAAAAAGTAGTGAATTTTCAAATTACCTTCTTGAGGTATCTAAGATTGCATAAAAAACCTAACAGCAGCTATCGAAAAAAGAAAAGACTCTTTGTTCTATGTAGAAGACGCAATGACATTTTCAATTCCATACAGCAAAGTCGTTGAAAAACTAAAAATGCAGACACTGATAATGATAAAAATGAGATTAACATTCAAATGAAGACCAATTAAACCATTACTAACAATAAAGTAGTGAATTTTTAAGGTATTCTGCAAAAGAATATTGAAGATGTTAATCACGAAAGTTGAGAAGTTAAGGAAATATACACTTTTATGTATAGGAACGTAGATTTCCAAACATATCGCACAATGGTCCATTTAAAAAAAAAAAAAACAAAATTCAGAAAAACACTGAGAAACTGAATATGTACAATTTTTGAATTCCTTGAATGATAAGCAGAACAAAAAAAAGAATCATCCAATTAAGAAGGTTGAAATTTACCTTTTATCAAAATGTATTATCTTAAAAGAAACTAAGCAATATTCAAAAGAGATGGTTTAAGCTCTGTATTTTTGTTCTTTTTCATGAAATTTTAAATGAAAATAATGTAAATTGTATTGTATATGTCTCTCACACATATCTCTGTATTTTTCTGTACTATTAATCTCCTCTTAAACAACATAGATAATAAGTAAAACTAGAAAGTAGTAAGGATTTAAGAGAATTTGCAAACTTTGTTGATCATACTGTTTTTGAGTACTACTATTAATTAACATTTTTAACCTAGGTTTAAATAAAAACTGAATATTATCACTTCTATAAATATTTGCTTATTTTAATGTTATAAGGAACCTTTCTTCAGTTCATAGAACCAACCTAAAGTTTCTGTCTTTTGTCATTATGTGAGGTCTAATAACGGAAACTAATTTAGTAAATGTTTGGACAGACATTTTATGAAACAACTTAATCTGTGTGGGTGAACATTTAATACTTTGGACACTACAACAGAACAATGTATAAGATAAATCTCCTTATACGGATGCAAAAGCAACATCATTTTTCATTCATTCCTATTCTTTGTTATTAAAAATGTGTTGTTACATTATATAGATACTACTGTCGATGAACATTATTAATTGAAACGAATTTCACTTTCGTTTCTTTACATTGGTATCACAACAGAAATTTTTCTTTTGTTATTTCGTATATTATATTTTGTGTTTCATATTTCTCCGTTTGATGTGTATCTTATTTCATATCAATCTTTACTTGCAGGTTGTTATTTCAAAGACCACAGTATTAAATCTACAAAAATTTAGGCGCATTACTTTCTTGAAAATAAAAGCATCATCCAAGCAAACTTAACCAACTAACTACTACAAAAAACGTTTTCAATTAAAAACGATCATAGCTTGAACACTAAGAAAGAATAAAAGGAAATTACTCTTACTTTTTTTTTAATAGATAAAAAACAGAAATGTGCTAGTGCTATTTATTCTCAAAGATGACTACTGCACAGTGTAGATGCACAGTGGAGTTACAAAAATAGTAAATTAATAGACACTTTATTTTACAAAGGATGGATTTGTAACAGAGAATATTCAGAAATTTCCCATATGTACTTTTCCTACTATAAAACAATGCATCATATACTTTGTCTCTTTTTAATAAGGGAGATGTAAATTTTTTTCATTTAACAGATATACATTATAAATCAGTAAGAAATGGCACACATTAAATTATCTAAATTTAACTGACTACTAGGCTATATGTAGAAAAATATTGGAAAAGGTACACCCTTCTTAATATAATAAATGATACATAAAGACAACTCGATAAGACAATATAATTTGGCAGGGAAGAAGAAATAATTTCATGAAATACTAAAAATATTAAAAAAGTTTGATAATATCAATATACTTGCCTGTCTTAAAAAATTTTGTAAGTCACCAAGTTCACAGAATTCTATAACAAGAAGAGGTCGTGATGTTCGTGTGCAACAACCTAGCATTGAAACTATATTTTTATGACTACCTACACTTCTCATCATAGATATTTCTTTTTCAAGCTGTCTACTCTCCTCACCGGAAGGATTATCTAAAACATAATAAAGATAAAGTATAAAAGGATAAAATTAGCATAAAACTGAAAAGTGAAAATTAGGCAATTACTTTGATATCACTATTTTATGTAGGGGAAGAATATTTTATAACTTGACATAATTTATGATAAATTTATAATTTTATGACTAAAGAAAGTTACATAATTTTAAAACCATACGTTTTTAGAAAACTACTTATTACCTTTAGATTATAAACAAATTTTTTATAGACCTCTTTTGTTCAATGATGCAACTTTTAAACAGGTTTTCAAAATAATACTAACACTATAGTCTAATACAATTACCTATAAAAATATATATATATACAATATATGTGTATATAAAGATTATATAATTAAATAAAATATATGTTTAAATAAATATAGATAAACTGCTGATTAAAAGAAAGTAGAAATGATATGTTTTAATTCATAACCATTAAGTCAATAATAAAGACATAGTTCTTATATAATGTCTAGTAGAAATAATTCCCCGATTTCCACCGCTGCTAATAGAACGCTAATAGTACAGGGCTTGGTGTCGGCACGCCATTTGTTGCAGATGTCTAGCCACTTCAGTTCCAACCATGGTGTGAAGTGGTGAGCATCGCAGTTTTGTTATTGAAACATATTCTAAAGCTGGTGATTCTGGTACCAATACTCAGCGATTATTTCGTTCACACTTTCGGCTAGATCAGCACGCCGTGGTACCCGATAAGAAGACAATTCAGTTATGGGTGTCCAATGTTAGAGCTACCAACCTACTGGATTGGTCTAGTAATGAACTCATGATTGCAAATTAGCTAATTTTGAAGTCGAGAATCCTAAGGTTCAAATCCTAATAAAGGCATTTACTTTTAAACGGATCTGAATACTAGATCGTGGATACCAGTGTTCTTCAGTGGTTGTGCTTCAATTAACCACACATCTCGGGAATGGTTGACCTGAGACTGTACAAAACTACATGTCATTTATACCATCATTGAAATCATTCATACATACATTCATACATTCATACATACCATCCTCTGAAATAATACCTTATGGTGGTTCCGGATTCTAAACAGAAAAAGGAAAGAATGTTAGAGCCATCGGTTCAGCTTTGAAAAAGAAACCACCAGGTAGGCCATGATGCGTTCGAATACCCGAAAGTATTATAATCAATGACACAAGCAGTTACACAATCTTCATGTCACAACACTTAAATATGCTGCTGCGTTACAATTCTCCGATCGGACTGTAAGGAGACTTTTACATGCCGGTTTAAAGTTTCATACTTACAAAATGATGATCGTGCTGCTGGTAAATGAACGTTACTGTATTAGGCGTTTTGCTTCTGCCAGGCTATTCAGGAAAATGTTCCAATGAACTCGATTGTGCTGTCAAGTAACAAATCCCATTTTCATTTATCGGGTTGTGTTAACAACAAACAAAACTTTTGATAATGGGCATCTTTTCCCCGAGTGGAAGACACCCATCATGTGATGGGTACGACTATCATGCCACCCCCTCTGTATCTAGCCCTTACAGAATTTGGTGGAGATCATTTTCAATAGCCTCAATATATATTTTAGTCTGACCACTGTCAGGATGCCTTCATTGCGAATGCCAAAAGTGACATTCACATTGCTGTATGTCGCCTTAATATGGACACTAACCCTAAACTGACACCATTTATGAGTCTCAAATGAGACCACGATTGAGCTGCACGATCTACTCGAGAGGTGAATGAACTGAACATGTAACACCAACGAGAACTAGATATACATGAAACCACAATAATAAAACACTAATCTAAACAATAATGTGATAAATCAAAAGACATAAAACCTACAATTAAAAGACATCAAGAACAATCAAAACATTCAAAGACTACAATAACAAAACCAACTAAACCCTGTCAAGAAGATAAGTAGCCAAACAAAGTGATAAAAATTACAAAAAAATAACAAAACTATAAAAGTATTCATACAAGAGAACAACACCCATAAAACTAGGAAAATCGCAAAGCAAGAGGCAGGGATAGCAACAAAGCCAGCACAAGCAGAATGATAATGCACATTAACAAAAACATAGAAACCTAACAAAACATATTTATGAACAAAAGATAAACATAAAAGAACTTTGAACTGCCCGCACAATCACCTAGATTTAGGTACCAATCTTGTTACAGAACACCTACCGTGCACACCTATATATGGGTCATTCATCTGACCTACAGTCATGAGATATAGGCTTCCAAACACAGGAACAACTAACACAGTTAGGAGGACCGCCTGCTTTCCTAATTGGATAGTCCTTTGCATAATGTCCCTCCTCGCCGCAGCAGGAACACAGCTCCTTGCCCTTACATTCTTTGGTCACATGCCCTAATCCAGAGCATTGGAAGCACTGACTTACTGTGATATAATCCTTAATCTTGCAAGACTCATAATCCCCAAATAACCTGCGTTTATGTCAAAGCACATAATCCACAAATAACTTACCTTTCCTGAGAAAAAGCACATAACTGCTTGTCACATGTGCATTTGTTTATAGTTCCATAAATGTTCAAACAAAGTATTAAGCATTCAAGAAGACATGTCCCCCTGCCATCCAGCACAACATTGCTTAGAGAATATTAGATTGCAGTGTTTGAAGGGTGCTGTATGTAGATTTTTACTTCTATAATATAAAATTGTAACATTGCAAGAACTAAGCAAACATAATTGTCAATACAGAAAAGAAAGTGCCATCAAATGTTATCAGTAGTTCTTATGATGTATGAGCCTTATTTGAATATTTTTACAGATGAAACAATCATCACTATTAGAGGAAGCCCATTTTTATTTTTACAAGTGTTTGATCAAGCAGAATTTCTACTATTCAGCAGGGAATAATCCTTGCCAATTTCATGAAAGGTCACTTCTTTGTGAACAAGTAATAATTTGATACACTATGGCTAATTTTAGAGCAATTTTTTGAAGTGAGTTAGCAACAAGTTTTGGTTGCTTTACCTTTTTAGGTGGAAATGCTAAACCATTTATTTATAATGTAATTAGTTCAATCTGGAATTAATTTTTTTAAGTCTGGTGTTTTAACAAAATAGTGGTACTATGCTAGAGCAAATGTTATTTCCAACTATAAAGTGTCATTTAGTGTATTAAGTGCCATAATAATTCAATTAATATTTAAGATAAACAAAAAAAAAAGAAAAACTAACGTTATCAATAAACAAAGTTCTTAAGTATAAGATTACATCCCACACTTCATGGTTCACAAAAATAAACCGTAAACTAATAAATAATCAATTAAAATAAAAACAAATAAGAATAAACACATACGTTCACATTTAAATAAGCTCAACAAATGCCATTAGTTAGATGATAAATGCATAACAACGTAGATATTAACAAGAACAATGTAACAAGCAACAATTAAAAAAATAGTAAAGAAGTAAACAAAAATAATAATATCAGTATCGGTGATAATAAATGCAATCTCTTGTCCAGTATTCTCCAATTCCAGGATGTAGAGATGTTTCAATTTTTGGACGTCCTCATTGTTATCAAACAGATTGATTGCCAAGTAGTTTGCATGATTTTCTACATGCAGTTGGTATTTAATACTGTAATGTTTCACAAACTCACTAACAGACAGAACTTCTAGGTATTCATGAATCTCATTGTTCTGTCTGAACCATGGTGCCTCTGTAATTGTCGTTAATAACTTGTTTTGGAAGCATTGTATGATGTCAATGTTACTTTTTACTTGTTCCCCACAACTCGACACCATAAGTCAAGATTGGTTATAGGACAACTTTGAATATCAAAATTTATTAAACAATGTGAGGTGCGAGTTTCTTCCACTAGCCAATGTAGTTCCTTATATTTCACGTTCACTTCTTTTCTCATTCATATGATATTTCCAGGTAACACGCAGATTTACGTGCAATCCAAGGTACCAAGCATATCCAGGTTCACACTGGAACAATTACCTCTTCTCATAGCGAATGTGATGTGTTTCAATTTATTATGATTATCTTTTGTCTTCATTTCTTTAGTCATGCACAGATAAGGTCTAATGATGATTGCAGTCCCCTCGAGGCTTGTCCAGTGTCTTTGCAAACTGCGAGGATAGCTATGTCATTGGCGAATGAGGCGAAGGTGCAATTTTCCAGGATTGGGAGGTCCACAGTGAATACTGAATACAACACAGTAACCAGCATTAAGCCCTGAGGACACTTGACTTGAAGTTGTTGTTGAAGAATCTCAATAACCCATTAGTACATTTGATTTAGAACAAACGTCTTTCAAGATAATTTCAAGACAAGGTTACTACCTTGAGGAAGTTTTAATTTTGATTTATATAGTAGATCAGGCAGCTAGATTTTGTCAAAGGCCTATTGGATACATAAGAAAGGCGCCGAGCAGAATTTTTTTTCTTCTAGACATCCATTGATAATGTTGACGACTCTATGAGATCGTTCGATGGTGGAGCGGCTGTTTCTGAACCAAATTGGTGGTCCGAAATGACTTCCTCACGTTCTGCAACCGGCCTAAGTCTGCGATAGCTTTTCAAATAACTTAGATATGACCGGTAAGAGGCTAAGTGGTCTTTAAGAAAAACCTTCATGTGCAGGCTTCCCGGGTTTCAAAATTATTACATTAAAGAGTTCTTTAATATATGTGATGCATGAAGGGGAAGCATAACTAGTATTTTGTGTATTACTAAATCAAAACCTGGGGATTTTTTCATTTGCCTTCTCAGGTTGATTAACCACAATATTTTCCATTGTTGAGATTGTCTTAATCGGAAAGCTGACTGGCATTGAGCTCTCTAAAAAGTCTTTAATTTTTTGTCTCATCAGGATCCTCTTCATAATGTGGTTGAATTATTATTAGATGTAAAGCATGTAGATTGGCTTTTTCTTTGTCATTCCTCACTCATTATTCATTATGCCCTGTAATGTAGGTACGTATCATCGAAGCCCCTTCATGGCATTCCTTATGGCACATCCGTCCCAATGTAGTTTAGGAAGATTTCCAATTTAATCCTTGGAACATTTCATCTCTTGAATTTTCAGTAATCTCCTCAGCCTTCGTGCAGTCCTATTAAGGAGTGTTCTGTCTTCCGATCTCCTGAATCATTGCCACTTTTGTCTGAGACACCTTTTTGAAACAATTAGAGTTATCACCTCTCTCAGATAATTACTGTCTGTTCAAATATAATTCCTCAGTTGCAGATCCCCATGCACCTTCTTCCATGAATGAGGTTAAAAATACGTTGAGTAGTCTTTTGTCCTCTACAGTATCAAGTGGGAATGAGTCAGTCAGTTTCTCTTCAATCCAGTCTTGATAAGTGTCCCAATCCATTCTTTGGGAATGAATGATAGAACTTTTCTTCCCCAACACCGTCGTACAGTACTGTAAGTTAAACAGGCGACTGATCCAATGTCAAATCATAGCTGTTTTCTATCAAAGCGTATATAGTTGATTTGCAATGATATAAAAGTCAACTAAATCAGGATCTTTGATTGGGCCATGGGTCTGTATGTTGGTTGAAACCCTGGGACTATGTTCAGGTGTAGATATAGAATACAGCTTCTCAACGTCCTTCCGGCTTGTCCTCCACTGTGGTTGCTTGACTCTGGTTAGTGTAGAAATCAGGGAGTTGGTGTTGTTGCAGAGAACTTCTTACTTGCACTACAGTTTTCCTATGAGGCTCCCATCTGGGTGATTTGTCATGTGCATTGAGAAACCTCAAAGTCTAAGGTTATTGAGGTCAGTGAAATGCATTTCTGATATCAATATAACGTCCAGGGAATCGGTAATTGCCATATTTTCTAGTTCATCTCGCCTAGAAATTAGGCCGTTAATGTTTCTTGCTACGATACGGAGAAACCTACCCATTATCAATGTTTGGAGTGTCTGAGTAAGTAAGGTTATTAGAATTCCTATCTGTTGAACAAGGAAATCTACAGTGGAAAAAAGATTCTCTTTCGTCCACACTCTTCTCACCTCTACATCTCTAGGGCCAGCTGCTGAAGCATATATTTGATGGAGAAATTTAGGCTTTGTGCCGACGTTCCTTAGGTGCTCCATGTCCTAATGTTGGGTTATTGTCATCATAAAACGTGAGGTCGGATGCTCTAAGGCCAGTGGAATTGACCCATATAGTAAGCTGTGAGCTTCGACTCATCTTTTTCCTTTAATATCTCTGTCTTTAGGAAGAATATATTTATCTTTTTCCCCTATTTATCTTTTTACACCTCTGATAATTTGCTGGATCGTGGACTACTTAAACTATTTGATAATGGTAATCCTCAACTGATGGGATTCTGAGTTGTGTTTAGCTTTCTCAGCATAGGTATGGTGCACCATGAATAGGAGCAGGTTGGTTTAGCGGTGAACGCGTCTTCCCCATTCAGTTGATTTGGAAGTCGAGAGTTCCAACGTTCAAGTCCTAGTAAAGGCAATTAAAAGCTACTTTTATACGGATTTGAATACTAGATCGTGGACAACGGTGTTCTTCGGTGGTTGGGTTTGAATTAACCACACATCTCAGAAATGGTCGACCTGAGATTGTATAAGACTAAACTTCACTTACACTCATACACATCAATCATTCTCATTTATCCTCTGAAGTAATACCTGACGGTGATTCCCGGAGGCTAAATAGGAAAAAAAAGGAGCTTGGTTGGGATTCCATAACCATACTATCGTTATTACTTACATACTCCCTGATAAATTGTTCGTTCTGTCATCTCTAATTGATTTTCTGCGAGCCATCCTCCTTGTGTCTATATTTGATGATGTACATGGACCACCATATTAAATGAAAGATATTATGTGCTCTATCCTCTTCTGGATGTGTTTTGAAACCTTAAAATCTTGCTGTTTTATTTCTCAAAAACAATGAAGTAGTGAGGAAATGTAATTCATTATTATGCAGTTCGTTGAACATAGGAAGCTGTACTATACATACATAGCTGGGCTTTCCTACATACGGATGATCGATGACAACTCAATGACTAACTACATTGCAATGTAGCTGGAATTCTACTAATGTGGACAAAGACCCAGAAAACTGGAGAATATTTGAAAATTTTAAGTATAAAATTACAGTGTTTTAATTAAAAATTCAATTGTTTATATAGAGAACAGGGAGAAATAAATTTACTAAATATACTAAAAAATTACCTTTTGCCACTGATGGTGAACAAAGATAAACCAAAATACTCAAAATGAAATAGAAAATATAATATTTCTTATTGAAATTGTTAAAGTAAGTCACTGACACTTCTATTAATGACCTTAACATTATATATAAAAATAGATACACTGGCTAATGATTTATTACTTTAACTAAAAAAAAAAAAAAACATCTTATTTTACTGTGTCAGTCAATTTGAAAAAGATTAAAATTAAACTTGGAGAAAAATTAATCAATAGAAAATTCTAAAGAAAATGAAACTTGAATAATAGAAATCGATCCAGAGATTGAACATTAAATAAAACTAATAGAATTTTAAAGAGATAACGACTTAAGTTCATTTACAGAAATGTTATCATGTGAAAAGGTATCTATTAAATAAATCATTCTAGGTTTCTTCCTAAAGTACACAAAGTTGAAACCCTTAAAAAAATCAAAAGTGAGAAAAATTAGTTCTGAATTGGGAAACTTACAAGAAACTGCTAACTTAAAATCTGTTTGTGGGGGTTGGTTGTAAGCATGTTAAAAATTTTTATGGAAACAAAGAATTATTGATCTAATTTTTGTCCAAGAAAGACTTTTTGGATGAAGGTTAAAAACTTACAGAAATAAAATTAAACTACAAGTAAAATTAATAAAAATAATGAAGAGTGGAAAGCCAGCCAGAATGGGACACTATGGTAGAACTACTCAGGTGACCACTTGCCATAAAGTAGGATGATCAAAAGGTCTCTGCAATTATAAATTGGAAATATGTGGTAGGGTCGTAAAATATACGTGCCATTAAATTAAAAGAGGCCTTAAATTTCAAGTAAGATTAGGGATGTCCCTAATATATGGCCATCGGAAAGGCTTAAATTAAATAATATAAAGTAAAAAGGAAGTATTCATCCACATACCACCAACAATGGTACATCGGTGAGAATTAAGATACAAGATGACGTCATCGAAGCAGAAATATTAGGCTTATACTGGTTAATTTCAGGCCTAATTGACTGTTAATTTTCTGACAAGTGCTGCTCTATTTGCCATCGTAAAATCGAGAGAAATAATAAGGAATATATGTTATTGAAGTGAAATTTCTTACTACAGTAGACGTATAATATTGAAATCATTAAGTGATTTTAATATCGGATGTTTTCTTTTGGAGTTTAAGTGAAGGTAATAAGGAAATAATAAGCTAAGTGCATTCATTTTACGTACATTTCATCCCATTAAGTTTCAAAACATTTAATGGATTTTATTTGTTACAAATTCTAGACACTGTCTGCAATCTAGAACTAATAGCTTAGTTGTTTTATTAAATAACGATTGGAAAAGTAGATACTTGTCGAACAGTTTTAGTAGTGTGGCATATGGCGTCGTGTACGTGATTTGATAGGCAACCGAGTATTATGTGAACGCCATACTGTGATTGAATTAATTAGTAGTATTTTCTTTTGCATTTTAGCATACCGGAATTATAGGAACTCTAGGGCACGTATTTAATTTCTATTATAAAACTAAGTATTACTAAAAAAACAAAAACAGATAAATGAATAAATATATTTATGTTTCAGTATAAATCTGTAGAAGTAAGTTACTAGTTAACATCTGGAATACTTCTGGCTTTTTAATTCCTTGTACGAAGTAAAGGAAGTATTGCGATCGCGAATAATTTCGGTTTCAGGATTTCAACGGATATATCCGTTTTGACCATCCCTGAATCCATTTTGACTACTTTCGGCGTGACGTCTGTACGAACGTATGTATGCACGAATGGTATCTCGTATAACTCAAAAACGATTAGCAGTAGGATGTTGAAATTTTTTATTTAGGACTGTTGTAACATCTAGTTATGACCTCCCTTTTTGACTGCTATCGACTGTTCAGTCAAAAGTGTCCAAAAAATGCCAAAATCCAAAAAATTTGGAATTTGATCTTTTTCTTAACTGCAAAGACCTCATTGGGAGCTTCTCAACGATACATCATAAGTGGTACTTATTTTCATTTTTTCCAGAGTTATAGCCAAATGAAATTTTAATGAATGAAATATTTCGATTTTAGAAGGGGAAGTGAAGGCACTCGGTTCGAATCAGACATAATCTCCCTTTTTTTAAATATTTTTCTTTTTTAGTTTATATTTTGGAACTTTTTTTAAAATAAAATTTAAATTTATTGATTTATTAATAATTATTAACGCGTGATTGTAACAAATTTTTACAATAATTAATAGTTCGATAATAAAAAAAAAAAAAAAAAAAAAAAATATCTGAAGTTATTACTGAAATAAAATTTTATGTACTTTTAAAAATGTGTATATGTAATTTAATAGGCATTATTACATATGTGTGTATGTTTTGATTTGATGAAACATCTGATTATGTAATCTTAATTGAAAATTATAATTTAGAATCGTATTATTCTTGGATTCTCTAATTTAATTTCTGTTTAATCTTATATAATTATTCAGTAATTTCTGTTTAATTTTATCTACATTATAGTTAGCTACACAGTGACTGATAAATAGATCCTCACAAGAACAACATATACACTAAGGCATACATGCCCGATCTTTGATAATTGCAAAATCTTTTAGTTCATTACTCCTGTGATATTGTTGGACAATATTCTCCCTAAGTCGGAGTTGGTCATCATTTATTTTTTGTTCCAATCATTTAATCGATCTTTGGTTTGATATAATTCTTCTGATCTTAATTTGTGTACACGTTCTCTAGTTTTAAAATGTTCTTTTTCTTTATATTCATCATCCTCTCTTAATGTTTTTATTCTTTCCTTGGAGTTAACGTTTTTTTTCTCATTATATTTTATTTATCATCTTCTCTTAATATTTTTATTCTTTCTTTGGATTTAACATTTTGTTCCTCTTTATGTTTATTATCTTCTCTTAATCGTTTTATTCTTTTTTTGCTTTTAACATTTTCTTCCTCTTTATACTCGTATTTATCATCTTCTCTTATTTTTTTATTCTTCCCTTCTTAACAATTTTTTATGTTCAAATTCATCTTCTTGTGGTTTTGTTGAGATATATTTTTTTATGTTATCTTTCTTTTTCCTGTATGGTTGCTTCTTTTGCATTTTTGATTATTCACCAAATAATCCAAAAATAAAAACTGAATATTTTACACTGTAAGGTGGAAATTAACATTTGTAACCAACATACAGGAGTTCACTAAACGGAATGGTTTAATTATTATTTACTTTTATTTATACGAGACACCAGAAATTTGAAAACTTTGGTAATCAGCAACTCACGAAGATACGAATAATACTAATCTAGTAATACGAGTAATAACGGGACTTTTACTCTATCCTAATATTTCATGTAAGACTGTTAAAGTAATAATTGTATAGAAATTTTATGTTAATAAAAACTAATATTTCAGCAATTGTGTAACTGTCCACTTTATTAAAGAATTGGAGGGTCGTATATCAAATGAAATAAGTTTACTTTCAATCTTCACTTAATCTTTTAAAATCTTTTAAGTTGATGAAGTACGGAATGGTTGTTCTCACGGAGTTACAGTAGATTTCTCCTTTATTTGTCATGACGTACCACGTATTGCAATAAGAGCTGAAAAAGATCATTACAGCTTTTTTTTTTTTTGGAGATTTTTCGTGTAAACTGGAGTTGGATTTTTAAAACATCTTTTCTTTTATTAATTAAAAATACATATAATCTCATCTTTATTGATTTCCTTTTTTATGTGTTTATTTGAAAATATTTAAAAATTAGATGTATATTTTAATTAGCTTACAGTACTCTGATAATCACATAGCCTAAGTACGAGTATTTTGAAATAACCAATCAAAAAAATAAATTAAATACAATTGGATTACTAAATTTTATCTTTTACCGACCGTACTTCATCTATTTTAAGTATTCTTCAGGTCGACTATGACAAGCTATTCTTCTTTACTTACTAATTAATTGAATTCTCATTGTGTACTTAAATTGTTTTTAATGATTAATAAAATTTAAAAAATAATATTACAAAAAAATACTGAACTCTATTTCTTTTACGTACAGGTAAATTTATTTTTAAAGAACTTCTTTGTACAGTTCTTTAATACTGCTGACGAAAGATAACAGATTAATGTAGATGAATTAGTTCTGAAAAATGCATTTCTATCTATTTATTACATTGAGAGATAACTGGAAATTTTAATACGGTATTATTCGTAGTACATTTCTGATATTTTAATATATTATTCACGATGTAAATTTGTTTTTAACATTAAAAACATTTGTTGGAGGACTCGAATACTTAATTTAACTCGAAGTTTTGGATTTTCTAGTTTAATTTCTGTTTAACTTTCATTTAATTATGTTGGAATTCCTGTTTAATTTTATCTACAAGTTAACTACAGAGTGACTGAAAAATAGACCCTCACAAGAACTACATGTACACTAAGGCATACGTACCCGATCTTTAATAAATTGCAAAAAATTCTTATCTTTTAGTTCATTACTCCTCTGATATTAACGGACAATATTTTCCGTAAGTCGGAGTTGATCATCATTTTGTTTATATGTTTTTGTTGCCAATCATTTAATCGCTCTTGGTTTGATGTAATTCTTCTGATCTTAATCTGTGTACATGTTCTGTAGTTTCCAAATTTTCTCTGTCTTTATATTCATCATCTTCTCTTAATCTTTTTATTCTTTTCTTGGTTTTAACCTTTCTCTTTATATTTATCATCTTCTCTTAATCTTTTTATTATTTCTTTGGTTTTAATATTTTTTTCCTCTTTCTATTTATCATCAGCTCTTAATGTTTTTATTCTTCCTTTGCATCATTTTCTTCCCATTTATTTCTTTTTTGTTTGCAACATTTTCTTCCCTTTTATTCTTTCTTTGGTTTTAACATTTTCTGATCTAGTAATACGAGTAATAAATAGAATTTTACTCTATATACTCTAGCCTAATATTTCATGTAAGATTGTTGAATTAATAGCAGTTGTGTAACTAAACTTTAAACTTTATTAAAGAATTGGAGGAACATATCTCACTTTCAAATGAAATAAGTTTAAATGAAGTGCAGCAAAAATTATGTATATGAAATTTAATAGGCGTATAAGGAAGGTCATATGGTGTCCACATCAGATTTTTTTTCTAAATAGCAATGGGTGTTTATTTTTATATTTTACTGAGGAAAACGGTGGTGTAAACCGTATTTATAAAAAAAAGTTGCATTTGTCTTGAAGGCATCATAAGTATAAAAAGGAGCTATACAAAAAATTGAACAAGAAATGAAAACAGAAGAAAATAGTCCAGAATTGTTTTCTTTTACCTTTAATTATTAAACTGGATTTGACAATAAATTTTTACTACTTATGCTTTCTAAGAAAACAACAAAAACTACAAAAGTATTTTGTAAAACTGTATACTAAACTATTTCATCCATAGTATAGTCGAATAATATGTATTATATAGGCAGGATTCCATTTTTAAAAGGAATTGTTGTCTAACTGAGAATGTACAATAGACATCAATATAATAGACGGTATACTAAAACGTTTGTATTAGAAATCGCTAGGTAAAATTAAATTAGTGTATTCAAAATATCTTAAAAAAGAAAATACACTTTCATAAATACAGTAACTACTAGATAAATTATCCAATACATTTATTACTTTCTAAGTTAAAAATTTTTACGACAATATCTAAAAAATAATCTAGTTTCAAATCGCCCATCAATATGCTCTTCCAAAGTATATTTGACTAACTATTAGAGTTAGCTTATCAGATCTATTGCTGTCATCGCGTCATCGTTACTTGGTTCGCTGTATCTATAATTACACACAGCGTTATGTTGTTTATTAAGCATTTAAGCCTGGAGATAATTCAACCACTAATCAGTGAAGTTGGAATTCATCTTCGCTCTCTTGCAAAACGCAAACTTAAATAGGCAACTCTATTGCTTCCCTAACTTCCCTAATCTTTGTCATATTTGACATCGTTCGTTTACGTTGTCTTATTTCAACCACTGAATTTTTATTTTTAATTACTTTTTATATTTAGGCTTTTTAAGAAATACCGATGTTTTAAAAATAACTGCAACATAGAATATTACTGTTTATTGTAATTCAGTAACATTACTTTCTTAAAGTTTATTTTTATATATATTAATAGGAATTTTAACAAAAATTAAAAACCAAAATAATAATAAAATATAGTATTATAATTTGAATACAAAATAAAAATATTATACATCCAAAATATTATAAAAGTGCTGTTTATGATACCTGTAGAAACCGGAATTTTTCAGACCTGCCTACACTACTGTCATCGCTACTTCTATTTGTCAAAATATTTCAATATTGCATTTCCTTGGAGGGTTCGACTTTGGGACCAGTGTACTTTTCGTTTTGTAGAATTAAAGTATACTATGAATGCTAAAATTCTATAATTTTTTTTAAATGAAATTTAAAATCATTTATTATTTTTTATTCACACCTTATGTTTATGGTGAATAACTAATTTTCTTTTATAAATGATAAATGCCATATTTTACTATTTAACATTTTTGGGTTTAACATTATCATTAGTGGTAATGTAGTTTATTTGTTTACTCAAAGATATTATTATTAATAGCATATAATTTATAGCACAGTAAGTTTTAAAAGTATTACCAGTATACATTTTTATTTGATATATTATTGCATACTTTAAGAATTTTGTTTCCATATGTGTATAATTTACTCCGTTTAGTTTAATTGTTTATGCGTGCAAAATAAATGACAACTTGTTACCTCTTTATACACTTTAGAAACAATGATTATGAATCCAGTTAATTACTTCTCTTAAAGAAAAGAAGTATTTATTTAAATTTAAACTAGGCTGAAACATGAAACCATAGTAGTGATATACAATTATTATGTAAATGATAACGTTATATTCTATAAATTTTATTCCAAATTTATAGCCAGTGGTATTGAGAATATTATGAGTAATTAATTGCTTAAAGTAATTAAATCTATGTAATTAAAATAATACTCTTAATTGAGAGATCATTCACAGTTTGACATTGAATTTGTCAAAAAAAAAAAAATCATCATATTATATTATATTTTACATAATACACAAAATATGTAATTTCAACATTACTCTTTTGTTGAGCAGTGAAATTGAATTAATCTATTTTTGCTTATCAAAAATAATTTAAACGAAAATAGATTCTAAAATATGCATAAACCAAATTTATTAAAACCATGTATAGAGCGATATTATGCCTTGAAGCACTTACAGATATGTTTGTTTGAACATTTTAAAAGAGACTATTTTATTTATCAGCAAAAAACAATTAAAATGTAAATGTAAATTGCTTTTATTAAAAATACTTTGGAAGAAACTAATACGCTGAAAAAAAATTCCTATGTATTTCAATAAGTTAAAATTTAATATCATTTAAATAAATTAGTTAAAATAAACTATAATATTCAAGTCATTGTCAAAAAATAAAAATACAGATTAATGTTTAATGAGCTTGGAAAGCAAATTACTGTTATTGGTTTTCCTACATCACAATAATTTCAGATTTAATATCACCTATAATAAAAGTATGGGGCACCTCTCACAATAATCTATTTATTTACTTTCTTATTAATTACGGAAGTCTCCAGAAGCTCTATGGATTCAAGGCAACAGGCAGCTGTGTCTCTAGTATTCAAATCCTAATAAAAACAACTATCTATTAAAATTCAAACTTGAGAACTTTCAACTTAGAAATCAACTGATGATATATGACAAGTTTTATCGCTAGGTCAACCCAGCAGGTTCTCATAATAATAATAATAATGATAATTATAATAATAACAGCAAGCATCAATATCATAATCAATTAAAATTATAACATTTTAAGAGTATTGTCTATTCACTGTCTTAAGATCTATGAAAGAATGCAATGTATTTTCAGTAATTAGAAATTTCACCAATCCATTTGATTATTATATAAAGTTTGATGCTTCTGTACTCTTAATAAGGTAAGTATTAATGATCCTGTTATTGATAAAAATCACATAGTTGTAAGTGATTTTTGACTGTTATATTTTATTATTAGTGAAATTATCATTTGAACTTATTGGAATGTAGTAAATATCAAGAATAATTAATTTTCTTCCCATTTTCATTAAACATAATTAATTAATTGAACTATCTTTTTTGGTGATGATACTCTTGCAAAGGGTCATGTATTTTACAGTTAACCACTTTATTTAAATGGTATAAAGTTTTAACTTATGATAAGTTAGAAATGTAATCCTTTAATTTCCAGTATATATTTTTTCTTCCATAATGAAATTTTGTTAATATAAATTTAATGTCATCTTTTTTAATTAATTAATTCTTACCTCACATAAGCATTTGCTTTTATAATTTAAATATTTATTAGATCTTTACACTTCAATTCTGATGATGCGCAATTCTGATCTGAGCACAATGCATTATTATTACAAGACTTATACCAGTGATTTTTAGAGCAGTTTCATTCTTCTAACTGTAATCCTTCTTCTGATTTTATTCTGCTTAACCTTATGTGACTATTTTTGATCTTATGAAAACAACTGTTTTATCAACAGAGCAAGGTTGGGTATACAAAACGTATATTTTCTGTTATATTAATTATACTTTTTTTCCTGTTTAGCCTCCGGTAACTACCGTTCAGATAATACTTCAGAGGATGAATGAGGATGATATGTATGAGTGTGAATGAAGTGTAGTCTTGTACATTCTCAGTTCGACCATTCCTGAGATGTGTGGTTAATTGAAACCCAACCACCAAAGAACACCGGTATCCACGATCTAGTATTCAAATCCGTGTAAAAATAACTGGCTTTACTAGGACTTGAACGCTGGAACTCTCGACTTCCAAATCAGCTGATATGGGAAGACGCGTTCACCACTAGACCAACCCGGTGGGTTATCAACAGAGCTGCCTTGCATTTTGTGTACCATTGAGGCCCATCATAGAACTAGAAATAGTTTTAGGCTGTTTAAAACATGTTGTATTATGATTACATCAGGTTATTTTAAATTAACAGAGTATGCTATTAATTACCAACAGACTGATTTTTAAAAATCATAATATAACTAATACTATTATTTACATTTTTCCTCATTTTTATTTTTTGCATAATAATATTTCAATTTTGTCCTTTCATTTGCATACTGCAAGAGTCTTAAATCAAAGAGATTCAGTGATGTTATAGCAGCAAGTCCATAATGAATGAAGTACATTGATTAGGATATATATGATTTATTTAAAACTATATCAAAGTATTGTTTTCTTCCTATAGAGTTCCATTTGATCCGATTTTGCAGGCTAGAGAAAATATTTTTATGCTTTATTTTTTTTAAATTAATGAACTAAATATAATGGCACAAAATACTGCACTCCTGTGGTCTTATTTCTTTTAAAATATATTAATATTAGAGAAAACTCTTTGCTAAATGTTTTGTATTACATTTATTACAAAATTTTTACTATAGTGACAGGTGAAGTCAAATACACACAATAGTTAAATATAAAGCTTCATAAATAGCATAATAAAGTACTATTTACAAATAGTAGTTTATAGAAGTACTTCCAAAAAGTGAGCTAATTATGAAAAAAGTTGAAACTGTGTGATGCAGGTTTTCTTTAAAAACAGAATAACAATCTAATTATAAAAATAATAATTGAAATAAGAATAACCTGGTATAACATCAACAAATAATAATTCTATAAGATTTAAATTAATACAGTTGCACAAATCTTTTTCTTTTGCAAGTTAAAGCAATAAAAACAGAATGGTTTAGGGTTTATGATGAAGAAAATAACAGATCACTGTTCTGAAAAACAGAATTTGAAATCATGTAATATCTGTTCTACAGTTCTGTAGTAGGATAAAATAACAATAATATATTTTAGTGGAAAGAATTATCCATAAAAAAAGGTAAACAAATTAATTATTGTAGAAACTATGTTCAAAATATTTTAATTGTAAAATAAGCTCTTAAGAGTGTCAAATAAAATAAATTATAAAATATAAGAGAATTCATAAATTCAAATTTAAAAAAAATTAAAATAATCACTCACCTCGAACGGTCTTTACAGCAACTTCTTGAGGTGGACCTGCACCATTTGTTAACAGTCCTTTGTGAACAATTCCAAATGCTCCTGTTCCAAGTAAATGGCATATGATAATACGTTCCCTAGGGATTTCATGCTCATCATCTATTATATGTTCTTTGTTATTAGAGGTATCATTACATCTGGATTCATTCTTTTCAAGTTTCTGGAATTGAACATTATCAATGGTAATATGTTTGATGAACTGTAATATTATTTAAAAATTTGTTGATCACAATAAAGTGATACTAAACGTATGTTTTAGTAATAAGCAGTAATGGTAAAAAACATAAATCATTTATATATAATATATATATAAATTATAAAAAAATTATATTTTTAAGTTTAGAAATGGAATATGATTGAAAGAAAAAAATAATGAATTTCATTAATTTAGCAGTTTAGTTTCAATTAATTACATAAGTGGGGAAAAACATAGAATAATAAGAAATCAAGTACGTGGTATTGAATTAGTAAATATAATAAATTAAATAGAAAAGATAAAACAAAAAGTAGAAGAGATTAAGAATTAATTTCACAGGAAGGCAGCAGAAATGTTGTAATCAATACATGTGACTGGTTTTTATGAAGTCAGAACCATTACAATAGACAGGAATAGTTAATGTTAGTACTTCATCATTTTTTAAATATAAAAATTATAATAATTTGTTGAAAAATAAGGAAAATCTTGATAGTAGTTTAAAATTATTAATATTAAATTACTAAATTTAGTATTAAATATTAAACTTTTCTTGCAAGTCATTTAATATCTAATAATTTTAACATGTAATAATATGTATATTTGGCACTGTAGTTTGCATTATAAAACTAAAAATATAATTTTTTCACCCTAAGTGATTAACTATAAATTATATTCGAAGTTTTACTAAACTATTTTTGACTAAAAAATAAGAAAAATAAAATGTTTACCTAATAAGAGTGAAATTCATATATAATCAAAAAAATTATTCTAAATTGTTCTGAAGTTTATGAAGACTGATCAGTCTAAGAAATTTTCTTATACTTTGCCAAATTCACTTTAGCTATCTAATGATTTAAGAATTATTAATTCTAATTTACAATATTTTTGGCCACTGTGGTTGGTGAAGGTTTTTGCAACATTATTAATTTTTAAAAATAATAAACCAAACAATAAAATTAACACTTTGTTAACATTTTATACTTTCTGCACGTATAAAAATACTTCCAATGCTTGTTCCAATCATTTTTAATGTTACTAGCTCCCATGTTTTGCACTGCAGTTCATGCTTAAGTTATGATGAATACTTTAGTCAAGAAGAGACATTTAGGTTGTGGTAAAAGATTATGTATTAGATTTGAACTTTTGTCTATTTATTTATTATACAAGTGTTATGTGTTGTGTGCTTATTTGTTTCATATTGCTGTAATGTGACAACTTGGCAAATTTAACAAGAATAAACATAAAATTCTATTTTTTTGCATTTGTTAAATATTGATTTAGGAGAACTGTTTTATTATAAAATTTATAGAGTTCGACATGTACTATACCAAAAAAAGATGTAAAATCTATACTTTCCCAAATTTTTGTATGAATTTTTAAAACGGAAACTAATAGCTTATATTTCAAACTGATATATTACAGAAAATACACACAAAAACGTGAAAAAAAAACAAAACAGAGAAAAAAACAGCTAAACGTTCTGTTAAGAGCCTTGCTGAAAACAAATCCGTCATGCTTAAAAGTTCAGCTGAGAGTCTAACTGACAGCCAAGCATAAAGAACAGCTATGTGTCAAACTGAGTTATGCTAAGATTACAGATGCTTGTTATGGTGAAATTCAACGTGACTGCACAGTTTAGACCCTAACTGAGAGTCAAGACAGAAGTAAGCTTACAGTCCAACTGAGAGTTACGCTAAGACTTCATCTGAGTGCCCTAATTAGAGTCCAGTTAAGAATTAAACTAAAATTCAGATATGAGTGAACATTAGAGTTCAGTTCAGCCCAGTTGAGAATCAGCTGTGAGCCAACATGAGAGAGTAAAGCTAAGAATATAGTTGAGAAGTATATACAAAATGTAACTAAAAGTCAGGCAGAATGTACAGCTGAGAAACAAGCTGATAATTGAACTCTTGCGTTAAACTGGGAGTTAAACTTTGTTTCCTAGTGGGAATCAAGCGATTCAATTGGGTGTTAAAATGTAAATTAAGTTAACAAGTCATTTGATGATCAAGCTGAGTGCTATGCTGAAAGTCAAGTTTAGAGTATAACTGATTATAAAACTTAGAATAAAGCAATGAGTCTGTATACAGCTTATACTAGCTGTATACAGCTATACTAGCTATACTCAGCTTCTGTATACAGCTTTACTATAAGCTGTATACTCAACTGTTACTCAAGTTGAGAGTAAAGCAGAGAGCACAGTTAACCATCTGAGCACTGAATTAAAATTTAAGCTCAGTGTCAAGTTCAGCTGAAGTAGAAGCTATCCTTACAACTTGCGTTTGTTTTACTGTTTAGAGTATAGCAGAGATAAAAATCAGTGTACAAATGAAAATGGAGCTCATTCATTTAATAAATACTTGCAAGATCTGATTTATGAAAAAGAAATTATTAATAATTTACATAAGAAATAAATAATTTTATAGCAAATTTATGAATAAACTCAATAAAATTTTACCCTAGTTAAACTTTCATTGCAAATTTTATTATAAAAATTTTTCATGCTATCATTTTCTAACTTATTCATAGTGAATGATTTTTCAAATTCAGTTTATTTTCAAAACTTGTTATTTGTTAAAAAAATAAATGTACAATTAGATTAAGTTAAAAAATGGAACATTCCTAAGTAAGAAAAATTTGTAAGAAATGGAATATTCCTAAGAAATATTTGTTTAACAACTTGAGATTTTTGTAGAGCAACTCTATCCACACAACTTCTTGTGTGGATAGAGTTGATGTTTACTGAAAAAAATATATTATTGCAAAATAATAATTTTATGGTAAATTATGATAGAAAGTGGGAGATTATCCAGAAATAAAAAAAATAATAATAATAATATTTTGAACTTCATCTGGATCTGTTTTCAGATTATCTATCGTCTGTGCTATATTAATAATGTTGTTTTATAACTTTGATCTGACTACTGAGATCTTGCAAAATATGCTTCCACTTTAATGTTTTAACTGTAAATGTTACAATGTGCCTATTATTGGGTTACTTAGCTGAATGGTGTAAATGTTTTTTACCAAGATTTCTCATGGTGATCAAAATTATTTTTTATTCAGTTATTTCTGAACAAAGAAAAATTTTATAATACCAAAGAAAATTCTAAACACACAGTTTCTGTTTAAAAAAAACTGTCAGCAATAGATTTAAATGAAACCAGATGCAAAACATCTAATGATGATACCACTAAAAATAGTAACAAACCTTGAAAAACCTTCAGATGTTTTCAATTCATACAAAATGTGTACTAAATATACATTTCTATCATCCAGTCTTTGATTATACTCATATCATTCAACTAATTTGAGCTGTAGTCCAGTTACTAATCTCAGAACAGTATAATCAAAGTGGCAAATTACTGAACCCAAACTTTAAATATACAATAATCCTCCTGATTTTCTCAATACATAACATCGATTTTTTACACTTCTAACTTTCTGAATATTGAAAACTAAATAAAGGTAAATAATTATTTTTTGTTTCCTCTTTTCAAGATATATCAGATTCAAAAAGTTGATCTTCTAATACTGTTGGTGTGATATTAGCAGTTGAAATCTTTGTGTCTATGGATTTATATATAACACAGGATGAGAAAAATTATGGAAAACTTTTTAAATGTGCATAAAAATTTTTATCATGAAATGTGGTTAATTAATTGAAAACTTAATAGTTGTGTTTGAATTTAATTGCATAAAAACTATCCTTTTGTTCAAGGTAACATTTTCTTACATATACTTTCAAAAACTGAATTATACAGTCTTTAAAATCCTGTGGATTTTATCTTCTGAATGAAGTTGTAATAGTGTGATTTATACTGACATACAGAAAGATATGAGTTCATAATACTTCTATGAATAAGATATAAAATTAGCTATAAAATAAGGAAAGTAAAACCTAGATGGTAAAACATCCTACTTTCTTGTTTAATAGACTTCAGTACCTTGTACAGGGAATTTAATAATAAAAATTGTTTCCTTTTTTGTGAAGGTTTTATGCATCAACATAAACTATACTGCATCCTGTAATCATTATTCCAGATCAATAAATTAACTGCACCAGTTATAAACATGAATCTATACTTTTTCTTTATCAAATGTGAATTTCATTTCTAATCGTAATACGAGTATATTTATACAGTGTCACCCAAATAACAGCTCAGTCATTTAATCAAATTATTAATATTTCATTTTATATCATTGTAAAAATGTGTAAGTAAATTAAAAAAATTATTCATATAATTATTAATGAAAGTAATTCTTTTTAGCTAATATTTTTTTAAATCTATTTAAAAAAGTGCTGGAAATCATTTCCTGTGTTAGGGTTGTATAGATTCACATCATATATTCAGAAACCAACTCCTTTATTTACCATCTGAGGTACTATTTATTTAATATTGTACAATGTTCTTTTACACTTTTAAAGTATGTGGTTCTTTTTTCTATATACTTTTCACTTATGTGATTCCAAACATAAAACCAAGAGAAAGTTCTAGAGAATAAGTTGGCCAAGAGCCTACACTAGTACTCATTTACCATAAATTAATATATTCTTTGTTAATGTTGTGGCAAGGTGCCCACCTTTGCTGAAAATTAATTACTCAGTTTATGCACCGCCAACTAATGAACAAAGTAAACGAATGAAAAACTGCTTTCATCCTCCTCAGGAAATATATCGCTTATTTCTTTGACCAAAATTCCAAACATCAGTCTTGAGCTTGTAGCATGGTCTGTCTAATTTCCAGTTTATAGCTATTTTATTCAAACTAAAGTCTAGATTTTGTGAACTCAAATAACTCAATAAATGAAATCTCATCTTTCTTATAAGATTGGTAAAGTGTGTAACACAACCCAACAATTATCCGAAATATGATTTATGACAAACTTTCTATTTAATATCAACTTCTTGATATTTACAAAACTGCAATTTGTTTTGGACATATTAACACTATCTTTGCAAACAACTAATTGAAAAAAGCTTTTTAGAATTTGAAATAATGTGTAAATAATAGTTTCTTTCATCTGAATGACAGGGTTTCATGATTTCTTTGGACCAGTCATTGAAGAAATATAATCTTATTTTTAAACTAATCTGTGAATTCAGCTTTTCACCAGACTACTTCCTCATGATTTTCTTTGAATCCATACAAGTTAATTTAATTGATCCAGTCACATTTAGCTCCATAATAAAATATACTTGCAAGTATAAGACAAGCACAAATTTTCATAACAGACTTAAATAACACAATGAAATCTTGGTGCAACTTTAGTAACTGTAGAGTAGATAAGTTGGTTCAATGACCTTGTTATTATAAAAATGCCTTACATTATAACTAGCAGTTGGTGTAACTGCTTATCCTTGGATTATCTGTGCAGTAACATTAGCAAAATACCGCTTTAAGGATTTTTACACACAATTAAAGCACATTTTTTTATAAACACGGCAAAATGTGATACTTTTTTAAAATTAAAAACTGTTATCTTTGTAAAAATCTGAAATTGTGTGTCTAAATAATATTTTCATAGATAATTATGGTCGGTCTTTTGTTTGTGTTGTTATGGACGGCTTATCATTAATGGTTCCATTTGATTAGAGATTTACTTATTTACAACACCTCAAAATGTCTCACACAGCATAAAAATGCAGATTTTCCACATGTTACATTACCTACTGCTCAGCCCATGTCAGCTGACAAATACAATGAAAATTAAAAAAAAAAAATCTCAAAACTAATAATAGAAAATACCTGATTCTAACATACATCAACCAAAATTCATACAATATTTTCGAAATATTTAGAAAAGAAATTTATCATGTTCATTTCAATATCAAACACAATGCTTAGTTTAATAAAGTATCACTTGCTATTAACACAACCACTACTAACCATACAAATTAAACTGTAATGACTGCACAAGTACACTGGACAGACCAAACAAATATTTCTCAGCGACACATAAAAATACTACTAAATCACATAAAAAACTTCATGTATGCATGCACTGAACACAATTAAATGTTACACTGGAAACATATGTAACACAACTCAACACTTAAACTACGTGAAATTTACCAACAAATTAAATTTGATAAAAACTACATATCAGGCAAATAAATTTACCACAGATCAAATAAATGTGTAACATGATAGCTACTAAAGGGATCTCCAACTTTAAAAAGAGGTGCTAATTATGCTGATTTCACTTAAATAACATTTAAACAAAGAGGCTAACATAAAGCTTTAGAGACCTGGAAAGATTTTTCATACATTTAGAATTATTGAGTTATTAACAATGCTTTTTTAGTATTTTATTTATTATTTTAAATATTTATCTTGTTTCATCTAATAAACTCTAAAAAATCTGCTTTCTTTTTTCTTATTCTTTCCAGTCCTTCATTATACTTCGACTTTGGCCAGTTTTAATTCTTTACATTCAGTCTTAGATGCTTCCATTTTATTTTTAGACTAATTTATTTTTATTTAAAATAAGAAAAGTTTTTAAAATTTATTAACTTATTCATACATTTTAAATAAAATAAGTAAATAATAATAATATTCAAAAACAAATTAAAATTTATTAATTTACATTATACTTGACTAAAATTGATTCTAGTCAGTATGAAAGTTTAACTGCTAAGCATTTTGACATGGGATGATCAAAATTAATTATATCATGGCAATATTGCACATTGTTATGAATTTTATCATTATTGTATAATTATTAATTCAATACTTTAATAGTTAACTAGATACCATTACTGAAATTAAAGATTAATAGCTAATCAACTGACTTTAAAATATTGCTCTCGTTTCATTTCTTGGCGTCTACGGCTACGGCATTTGTAAAGAGCTATACAAAGAACTGTTGAGGTCAGTGCTGTTGTAAGACATAATCCAGTGACAATCCACACAAGAATCCATACCGGCTGTGGATCAGCAACTGAAACCAGTACTGTAAATAATTTAATTATAAAGTCTATTAGAACGTCATTTATAAAATTAAAAATGTTTTAAAAGTGCATTTAAATCTAACACAGAAAATTGAATTAACCAATGCTTACTAGTTTTAGAGACTAAAATATGATTCAATATTGCAGGGAAAACCACTCTGATAATTTGATAATTACCAAAAAATAAAATTATCAAATTATATTTTAGTACTGCAGTTGCTGTTCTACTCAAATTTATAAATTTATTGCTGTAATATTCATTTTTTAAGAAAGTTTTTTTTATTTTTTGTTTGTGATGTATGTTGTTACAGTATGTTAAATAGGTTTAAAGGCTAAATAAAAATTACAGATAACTACATAATAAGCATAGGGTATTTTATTGAAAAACTGTTAGATTATATCTTTTCTAATTATTATTGCTTAATTCCCATAAGTCTTTTTGCTTTATTTATAAATCAAATTATAAGGATTTCAAACCACAGGAAGAGTAAAAAAATTAACAGTACAAAAAACTATACAGTATTACTCAAAAATACCAAATATAATAATTCACAAAAAAATTAATATAGCAATTCTAATTTTATGAGAAAACAAATTTGTCAACTAAAGTGCACTGTTACATAAAAAGTCTTAAATTAACTTTGAATGATTGAAAAATAATTATAACAACTTCAGTGTGTAAAATAAAATATGAAGCCTATCTTTGAAGCTACATGTCTTTTCAGTGAGAAGTTAAAAAAAATTGGATTTATGGCTCTGAAAGGACTTCAGAGGATGGACTGAAGGGGAATCATACCTGGAATATGAAGCTTATATATGCCTAGTCTCCCACGATTAGCCCCAGTCAATTATTTCTCATTGGTCTAAAGGACTGGAACGCAAATACCAAATTCGTCCATAAATAAAACATGTAAAATCTATAACCGCCATTAAATAAATACTGAACCATGCGATAAAAGAAAGACACAGCAGCAAGAGACATTTGTCCAGGTTTTGCAATTAGTAGGGAGATAATAAACTCCCGCTATCCTTGCGTTCCATTCCATTATTTCTTTAAAGGTCAGATTTTGTTGTTTCTTTGAGATTACTAGCGATTTAATAAGAATTTAATTTAACTGTTAGAAAAATTATCCTAGATTTTTTATCTATTCTATTTTTATTTCATATTACTCATATTGTATTAGGATTATTACAAAAATTGTAAATATACATCATCCTAAAATGGTTCATTATGCACTCTGGGTTGTAGGAGAAACTTAACCGCAGTTTTGTTTTCTAACCTCACAGTCCTTCAGGAAAGTTTTGTAATGTTTGTTTACATTGTGATTCTTGTGATTTTGTGTAGTTATATGCAATTATAACACTTATTTGTTGTTGGTTTTTGTGTAAAATTAAATGTGTGATGGCCAAAGAGCATGTGTATGTGGTTGATGAAGACGATCAACTTGAAGAAATTGGTGAGAATATTTTATTTTCAATATTGGTGCTGAGCGACAATGAAGAAGACTCTGATTTAGATGAAGATGAAATTACCACAAATAATAGCAATTTTTTTACTCATAAGGTAAATGAAAATATGTTTAGGTGTGATATAATTGATTGTGATCAACCTTTCACCTCTTTTGAAGGACAAGTTGTTACTAATGTTGCAAACAACCCTTATAAAATATAAATAAAAAGGAATATACTATGGAAAAAGGAAGGGTTAAAAGTGGAAGACAGTAATTTTTATGAAAAATCTCTATTACCAGAAGAAATTTTGAATTTAAAAACTCCATATAAATTTTTCAATTATTCTTTTGATCAGGAACTAATTGATTCAATAAGCAAGGAATCATCATTGTATAGTTCACAGGTTGATCCTGATACCAGTAAATATATTTGTGACTGATATTCAAAAATATTTGGGTATTTGTACTTTTCCCATGGTTATTATGAAAAATGTATATCTATTATAGCACTCATTAGTAGGGATTGATGTCGACCTACCAGGTTGGTCTAGTGGTGAACACGTCTTCCCAAATCAGCCGATTTGGAGGTTGAGAGTTCCAGCATTCAAGTTCTAGTAAAGACAGTTACTTTTATACGAATTTGAATATTTGAACCCAACTACCAAAGAATACCAGTATTCTTTGGGTTGGTTGGGTTTCAATTAACCACGCTCCTCAGAAATGGTAGTCCTGAGATTGTACAAGACTACACTTCATTTACACTCATACTCATCACTCATCCACTGAATTAATACCTGAATGGTTAATTCTCGGAGGCTAAACAAGAAAGAAGAAAAAAAAGAAAGAAAGTAGGGATTGATATCATTAAAGAAACAATGAGTGTTAACACCTTTGAAAAAAATCAGAAGATGCCTCCATTTCAATGATAATAATAATAATAATAATAATGATGATGATGATGGTAATGATAACATTTTTAAAATAAGACCTGTATTTGATTATTTGGTATCTAAATTTAAAACTATTCCAATGGAGAAAATCTTGCCTATTGATGAGCAGATGTGTGCCACAAAGGCTCGACACCATTTAAAAGTGTATATGCCTGACAAGACCCATAAATATGGCTTCAAAATATTTTTATTATGTGGAGTATAAAACATTTTTTTGGATGTAACGTAGAAAGATACAATGATAAAAAAAAATATTTGCCTTGAAAATGAACCTGACCTGGGTCCAAGCAGCAATATTGTTGTATGCTTAACAAGGCCAGTTCCTTGACATCAAAATCATAAAGTTTATTTTCATAACTTTTAAACAGCCCTCTCATTATTTGATTATTTAAAAATAAAACAAGGCATTTATTCTGTGTACTAATTGAATAATCAGTTGTAAGCTTCCAGATGACAAGGAAGCAAAAAATGTGAATTGAGGGGATCTCATGGTTTGTACAACCAGAAGTATAGAAGTAGCAAACTAGACCCTATTTATTTTATAAATATAATTTAACCAAACTTAACCTATGCTTGCTTTGCTTGCTAACCTTGACTAATTAACACAGTAATACTTTGAGTATTTAAATAATAAACTCGCTAATTATTGCAATTATTTATTCATTTAAATAACCAAAATGTTACTGTTAATTAGTCTAAGTTAGCGAATGAAGCAAGCATAGGATAAGTTTGGTTAATTTATATCTATAATTATAAGCAGCAGTTTGCTGCTCATATATTTATAGTAGTGGTCATATGATCCATGAGACTCTGAGGTCATATAATTGAGTATGTAGGAAATTTTAATGGAACAAAGATGTATAATGTGTTCTAGAAAGATAATAAACCAGTGATAATATTATCAACTTTGGCCAGTATTTATTTTATCATTTTCTTGATAAAATAATATCAAGAAAAAACAAACTCTTGGTTATTCTGTAAAAGCGTGTTACAGCAGACATCATTAATAAGTAACCAAACGTCATTATGTGATTTCAGGAATAATTTGGAGGAAACATTATCCAAAATTTTCACATAGTTACTTCAAAAAGAGGAAGACCCGCTTCAGCTGATGTACATAAAACTGTAAAAAAACACAAACTCACATGCCATAACATGTACAACATGATCAAATTTTACACTGGCTTGAGCATACTGATAAAAAAGCGAGATGTAAATATGAAAATTCTTTAAATATACTGTTAATTTAAAAATTTAATTTAAATTTAAAAATATTACAAGATAATTTGATTTGTGTTTAGTTGTTTTTAAATGTTTTTTCTTCTTTACATTACTTACATTGAATGTACAATACTTTGTTATGAGTTATTCAAAATAAATGTATTTAGAATGTGTTTTATCAAATTAGCCAACAATATTTCAAACATCTAAAGAATTATATTAATTTCACTTATAATGTGAATATATAATACCTGCAACATTATTTTATCACAAAAGTCACATCTAAATAAAAAGGTGAGGATTTCCATACAATTTTGTTTGGTAGTGCATGATGATTACTTTTATGATCATGGTAGAATTTGGCCAAAAATGGGTCTTTTGCATTACTAGGAATTTTTTTAGTATTTTTCTGGTATTCAGCAGTAACATCTTGATTAAATATATTTTTTCTAAAGGAAAATAAAAATTGACATTGCTTAAAAAAACAAAAATATTATTGTGGTAAATTTTAAGTCTGCTAAGAGGTGTCTTAGTTGTTTGAAATACAAAATGTATTCAAGTTAAATATTACATAAAATTGAACAAATTTACTCCTGATAAATATTTGAAAAAAGTTTTACTTAAATTAATATAGTAATCTGATGGTATGATTATATAATGTTATATAAAAAAAAAAAAAAATAAATGTAATTAATTTCCTGACTGTATATAATATCTGATACAGAAGTGATAATTCTATTTTCTGATTAAACGTTAGTAATTTATGATTAGAATCATTAAATTAGGGTATCTTTTTTACTTCTAAATGGTTAGTCAGAAGATACCATGTGAGAACAATTCAGATAGAATTTAATTTTCAAAAATAAGCTTATAAAATTTTTTTATGATCACTAAATTTAATCTAATCAAAAGATTTTCTGACCCTCTCACAGGACCCTCACATATGAAACCTTACTTTTTGAAAGATAATCATATTAACAACTCAATTAAATGATTTAAAAATATAAATACTAATTTTTTTTTTGTCTTCAGCCATTTGACTGGTTTGATGCAGCTCTCCAAGATTCCCTATCTACTGCCAGTTGTTTCATTTTGGTATACCCTCTACATCCTACATCCCTAACAATTTGTTTTACAAATTCAAAATGTTACTTGCCTGCACAATTTTTCCCTTCTATCTGTCCCTCCAATATTAAACTGACTATTCCAGGATGCCTTAATATGTGGCCTATAAGTCTGTTTCTTCTCTTAACTAAATTTTTCCAAATGCTTCTTTCTTCATCAATTTGCCGCAACACCTCTTCATTTGTCACTTTAACCACCAATCTGATTTTTAACATTCTCCTATAGCACCACATTTCAAAAGTTTGTAATCTTTTCTTCTCAGGTATTCTGATCGTCCAAGTTTTAGTTCCATATAAAGCTACGCTCCAAACATATACTTTCAAAAAATGTTTTCCTGACGTTTAAATTAATTTTTGATGTAAACAAATTATATTTATATAAATAATAATGAGAAAAATAAAAAAAGCAATTGATAACTTACAATCTTCAAAAGATTTTCTGTTAGTCAATGTATGTCCAGCTGCACTGGTGCATGAGTTTTTATACACCTTTGCTTCATTGGATCTACCTCCTGCTGAAATAGCAACCACTCCTACTCGAAATCGTTGGCCTCCTTGTAGGCCAATAAATGATGCTTTTGTTTCAGTCTAAAACAAAATAAATATTTGCAATTAATTAATTTATGTCTAAAGCCAAGGATATAACTCTTGTTATTTTGAATCTGATAAAAATAAAAATATAAAATAAATCCAATTAGATTTTTCTTTAGTACAAATAAGCTAAAAGTGTGTTTCAAATAATGGAGAAAGTAAAAAAAATTATATTGCATGATTAACTGAAAATATGACACTACAACATGAAATAATACTATTTTAAGATGTGGAGGTAACAGTCTGGAGTGGTGAGAATTAAAAGAAAATTCTATTCAATCAGCCTGGTTTAATGTATTATAAGATTGTACTGTATGTGATGAATAATTTGGAGCATTTTAAAATAGTACTCAGTCAGTGGCTGTAAGTCTGAATTAAAAGTATACTTTGATTATCTTTTAAGAGAGAAATTTAAATTATAATTTTTCAAAATAGTTATAAAATTCTTAGAATTATTTATTTATTAATGAAAACTGATAACTAAAACACTGCTTGAATTGGAGTTATAATTATAAAAGAATAAATTACAGCAGCAAATAGAGAAGCAGAGAAATTTAGAAAGTATGATAGAAACTCCAAAAATGATTAGCATTTCAAAGAACAAATATATTAATTTTTTTAATCAAAACATTTAAATTCTTTTAGATTTTTAAAATCATAATTAACATTCTAACATATTTCTGTATTTTTAATTTTTTTAAATTTCATTAGAGAATGTGTATGTAATTCAAGGTTACCTTGCATTATGTTTTAGAATTTTATTATTCTTTTTCATGTTTAAATTAATATCAAATTTCAAATACACAAAGCTGCTAATAAAAGACATAGTTTTGTAGTGTCTGAAAAATGTCAAACTGAACCCTGGACCTACCAAATGAAAAGCAGAGATGTTACCACTCACCAGTCATTGCCATAAACACCATTTTGCATATGTAACACAAAAAAATAATTGTGATTTTTTTCTAAAAAAAAGATTTTTACACTAAAATCTTATCAGGTATAAAAGAATAAAAATATAATGTTCACTTTCAAAAATATTTAAACATTAAGTATTTAAATCCACAAAAATTACATTTTTCTTAATGATTTTTAACAGTATTCATTATAAAAGTAAAATTTCTTATCATAAGAAATATGTAATTTCCAACTATTGAAATATTTGTATTTAGACACAAGCACAAAGAATTTCTTATAGTCTTTAAATAAAAAAGAGCTTTCTTGAAAATCATTAATTAAAAATAAGTAGTTTCAAAAAATTCAGAATTTCTCTACAATACTCTGCAAACATTCAGCATAAGAGTTTATCCATATTTTTATCATCTTGCATTGCAGTTATTTTATATCAATTATATCTGTTTTTATTAACCGCTGAAGTGTGAACAATACTGCACCTTACACCTTATGAAGTATCTCTGACCAATCCCTACAAAATGATAACATAAAACTAATAATAAAAAGTGTTAATATTGTAAGTGAAAAAATGTTAAATTAAAAATTAATTATTAATACTAAAAATATGTATATTAGTTTAGAAATCCATGTAACAATAATATATTGCAAAATCTTATCAAAATTGATCCACTAGTTTTAGAATTGTTTCAATTTGAAGCAATGATAGAAAATTAGTACTTTTTTAATAGATTACACTGATAGGGGTAAATGGCTAACAGCTATAATTCTGAGAAAAAAATTAATTTTGTTAATTTCTCTGCATCATGAGGAGAGTAAAGCAGTCGATAGGTTTGTTTGTGCACTATGACTCAGAACTGCTGTGCCAACTTCCATTAAGTTTTTTTTTTGTCTTCAGTCATTTGACTGGTTTGATGCAGCTCTCCAAGATTCCCTATCTAGTGCTAGTCGTTTCATTTCAGTATACCCTCTACATCCTACATCCCTAACAATTTGTTTTACATATTCCAAACGTGGTCTGCCTACACAATTTTTCCCTTCTACCAGTCCTTCCAATATTAAAGCGACTATTCCAGGATGCCTTAGTATGTGGCCTATAATTCTGTCTCTTCTTTTAACTATATTTTTCCAAATGCTTCTTTCTTCATCTATTTGCCGCAATACCTCTTCATTTGCCACTTTATCCACCCATCTGATTTTTAACATTCTCCTATAGCACCACACTTCAAAAGCTTCTAATCTTTTCTTCTCAGATACTCCGATTGTCCAAGTTTCACTTCCATATAAAGCGACACTCCAAACATACACTTTCAAAAATCTTTTCCTGACATTTAAATTAATTTTTGATGTAAACAAATTATATTTCTTACTGAAGGCTCGTTTAGCTTGTGCTATTCGGCATTTTATATCGCTCCTGCTTCGTCCATCTTTAGTAATTCTACTTCCCAAATAACAAAATTCTTCTACCTCCATAATCTTTTCTCCTCCTATTTTCACATTCAGTGGTCCATCTTTGTTATTTCTACTACATTTCATTACTTTTGTTTTGTTCTTGTTTATTTTCATGCGATAGTTCTTGCGTAGGACTTCATCTATGCCGTTCATTGTTTCTTCTAAATCCTTTTTACTCTCGGCTAGAATTACTATATCAACAGCAAATCGTAGCATCTTTATCTTTTCACCTTGTACTGTTACTCCGAATCTAAATTGTTCTTTAACATCATTAACTGCTAGGTCCATGTAAAGATTAAAAAGTAACGGAGATAGGGAACATCCTTGTCGGACTCTCTTTCTTATTACAGCTTCTTTCTTATGTTCTTCAATTGTTACTGTTGCTGGTTGGTTCCTGTACATTCCATTAAGTAGACAGCAAAAATTCTAAACTGCACAAGTGGTCTAAATATAAAAACAAAAAAAATAATTCAAAAAGATTTAAAAATATTATTTAGCCAATTTTTATTACTGATAAAATTTATCTAAAACTACAAGCTCTTTAACGAGATGAATAAAGATTTAAACTTTATAGAAAATTAACCTCACATCATAAAAAGCAACTGACAAAAACAGATTTTAAAAATGTATAAAAAAAACCATCGACAGATTATATCTGAATATAGTCCCCCAGTGCAAGTAAACTATCTGCTTTAGGGATGTGATACAAAGATTATGCAACTCACTCATAATGTCTGAAGATCATAAACATGAGCTTAATATTATAAAATATCTTAGCACAAACTGATGGATATAATAGTATCACCAGTTCAGTTGCACACAAAATAAAAAAGCAAACAAAAAATAAATAAAATTAACATATATAAATTAACCCATAAGTTAAAGAGAAAATACTTAAAAATTAAAATAATAAAAACGATTATGTTAAAAACAGAACAAATAATTAAATGAAGCATATAATCATCACAAACAATATGCCTTTGGACTGTTTAAATTGGACTGTTCTAATTACAAAATACTCTACGTTGGCCGAGTAGGACCAACTTTAAATAAAGAAACAATGAGCACTTAAAAACCTTTTGCAGCAATGTAAAATGAATATTTTCAACTGATTGAAATAAATCAAATCTATCCATTGATATTAACATTCTACACATAAAATCTAGACAATAGGAACTACTTTACATTCACAAAAATAATATTTCTGCTGATGAAATAGAAATCTTATCATTTCTTCATTTCTGCAGTGATAAGCTCTCATTGAGAGCCTTTCAATGATATATCATAAGTGGTATTTATTTTCATTGGTTCCAGAGTTATAGCCAAATGAAATTTTAATTAATGAAATATTTGGATCTTGTGGGAAGGCACATCGGTTCGAATCAGACTTCATCTCCTTTTTTTTAACTTTTTTTTTTATTTAATTTAACTATATTTCTTTATTAACCTCCGTAAAAACAATTATTGTAAATAATAATTCAATGATAACAATAAAAAAAAAAAATCATAAGTTATTAATGAAAAAAAATTTTATGTACTTTTATTCTAAAAAAAATGTGTTTATGTAATTTAATAGGCATACAAGGAAGTTATGTAGCGTCCACATCAGATTTTTTTTGGCATTTCGGCATGATAATTTTTATATAAACGAAAGTGATACTTAATTTCGAATGAATTTAAACGATATTCCTGTCCCGCGTGAGTTAAGCTACCTTGTTTTATAGAGTTTCATGAAGTATTAATCTGTAAGAAAAATAGTTTTAACCTCCGTAAAAACAATTATTGTAAATAATAATTCAATGATAACAATAAAAAAAAAAAATCATAAGTTATTAATGAAAAAAAATTTTATGTACTTTTATTCTAAAAAAAATGTGTTTATGTAATTTAATAGGCATACAAGGAAGTTATGTAGCGTCCACATCAGATTTTTTTTGGCATTTCGGCATGATAATTTTTATATAAACGAAAGTGATACTTAATTTCGAATGAATTTAAACGATATTCCTGTCCCGCGTGAGTTAAGCTACCTTGTTTTATAGAGTTTCATGAAGTATTAATCTGTAAGAAAAATAGTTTTAAAAAACAATCTTGGGAATTATTTTTTGCAGACTTTTCTTTTGATAAACTAGTTGTTTTTCGTCTTTTATAAATTGTTGAATGTTGACAAAAAAGTTTTTTCCTTGTAAAAATCTATAACGTTACTTTTTTATTTCATGGTTTCTTATAAAAGAGATTGTTGGTTCAAGAGCTGATAAACCTCGAAATGTGTTTTTGTTTCTCTTGTTTCAGTAACGGGAGAGATGTGGGTGTGGAACGACTCGTCGTGCCGTCTTGGGAAATGGCCTTTCTTCCTTTAATCCTGCCATCCTAAAATAAAAAAAAGTCAAAATTTTTTTTTTCGTGTGTGTGTTCTGTTTCTTTTGTTGCAGATACCAACAGCCACCACAATAAACAAATGGTTTTTTCACTGCGGCCACGCGGTCCCCCCAACCCCTTCCCGGACACACGTGTGTCTGGAGACTAATATTATCTGCAGTAAATAATTTCTGTTTGCTTCTGATAAGGCAATCGCCGCCCCAAAACTGCGATCGCGAATAGGTATCACAAATAAGTAAGGTAAGTTCCCTTACCTTTGCTTTCAAGAAAGAAGAAAGAGGGAACGAGCCCAGCAGCCATCAGCCCAGCAGTCACCTGCCCAGCAGCCACTGACAGCATGGAAGAAGGAAGAAACCTGCACTTTCCCCCGTTCAGCCCTTCGGGGCCTCGGGAATTTTAAGGTTAACGGTATGTAACTTCGGTTACTACCAATTCTAGGAAAGTGCAGGCCAAAGAAGAATGAAGAGGTCATCGGAGGAAGAATAGGGAGAAGAAGAAGATGAAAAAGAAGGAAGACCCTCTACTCGTCCCAACATCACGGAATGGAGTCCGGAACAGAGCCCAGCAGAGATGCGTCCTGAAAGGCAGCCATAACAGAAGTGGATGAAGAGCTTCTACACAACCCTTCCTCTAAAACTTACAATAAAAATTAACAAAAATCAGCAATTGCGACTCCTCCGGAAAAGGGGACGCATTGCTCCCTCCATATAGTTAGTGCCCCGTTGTGGCTATTCCTGCTAGCCTATGAAGGGTTAGCACCATAAAGGATTTCAGTGGACGGTCTGAAGGGGAATTACGTCGGGAGAACAGGTTGCATAAGCCTAGCCTTCCGCGGTCGGCCCATAAAATTGGTTCGATAACGCCGGTTTAACAACGGATTGGAATGCAATTAAATCCGTCCTTAAAATACTAAATAATAAACAAAACTTGAAAAATTAGACCCGCCATTTAAAATAAACCTTTTAAAAACACGCCCGATTAGAATCATCAGCAGTAAGGGACTCTGTCCAGGTTCTGCGATTTGTAGGGAGAAATAAACTCCCGCCAACTTTGCATTCCATTCCATTCCAAACCTCGAAGAGCTTTGTACCTTGGCTACAAAGCATGATATTCAGCTACGATATTTTAAAATCCCTTAGTAAATGTGTTACTAAAAAAGTAACAAAATACAAGATAATATAACGAAGACTGTGTGAAAAGGACTAAAACAAACAAATATGTCGGAAAAATATGATTGATATTTTGTACTAAGATCGAATAATTATTTATTTTTATAAAATAAGAATACTTTTAACTTCATATTCTGAGGCCCACATAAGGCGGAAAATTTTAAAGCTATGTTGTTCTTAAAAGCTTAAATTTATTATTTTTAACTACTGCATACACTGAAAAATTTAAACTGGCGTAAAGAAAATACATTTTTTTAAATTTAAAATAAAATAGAGCTGTTTGAAGTATGCTAAAGATATTATTGTGTTCAAGATGTTATATTTGAGTCATCTTTGTTAAATGTTTTTTTACTCTTTAAAGTCTTCAGGGGGTGCTTTATGAGTAACATGGTGGCCATTTTAAAATCCAATATTTTTATATTATCTACGATAAAGTAGAACTCATTAGAGTTAGTCAAAGAAATTTTAACATTTCCTTTTGTATAAAAATTGAATCATAAAATCATTAATATAATAAAATATGACTTCGTGATAATGAAACTGTCGGTATAGTAACATTTAGATTTGGATTTAAATTATGGCACAACTTTGCATTTTGCATACATTACAGAATTAATCTCATCATTAAAAAAAGTACGGAGATTATAGTTGGTCGTTGTCCCAATGTTGCCAAAACAAATAGATAATAAAATGATTTATATTACATTGTTTTATGTTTCAATTACATATTTTACATTATTTTTGCAGTTATATTTGTAATTTTTATTTACTATATTTTCCCCTATATGATATTTTATATGGTAGTATAGTGTGGTTCAAAAGTTCCCAGCTCTTTTTTTATATTTAAGAATAGCTTTAGTCTTTAAATAATAATAATAATAATAATAATAGTAATAGTGCCTTTAAGTGAAATAAAAATGATGGGAATTCTCATGGTAATACTAATAACTGATGATTGCAATAATTAGATTACACTACATCAGTGTTATGATACAAAAAGTAGAATAAGAAAGTTAGTTATTATTAAACAATAAATATATTTATAAATTGAAATCAAAGTTGTCAGCATTCTTTAATGTATTAATGGCCCTTGCGTATTTGTTGAACGAAAAAACACAGTACGATGTCAATATGTTCTACCTTTAAAAAATCTCCTGGTACACAGATTGATCTTTGAAGTTAGATAAGTTAGGTATACCGGTGGGACAGAGTTTAGACTACATGTAACCCCATACGCTCGTTTTATTTATGTATACAAGTCGATCTTTTTTTGACAGAATGTAATTTTTATTACTAATGTACGCTTTTAACTTGCCCGCTGAAAGTTTTTCGACCTTAAATTGAGCGTAACTCAAGAACCACTTCATCAAAGTTTCATATGCACAACGTCAGATACATTACTAACAGCTTATCTAGATTTCAATGAAATTTATCCAGTAGTTTTGGAGATTTTTGAGCCACAACATTTTTAGATAGGCATATATATATAAAAGGAATCCCCATTTAAATATATCCCTTTTATATATATATATAAAAGGAATCTCCATTAAAAGTAAGTGACATTTTCGTACTCCTCATACCTCAAAACTTAAAGAAAATCCATTTTCACCCTCCCGCACTTCCACCATGCGACCGAAAGAAATACCGTACTTTTCTTCGAAAAGTCGGTAAAAAATAATATATTTAAGTACACAACGGGATAAAAAATTGTACTTGTATTTATACATTGAAACAAAAACGATAAATTAAAATATAATATACTCGCCGAGTCAAAATATAACTTGAAAGGTTGCAGTGAACATTTTTTTGGAGTCCTTTGAAAATGTTCCTTTATTCTTACTTAATTTTTTAAATTTGTATAAAATTATCAGTTATTTGTAATTTCAAATGAATTCAAATTTTTTAATGATAAGTATCACTATGCCTATGATAATGATGCTGATGAACAACCGAAAAGAGTTTCTGAAATATAGCTCAGTTAAACTGATTTAACAAACGTTCTTAAATACAAAATTACTGGGTACGATATATGCACGTGAAGTTCTGGGAACTCGGTATTTTCAGGTAAATCGACCTCATTTTCGTAATATAAGCTGCTTGGTTACATTAGGGAAGTCTTATCATAGACGAAGTAAATTTGTTCTGTCTCAAATACATATGCTAGGTTATACAGGAACAGGATATTATATAGCAGAATAATTTCACTGAAACATCGTCTACACCATAGTTCTGCACGTTACATACAGGTCTCTTGGTTAAGTATATTCCCTTATTATCATTAATTACGACTGTAATTCGGCCTTGATCCTTCCGCGTGGAAACACAATCCTTTAATGAATTGACCCTTTAATTAAACATCCACATCTGGCGCATATCAGAAAGTACTTGAGCAGTATTAGTATATTTCCCAGCAAACACAATTTTTAAGTAATAATTTTTACATCATTTCTATCATGCAATGGACCAATGGATCTTTATCGATAAATATTGGAAAATGAGACTTATTTTTAAATTTTTCGATTCTTAACATCGTAATTTGACTTTAATAAACATTAGATATATGTAATATCTCAATTATGATTTAAAAGTATCTTGATTAATTATTATCAATTGATGGTTATTTATATTTAAGCACTATTAAAAAATAACGAATTTACTACGATTAACTTGACTCCTTATTAATATATACTATTATTTGATTAAATGTAACGCTCATTAAATACATGCTGAAATACACATGACGAATTTAAAAAAAATTTATTTAATCTTCCCATTTTTATGCCTTTTATGGAAACGTGATATTTTGGCAACTACACCTTTTAGAAATATGGTTTCTTTATGTATTTAATTACAAATTAAATTGCCGACCACCGTGGCGGAATGGTAGCGTCTCGGTCTTTAATTCGGTGATCCCGGTCAGGTATTGGATTTTTCATAAGATGCAAAACTCAATTTCCATATCTCACGTAAAAACTTCAAGCTTATGTGGTAGAGATCATAAAAACGAAATTAAGTGAAGTTACAATGAGCAGACGTTTAGTTTCCTGACTGTTGAAAAATGTAATAGAGGAAACTTATGAGTATCATCTCAAAATACTATCATGATCCATAGAAATAAATGTACTTTGTAACTTATAAGATGAGGTACGTCGAGATGAAATAAATAAACAAACAAACATACAAATAAATGAAGAAAAATTGACAAGAAACATTTTCAACTTCGATAATCTCAAAAGTAAAAGCAGTTAGGGATTTTAGTTACAGGTAGAAATAAGAGACGACGAAATTTTAGACAGGAACTTTCAAGAAAAAAAACACATGAGTTTAAAGGATTTTTTAAAGTGACTCAAGACGGAAAAGGAAACAACAGGAGAATCACAAAACGCAGAGAAAAAATAAGAAAAATGATGACAGGGAGGTGGTGTATGATTACTTCAAAGAGGAAAAGAAAGTTTATTTCTACGGTCCAGCGAGGGCAATTCGAAAACGAATGTGAGTGTTTGAGTGTGTGTGTGTGTGTGTGTGTGTATGTGCGCGCGCATGCTGGTCATTAGTTTTGCTTAACATCTCGGTGATAACTTATATATATTGATTCCGATATTAATGGGTATTGATTTCATTAAATTAAAAAAAAAATTACCGAGTCGTTGAGAGACAAAATAATTTGAATATTAGATCTCGATAAAAATGTTAGATTTTTTATTTACTTATTTATTGTTTCTACTTTCGAAATATGTAACTAACCTCACAAAAAAAAAACACTTACAATTAAGCATCTAATAGAAGAGTGTACAATATATAAGGACCTCAGAAAGAGGTTCCATCTAACATTACTGCTGATCTGGATAATGGAAATAAAGAAAAGATAGTTTTGCTTATTTACACGCCAGTGGACTTCTTAGAAGTCTGTAAAAGTGAAAAAATTAAAGCTGTGTTAAAGAGTCTCTAAGAGGTAGTTTATTTGTATATGGGAGTCTCGAAGCGTGACACGTTTAGTGACGACGGGAGGTAGCCCTCTAGCCTAGGCCACCCTTGCTCGTCTGCATTCAAGAGCAGTGAGTCGGGGTGTGTCCAATGACGTCATGGGGGACCCTCAAGGGTGGACTGAGGGCGCGAGGCTATGGGTAAGCGCAATGGGTGCCTGTAGTCTATTAATAAGGAGGAGTCAACTGCTACGGCATCCTGGCGCGACTGATATACTGCTCAACGGCGGTTCTGGTCGCCCCGAGGGTGCTTACTAATTTAACTAATAAACGAGACAGGTAGAAGAAGGAAATGGTATTGTAGACATATATTTTTATTTTCATGTTCATTGAGAATTTTATCTCAATTTTTAATATCGGGGCCCTTTACACCCGTAAGTGTTGTGTTTGTCTGTTGTTTTTGTCTTAATATATTTTGTGAAGTTTATGCTTTTAAATAAAATGTAAGGGCCCTTTACACCCTTACATTTGACGATCCAGATGGTGATACTAATTTCTTTTAAAGAATGTTACGAGGGCTAATGACCTTAGTAGTCGATGCCGGTAAAAATACAAGGAAAAAAAGAAACTACTTTTTCACCATATATTTTGAATATATGAATTTCAATCAAAACAGGTTTTGTAAATGCTATTAAAATTGAATAGCTCATTATCAGTGTAAAATATGATTTCTGAGGTGCTAGATTTTAATTTGATGAATTTTAAAGGTAATTTTAAGGTAAAAAATTCATTTATTGCTGATGTCTCTGAATTTCGTTAATATAGAAACTTGAAGTTTGGTATCGCTAATTTTATATAAGAGACAACGGTATCATTAATTTTTAATTTAAAAGTAGTTTTGGTAGGACGGGAAAATTACCAAAGAAATTTGCAAAAGCAAAGCAAATTGTACGAGTAACTTTCATACGACTACTTTCAAGGAGTCTGGCAAAGTTGTTCTTATTCCCCGCTGCGCTTACCTTGCAGTAATGAATAAAAATAAAAATCTTCACATTATAATTTATCTTTTCATATTTTATTTAAAACAATAAATTCATAAGAAAGCTACGAGTAACAAATTGTTGATGTATCGGATATACTATCTCATATCTCAACAATCTGTAGTTAAGGGTATAATATAGAAATAAATTCAGAAAAAGTATGAAAGAAATGGTAAATTACACAAATTTGTAATTTAATATTGATCAGACTGATTGAAACGCAATGACGAATAATATTTAAAAATTTGGTAATCTATTTCGCGAGTTATAAGAGCTTGACGTCTGAAGGTTGTTTTTTTTAATTTACATAAGTATTCGCTTAAATAAAGTTAAATATTAGACAATGAATACCGGTGTACTTTAGTGGTTTAGGTTCAATTAATTACACGTCTCAGGAATGGTCGGCTTGAACATGTATAGGACTACATCTCATTTCATGGCATCCATATCATCCTCACCTTCTTGGGCCATGGGAGGGTTGTTTGTTGTATACTAGATGAACAGATTGCAACTTGAAAATAATAAGATAAAATAAATTTGCTTGAAAAATTTTAAAAGAAAACAAATGTAAAGCAAAACAGTCTTATAGATATTTTATCTGAACATATCTGATATGTATTAAAGTTAAGAGATCATTTTTGAGAGAGTTATCTAAATATCAAATGAATGTAACTGGGACAATGGATAGATTTAATTTGCTTTAATTTGATACTATACGACTGAAAGGTCGAATTTAGTTTGTTGGTTTTCGTAAGATCAATAACATTCATCTACCGATATAAAAGCGATCCAAACTTCTGATATTGAGTCAGTATAATACCGAAAAAAAAAATTTCGAAAGTTCTAAAATATCTGTATTCATATTATAATTGTTCATAAATTTTTTAGAATGTTATTTAATATACCGAAATGTAGAGAGCTTAAGTAAATTTTTGGTAAGATATTAGAAATAAAGTGGTATTTACTTTACCAAAACTGATTAAATTTCTCAAGAGGAAGCTCAAAAAATAACTTTCGTTAAACAAAGTTTCATTATAGATAAAACTGCTGCTAAAGAAACTTTCTTTTGCGTAAGAATCCAAAGCCAACCCTTCCGTTCTTTTTCATCCTGTGGCATAACAATATAAAGGCTGAAATTTCCTTTAATTTTCTGATAGCTGTAGCATTATTTAAACTAAGAATACTTTTTCGCTGTATGTAATGTTATCATAAAGTATTTTCGTAATTTAAAGTGTATAAAATCATTATCATTATAATTTGATGAATCTCTTAAGGTTCTAAATTAAACCCTTGGCGTTTTTGACGCCCTATAAAACTCATTTCTCTTCATTGTTACCTGAAATTGTGAATGTATTTCTGTAGTTACTTAAGAAAAGTAACATTGCGAATAACAACCAACATTGTATGTCAGAACTGAAGTTATTTTGAGAGTTTCAAATGATGCTGGAATTAATTGACTGATGTTAAAACTATGTATTCTAATTTATTTGAATTTTTAATCAGCTTTACTGAGTACATTTTAATAATACCATGCTGAAAGATGTAGCAAACAGCACTCGTATCTGCTTACGAGTGCTGTTTAGAGAAATAAGATTATAATATTATTCAGGGTTTTAAGGTTAATTATTATCATAAAATTAAATCTTTACTTGCTAGCTACTTATTTAAAAATTTACTATGTTGTGTTAATTGAAAATTTTCTTTAGTTTTTATCGACTTACATGGAGTAGTCTATCTAGATTACTAATTTCGTTTTTTTTTATTTACTAACTAAAAAAAGACTGCTAAAAATCTCTCATGTAGTACCCAGATTTATAAAATAAGATGTAACATATGAGAAATATTATACGAGTGTAAAATTATTCATTATTATCCAAGTGCCAAAAACTTTCAATATATGTCCAACCCCGATTAATATCAGATAATCTACACTGACATTTACTATTGTGAAATAATTAACTGTTAATGTAATTAACACTTATGGCGATCTCGGTGACGGTGTGGTGGTGTCCTTGGAGTCTTCATCCGGAGATCCCCGGTTCGAATCCCGATCAAGCATGGCATTCTTCATATGCTACAAAGATTTCCATTTCATATTCCCAATCACAAGCTTCCAATTTATATCGTGAATTAATAAACCAAATATAAAATTTATTATATACTGATATTTTTTCTGAACTTATCTATCAAATAATTCTAATAAACCAAATGAGTAGAAATTTTATTTTAATTTAAAGTGCAAGATGAACTAACATGGGAATGCTCGCTTAAAAGTCTATATATTTAAGCTCTGAAAATATGTTATATCTCCTATATCTTAATACCTTTCCTAACCCAACATTTTTATATTTCCAAGTGCTAAGCATTTTTTTTAAATTTGTGTTTTTTTTAAATACATAAAGGAAAGGAACTAAAAACTTATCTAAGAAGAATTGTGTGAACTTAAACGATAAAGAAAAAAGCCAATTTTATCAGTTTCCCAAGATATGAGTTTTTATAATACAAAACAATAAAGCAAAAATCATAATTTCTTTAATCACTATGTTTGCCAAAATATTTTAATGTCACATTCGTCTAATTCCAGACTATATTATAAACATTTTAGTTAATTTTTACTCAAAGCAACCCATTTCTAACTAAATTTGAGACTTTTACAAGGAAAAACAAGCAAAGAAAAAGATGTTAACTGTCGGCAGTATCGAGAAAACATGACAACTCACAAGTTTATTGTTCATAAGTACGTATCTTTCATATTCATATAAAAAGAACTTTTATATTTAAAGTTCAGGAGGCCGCAAAGGAAGAAGAAAGAGTAATCAGTCCCAAATGGTCAAACTATTAGCTGAAATACGATATTAGATGCAACTTTATTTTAATGTACGAGGGTTATTTTTTTTCAAGATCCGATCGGTCGCGAAATAAAAACCCGTGCAAAAATCGGATGAACCTTTGCGCATATGTGTTGCGCAGCGTCTCTAGTATGGTCTTCAATCACGTCGCGTCACTTCGTTTGGTTCTGAACATGCAGCTACCACGTAAACGTGTCTACAACAATAGCATCTCCCGCCAAGTGTGAAGTGAGTACGGTAATTCGATTTCTTCAGGCTGAGGGGTGTAATGCAGCTGAAATTCATCGACGAATAAGTAGTGCACAGTGAAACTTCAATGAGTGACAGCAAAGTGCGACAATGGTACAGGAATTTTAAAGCAGGACGTACAGATGTTCATGATGGAGGCGGTCAGGGAAGGAAGCGAGTGTTAACCGATGATCTCGTTGAGTGAGTGGATGAGGCAATTCGAGAAAATCGTCGGTTCACAATTTCTGTATCAAGTGATTCGTTTCCTGAAATTTCGAGGTCAGCTCTCTACACCATTGTGAGTGAGAGACTTCAGTACCGCAAACTGTGTGCGAAATGGGTTCCCAAGATGCTGTCCGACCATCACAAAAAAATGAGAATGGACGCCTTCCTAACGTTTCTCCAGCGCTACCACTATGAAGGAGAAGATTTTTTGAACAAAATTGTCACAGGGGACGAGACATGGGTCCATTTCGAAACTGAAGAAACAAAAGAACAATCCAAACAGTGGATGCATTCTCATTCTCCCAGTAAACCAAAGAAGTTCAAGCGAACCTTCTGCAACAGAAAGTGTATGGCTACTGTGTTCTGGGACCGGAATGGAGTTCTCTTGGTGAAATTCATAGAACGTGGCACGACCATCACTGGAGCCTCATACTGCGTGACTCTTCAACGTCTACGAAGGGCAATTCAGAATAAGCGGAGAGGAATGTTGTCATCAGGCATTGTCTTTCTCCATGACAATGCTCGGCCGCACACTGCAGCTGTAACAAAGAAGCTCCTGCAGCGTTTTCGTTGGGAAGTGTTTGATCATCCACCATACAGCCCGGACTTGGCCCCATCCGATTTTCACCTCTTTGCTCACATGAAACGCTGGCTAGGAGGACAACATTTTGGCATAGACATCGAGCTGCAGACCAGCGTAGAAACATCGCTGAAAACACAGGCGGCTCCGTTGTATGACGAGGGTATTGGAAAGTTAGTACCACGCTACGACAAATGTCTAAATCGGAGTGGCGACTATGTAGAGAAATAGCGTAACTATGTAAGTACTTGTTACAAATAAAACATTTTTTATTTTCACTGTGGTTTTAATTTCGTGACCGATCGGACCTTGAAAAAAAAATAACCCTCGTATAATGATTAGCTACCATCAGTGACAAAAAAAGGTCAAGTAACAGATGATAGGTAACGGGAAAATGGGTAAAGGTGAAACGTTCAAAATGTTACTTTAATTTATTAATCAAATGATATGGCAAAGTTTGATTTAAAAAAATCATTTAATCATTTTTACTTCCTTATACGAAGTAAAGGAAGTATTGTGATCGCGAAAAATTTCAGTTTTCAGATTTCAACGGAAATATCCATTTTGACCATCCCTGAATCCATTTTCACTCCTTTTGGCGTGACGTCTGTACGTACGTACGTATGTATGTATCTCACATAACTCAAAAACGATTAGCCGTAGGATGTTGAAATTTTGGAATTAGGGCTGTTGTAATATCTAGTTGTGCACCTCTCCTTTTGATTGCAATCGACTGGACCAAAAGTATTCAAAAAAGCCAAAGATTTTGAACTTTTTATTAACTGCAGTGATAAACCCTCATTGAGAGCCTTTCAATGATATTTCATAAGTACTGCTTATTTTCATTAGTTCCAGAGTTATAGCCAGATAAAACTTTAATTAATGAAATATTTGTATCTTACAAGGGGAAGGCACGTTGGTTCGAATCCGACTTCATCTCCTTTATTTAAAATTTTTTTTTTAGTTTAAATATATTGATTTATTAATAACCTGATTGTAACAAAAATTACAGTAAATAATAATTCAATAATAACAATAAAAAGAACAAAAATATGAAAAAATATCAGAAGTTATTAATGAAATAAAATTTTATGTACTTTTCATTTTATAAAAAATGTATATATGTAATTTAATAGGCGTACAAGGAAATCATGTAGTGTCTACATAAAAGTTTTTATATAAAAAACACATCGTTTGTATGGTTTTTTTTTATATTTGAGTGGTAAAAAATATTTTACGGAAAAGAATGTAATCGTTTGAATCCTTGAAACAACTTGATTGTGTTACTTCAAACATACTTTTAAATGTTTGTGTCTGAGTTGTGAAAGAAGTAAAAAAAGTGACTTTAACTAATAAAACTAAAGTTTATTATTGTGTAGTATTTCAATTGTAATACTATCTTATGACTACAAAATGTAGTTTTGAGTTAAAACACATTCTCGCTAAAGGATTTTATTCACTTTCTTCTAGTAATGAAGTAAAAACTTTAAAAGAAAACTAATCCACATTTCGGATCGGGTAATATGAGTATAAACTATATACATCTGCATTTTTTATAACAGCAACTAAAGATAAAAATTTTTACAACCGCTCCAGTTTTTTCCTTACGATTTATGCTTTTATATTTTCAGGAAAGCCTGTATTTCTAGAACTACTTCGATAAATTAAAAACCATTTGTATATTAATCGTAATATTGTATTAAAATACTTTTCGTTGTTAGAAATAACTGTAAACTCATGAAAAGAACATGTTTGTAAATATTTTATCGTAGTTTCCATACAAAGTCGCTCCCAAAAATGACATAGGCAACTCAAAAATAATAACCATTCTACGCAAGGATTATAAGAGAGACGAGTGGGCTTTCCCGTTGTCTTATTCATGAGCCATATATTCTGTTAATACAAAGAATATGTCAAATCCATTGAAATGCAGAAAAATATTTATTTGTAAAAACATTTTTTTCGGACTGATTGGTTACCAAAGTTTGGTGATTTCATAGAAAACGTACTGCATTCTTAAAACTTCATAAACATTTTAAGTTGTTTGATATTCTAAAACAATTCTAAATATTAGCTTTTCACTTTCCTCCTTTGTAATAATTAAATATCAGTAAAAAATATAATTTAAACATAACAAGGCAAAATAATAGAAATAATTACATGCATTTTGCACAGAAATAATTATAGATGCTGGGATATTTTCACCCAAACTCGTTTCATATTAATTTTAAAACACTTTTCCGTTACCTCAGTGAAGCGCGTTAAAAATTTAAAGCAGGGAGCAACCCCCTATTGGTTAAAAAATATCGTCCTACAAATCTCTCGTTATGAATGATTTTCTGTCTTTATACACGACTGCTTAAAAAGGAGTGTTGTACATTTTAATGTATTTAGGATGTATGTATGTCTGTTTGTTCCACCATTCCAGTTCAACAGCTGAACCGATTTAGATGTATGAGCCCGCGTTGGAATCCTTATGTTACCGGAGATGTCATAGGCTATTTATATATATGTAGTAGGGAAGATTTGCCGGTTGGAGCACAAATTTTAATGAAATGTGAACTGAGAGCCTCTATCACTGTGCGACCTGAGTTTGAAGTAAATGATTCGAATTATAAAAATATATTTTAAATCACACGTAATGTTAAGATAAATTATACCTATAAATCTTATTTTAAAATAAAACTCTACAATACAATAACATAATTATACCAAAAGAGCAACTAAATAATTTATATCAAGTTTACAATAGGAAAAATTGTATGTTATACAAAAGCTTTACACAGTTTCATTAAAAAAATTATAGATTACCACGATAAAAGTTTATTATTATTTTCTAATTATATTTCAGATAAAAATTGAACATATGTTACTTCAAAATACAAAAGTCATTTGTATCATTCAGTTTTTAATTTTTAATTACTAAATTTCATTTACATCGTCTATTAGAAAATTAGTAACAAAATTAGCTTGTAATATTCTACCTAATTTAATTACATGAAATATAATTAGATGTCTAATCGGTGATAGCATTTGAAATTTTTCTTTTACGATGGTGTTTCCTTGGTAAAAAAAAATTCCGTTAAATGGATTACAAAGTAAACCTTCTAAACTGGAGAGGAAAGGACTTTTGTAACAAGCAACTTATTTAATAATGTTTAACTATTCTGTTTTTTCAATTTCCAAATGACTAGTGACCTGAGAAGTGAACGTTGAAATAAATAGATTGCAATATTTATCTTAAGCTGTGTAATAGATTGTAGTAAGGCTTATAAGATGACAGATCGCACAATGGCATCATTCCAATATTTTCCCCTTAACCTTAAACCTGTGTAGATAGAATTTATTCGTTTCATGTACAAAATTTCAAGTATTTTCGTTGGAAGTGAAACGACATACTACTTTTATATTTATTTTTTACTATTTTTCGACAATTTGACTCTAATACAAAAATATTAGTTTCACCAATATTTTAAATGAAAATAATGTAAATTAATATTTTTAAATTTACATGCATAATCTGCATTTTATTACCTTCAAATAGTTCTGATTATTATTTGTAAAGATTTAAGGAGAATATGAGAAATTGCGATTATCATACAAGATTTGCTATTATATCCTACATATTATGGGGAGACCTTCCACAACAATTTGGAAGTAACAAGGTAATTTATATATCTCTTTCTAGTTTATTTTGAAACATCTCCACATAAACTATAATCTCTTTTTAAAATTCCTAATAAATTCAAAACAATAATGAGTGGCAGATTTAATGGACTTCTACACAAGGACTTCGACCACCTTGTGTAGACAATATTTTTCGAAATTCACCCAAAGATAATTTTCGTTCCTTTTGTGCAGATTATTATTATTTTTATTTCAAATTTTTACTTTCATTGTTTTTATTATTTCAAATTTACTTTTATTATTTACAATGGTTATCATTAAAGATTCAATAAGAAACTTGAGAACAACTTTGATAGAAATAAATTGCAAAAGTAAAAAAGAAAATAGCTTTGATAAAGATTTAATATTTTCTAAATATATTTCAGAATGCTATTTTTTAGCTAAAAAACACAGTTTAAACATAAAAAGAAAAATGCCTGGATTACTAAAGGAATTGTAAAATCTAGCTCTATTTAAAGAAATCTTCTTGAAATGTCTAAATATAATTGGTCTGATAACATCTAGAATTATTTAAAATGTTACTACTAAATTTACTGTAAAATTATTCTTATTGCTGAAAGGTTATATTATAACTAATTAAAATAATAAATCTAAATCTACGTGGTCAAAAGTGAAAGTGAATTTGAAAATAACACAGGTCAGTGACCAAAAATACAGAACTCAACTTCCGTTATCTCATTTCCTTTCATGTATTCGATGTGCTTTCCCCTTATTTCATTAATTAAAATTTTATTTTGCTATAACTCCAAAACCAATGAAAGTAAGTACCACTTTGATATATTGTTGAAAAGATCGCAATAAGGGCATATTTCTGCAGTTAAGAAAAAATACAAAATTCAAATTTTTTGTATTTTGAGCTTTTTTGGACACTTTTAGTTCAGTCAATTGCAATCTGAAGGGGAGGTGCACAACTAGCTGTTACAACAGTCCTAAATCCAAAATTTCAACATCCTATGGCTAATCGTTTTTGAGTTATGCGAGCTACATACATACGTACGTACAGACGTCACGCCGAAAATGGATTCAGGGATGGTCAAACTGAATATTTCCGTTGAAACATGAAAACTGACATTTTTCGCGATCACAATCCTTCCTTTACTTCAAACTAGGAAGTAAAAGTAAAACACAAATTTAATTTTAATATTTCATTTTTACTACACCGCATAAAGGGTTATACATATTTGACAACTTGTAAACACAAATGTATTTTTTTGGTTTGTTAAGTCTAGGATTTCTGGATTGGTAAACTTATGTCTGAAATTTTAAGTGAAATTGAGAAAACTGGTATTACTAAAAATCAATATAGGAGATTACATACGTTGTTTATTGTCATGTAGAAAAATCGTAAGTGTTTGAAATTAATCAAGTTGATTAAAAAATATATTATTTAAAAAGAAAATTTCAAATGTGTTTATATTTTTGAGCTTCCTTAAAATATTTATGTAACATAGTTACCACATCAGTGATCTTTCGTATCATGTCTGATAATTAGTCATATCCCTCTGACAATTTCCCGCCATAGCTCATGGTCCTCTCCCATTGGAATCAATGTACCTAACATTTTCCCGTCACATCTTCAAATTGATCCAACCATCTTTTCGGCAGTCTTAGATCGAGAACTTGCTGCTTTCGATGTTTCCCTGGTAAGACTAGTTTCTCAAGATTTTTGCCGGTCCTACGGACTATATGGCCGAAAAAGCGGAAGTTACGCTGGAAAAATACTGCGGGCAACCTCCTGTGCATACCCAGCTCGTTTATAATTGAATTACTCTTCCTCCCGGACATATGATGCGACGCATTCTTCTTTAAGCCCTCATTTCGAATACATCAATTCCGGTCTTCCTCCTTCATGATCCATGCCTGAAAGTCGTACACGACTACTGAAGCAGTCTCAAGTTAAAAAATAATTTATAAATTGAAATCATCTATCCAGAGGACTTCACTCCCTGGACCCCCGCACTGTACATTATCATCATGGTTGTGAGAATAATACTGATAACTAATAATTGTAGTAGTCAGGCTTTATAGAAACCTGAAAAAGAACTAAATTACAAAAGATAGAATAACAATAATCTTTTTTCCCTACACCCCTGGGCCAAATCTGCAGTCAAGATGACTAAGTCCAGGGACTTAGCGACTCTAACGGATCTCCCCGCCTGCCAGCAGTAGGTCCGGCCCACTAGTTGTGGATCTTCTTATTTTAATTTGCCTGCCTCTAACTTCAGAAGCGGGGGGTAACCGGGCCCGGCTATGACGTTCCCGGGACCCCCGTCCCATCTGCCGGGACTACGATTTTTCTCCATTTTCTTTTTGACCCAGGGTCGGGAGTCCTCACTGCCGCCCACCCGTGCAAGCACGGACGAACGGCAGCTCAGCAGGGGGCGGTCCTTCCCCCAACGTCTTTTACCCGGGCATTTATCTGCCCCCCATTCTCTGTAATCCTTTTCTTTCCTCTTTAGGATGTCTGCAATAAGCTTCTCCATGCTCAGCCATTTTCTTAAACCCTTCAACATGTATGGGACAGCGGTTTCGGATGATCCATCCGAGATTACAATTTAACTTGGTCCCATCCCACCGAGGACATTCAAAGAAGATATGGAAGGGGAGTATCCTGCAGCCCGTAATATATGCAATTCTGGAACATCCTTCTACCAAACCGGTAGAGATATTCCTCAAGTTCGCCGTGACCGAAGAGGAACTGTGTGACATATCCAACCACCCCATGTCCCCTCACCAGACACGGCTCTAACCTGGGTTTGAGTCTGCGCGTCCAGGCGCCATTCCTCGCCGTATTCCATGCCTCCTGCCATTCTTGAGTAATTAGTGCCGCCGCATCTTCTTTGGTCATTCCCTGATATTGCCTTTTTCTCTGCAAAACTCTCAGACGAATCGGGGAGACCCCAGCGAGTACCCCTACCACCTCTGCAGACACCGTTCTGTACGCACATGTAATTTTAGAATAACATTAACTATGGTAACTAAAGTAGGCACACCTTTGAGAATGAAAAATTCATAACTTATTTCTCTGTCATAGTTGCAGAAATATAAAAATGAAATAAAAGGATTAATTTTTTTTTTTACTTAATGAATATCTTCAATTCACAACTTCACCCTCCTTGGTGGCGAAGAAATAATGAATAATTTTAATATTTTAACCTTCAAGATTAAGGTTCAGCATAGAAAAGTGAAATTTAGCAAATTTTTCTACCTCCAAATAATTTTTTTTTGTATGAGACCACCACACTCAGGGGAATAGCACGGGGAGCAACTCAAATTGATTTAAAGTGAAATAATACGACAATGATACACCAATTTAAAGGACACTGGAACCCAATAATTTTGACATAAAACAATATCACATTACAACAACTAAAAGGATGGTCATTTAATATTTTCCACAGGTAATCTCAAAACAGATTATTACACCTTGGATATAAAATTATTGTTATCAAGAAATGGTCATAGAGAGATTACATCTTGAAACTAAACCTTGGTAATCTTGACGAACCATAAATATTAATTTTTTGTTATCAATGAAGTTGGTGTTCATATTTTTATCAGGCAGATATTGACCAGAATTTGAGCAGATTTTCATGATTTAGCTTCCCTTTAATAAGTTTCTGTTACATAGAGTTATATTAATTGTTTATGTATGTGTAGGTTTTAATATAAATACTACATCTGTATTATTACTACACATAAATTTAGGTTTAATTAATTTTACGATAATAAATGAGTAATGTTTGTATTAATAATTATTGTTTAGTTTTTTTTATTCATAGTCTTTGTATTATGTATTACAGTATTAGATGTTAAAAAAATTAGTGAAATGAAGAGTAATGAAGCTTTCTTGATTATGCTGGTGAAGATATGTTATATCCATATCATGGTTCAAACGGATATCAATATTGGCAGAATATGCCGAGGATAATGTTTTTCCACGTAACAGTATAGATTTTGATCGTAAATCATTAATTTATTTTTATTGATGTTTTCTGAGTTAATCCTTAAATTTGGATAATACTTTCTAGGACGCGCTACGCATATATTTATAGGAATGTTTGTACGTACTTATTTTATAAAGAAAAATTACTTTTGAAATTTTATTTTATTTTAATTACCTGACTGAAGCGAGATTCTATTAGTAATTTTTAGCATTTCATCTCTTTGTGTTTTATAATATAGAATTTTTTCATATGCAATTTGAAATTTTAACAGTAATCATCTTTGTTATTATTAACTACAATGATGTAAATACACGTGTAAGAAACTTTCATAAAATTGTTACAGCATGAGATTCATTAATCGGTGGTGACTAGAACAGATAATTTAAAAGATCATTTCTTAACGAATGAGAAGGTAAAATTCTTGAAGCTCATTTGTAAAATAGAGAACTACATTCCCTACAAAAAACGTATAATAAACATGTGTCCTTGATAGTCAACGGTCACTGATGAAATTGAAATTTTGGACTTTTTTAATTTGGAATTAATACAGTAAGATTATTTGTGGTATTGGCTAAATTTTACACTTTTAGTTTAAATCAATAATTCTGTTTTTTTGCAGTAATAATTAAATTTGTTAACCTGGAATAAATTTATTGACATCTACAACCACAAGAATGTATCCGCGAGTTAACATTTTAAACTTTTTTTTTCAAATTAAGGATAACTAATTTAAAATTGTTATTTTAAAACTTTTTTGGTTAATGATGTAGACAAAGGTTTTCAGTATCTGGACTAGATCAAAAACCAAATTTGCAATTATCTAGGGTAAGTACCTAAGTGCTTTATGTGAATAGTAAAACATGTATACTCTAAATAATAATATTAATTCAAAGTATTTACAATTAATGTAACTATGAAATCATTATAAAATCTGTTTCTTAGCAACAGTACAAAAATTTTGAAAGTACAAGACATTATACATAGTATATAACATGGGGAAGTATGGAAAATAAATTCGAAGACAGTGAATAACAGCGGATAGCAGTGTATAATTACATTTTCCAACATTTTAAGTTTTGGATACAGAAGCTAAAATAAGGTAAGTTTCAAAATCCTTTATTTTAATTTACAATATTTTCTTTCGATATTTTAAGTTTTTTTTCAGATATTTTTTTGATTATTTATAAAAAATATTTCTTGACGACATATATTTTTTAAAAAACAAAATTTATTTGTTTTTGTCTTTGATTATTTATTTTATTTATTTATCTTAATTTGCTGACAGAATTTCTTGTATTCCTCTATGATAAATATCTATATGATAATTATTTATTATTCCTTGCGATTCTTCTTCGTTGCTGATATCTAAAATTCTATTAGTACATATTACTACTAACTGCAATTGGTAACTCTTAAAATATTGGGTTATATTTATTGAAAATTTTTCAGAAAAATTATTTTCAAAATACAAACCATAGTTTACATTAGTAACTAAATATTGTTTTATAAAATAACACAAAAATTTTATTTTTAGATTTTTCTACTGTTAACCATTATTTTACTATTATCAAAAAAGTTTTGTGTTTTAAATTTATGTGGATTATTTTTTTACTAATTTTAATGTCTGTGATGAAGTGAATAAAAGTAGCAAATAAACAAACACTACATCTAGGTAGTTTAATCAACACTGCCAGGAGGGGTATCTGGAAAAACGGAAGGTACAACTATGGGTAGTTATAAAATACATTGCAGCAATAACTATCATTCATGTTGCAACTTGTTCCTCAATCCCTCTGCGTCCCACCACGCACTCCCACCTTGTCAATCTTAGCTCAGGGTGCAGCCTTAGCTCATAAGAGGAAGATTCATTTATTGTTCCAGAACACTCATCTTATTTTAATATGTTGTCAAGGGAAGATAAATGGGTTGTTACGAACGCTGTTGATAGATATTTATTCGTCAAATTACTAACAGAACACTCAGTGTTGTGGAAAAGTTAAGAGTGCCAAAAGTAATTAATGAAAAAGATACGGCGTAGGAAGAATGAAGCATATATCCCCAAGGTACTGGAAGTGAAATCTTAGCAGCCCAAATGAAGAAAATGCTATAAAATTTGAAGATCAAAATAAAAAAGAAAACTGATAAAAAAACAACGGGAAACAAAAAGATCAAACTTAATGATTGGCGAAAAATGTTTTTAATAATATCGGGTGTAAATTTGTAAAATAATAATTTTTATATTTCAACAAAAATTATTGGTACAATTGATATACCTTAACCAAAATAATAGGTTTGATTGAAAAATTTATTTATCATCTGTCAATAAATATTTAATGACTTATAATAATTTAATTATTAATTTACTTTAATTATTATTAATTTTTTCATTTGTAACAATTTATTCTTAAAAAATATCTGTAAATTACGTCTATATATATATAATACGGTAATTTTAAAATTTCATTAATTGAACAATACCAATTATAAATTAGTATATTCTTGCACCTAATTTGAACATCATTAAATATGATATAAAAGTTGCACTAAAACTTTTGTGTTAAATAAAATAGAATAATTATTATTCATATGTAAATATGATAAATTGTAAAGGAAGTTATTCGCAAAGAAGAACCACCCCATGGAGCAACGGATGTATGGAGAGAAATGACTCATCCGAGCCACTCAAGGATGGAGAGGACGCGACACACCGGAATTACACCAGGGCATTGTGGAGCAGACATATACAAGTCACAGAGTGAATGTGTGAGTGAATGGGTGCGACAGTGGGTGTGTGTATGAGTGAATGGGTGTGTGTATGAGTGAATGTGTGTGTAGTTGGGGGCGTGTATGTGTCAGTGAATGTGTGTGTGAATCTGTGGTTGTGTTTGTGTGAGTGAATGTGGGTGTGTGGGGGGTTGTATGAATGTGGGGTGCGTGAATGTGTCGTCGCTCGGGTGTGCCTCTTCCACTCTGTTTCTGGATGTTCTTCCGTGTGTGCCATTTCCGCTTTTTTCTTGGGTCGCTCGAGTGTGTTACAATCTGCTATTATTCACAACATCTTCAATTGCAATTTTCGACATGATCTGAAGACAGCATTTCAAGATTACGCTTTATTCTATCTACTAGTTCTAATACTATAATTTAGTGAATGCTATTACTAGTGATAATGACTTGTAATCACTGATGTTAAAACTAAACTGCTTAATTATATATTTTTTTTAATCAGTAAAAAAATAATTTTTATATTACATTTAAACTACTGGTACAATTCATTTACTTTAACAAAAATAACAGGTTTGATTGAAAACAATTATTTATTATCATGTGTCAATAAATATTTAATGACTTATAATAATTATTAATTAATTATTATTAATTTACTTGAATATTTAATAATCTTTCATTTATAACTATTTATTTTAAAAATATCAGTAAATTACTTCTATATATATGTATATACATATATATATACATGATACGGTAATTTTAATATTTCATTAACTGAACAATACTAATTATAAATTAGTATATTCTTGCACCTAATTAGAGCATCACTAAAAATGATATAAAACATGCACTAAAACTTCTGTGTTAAAATAAAATAGAATAATTATTATTCATATGTAAATATGATAAATTGTAAAGGAAGTTATTCGCAAAGAAGAACCACCCCATAGAGCAACGAAGTACGGAGAGAAATAACTCATCCGAGCCACTCAAGGATGGAGAGGACGCTAAACACCGGAATTACACAAGGGCATTGTGGATCAGACATATACGAGTCACAGAGTGAATGTGTGAGTGAATGGGTGCGAGTGGGGGTATGTGTGTATGAGTGAATGTGTGTGTGGCTGAAGGCGTGTATGTGTGAGTGAATGTGTGTGTGGTTGGGGGGTGTGTCTGTGTGTGTGTTTGTGTGAGTGAATGTGGGTGTGTGGGGGGTTGTATGAATGAGGGGTGCGTGAATGTGTGGTGGCTCGGGTATGCCTCTTCCACACTGTTTCTGGATGTTCTTCTGTGTGTGCCATTTCCGCATTTTTCTTGGGTCGCTCGAGTGTGTTACAATCTGCATATTATTCGCAACATCTTCAATTGCAATTTTCGACATGATCTGAAGACAGGATTTCAAGATTACTCTTTATTCTATCTACTAGTTCTAATAGTATAATTTAGTGAATGCTATTACTAGTGATAATGACTTGTAATCACTGCTGTAAAAACTAAACTACTTAATTATATTTTTTTTGTAAATTTGTAAAATAATAATTTTTATATTATTATATAAAATAGAATAATTATTATTCATGTGTAAATATGGTCAATTGTAAAGGAAGTTATTCGGAAAGAAGAACCACTACATGGAGCAACGGCAGTACGGAGAGAAATGACTCATCCGAGCCACTCAAGGATGGAGAGGATGCGACACGCCGGAATTACATCAGGGCATTGTGGATCCGACATATAAGAGTCACAGAGTGAATGTGTGAGTAACTGGATGTGTAATGCGTGTGACTGGGGTGAGTATGTATGAGTGAATGTGTGTGTGGTTGGGGGCATGTCTCTGTGTGTGGATCAGGGTGTGTGTGTGTGACTGAATGTGTGTGTGAATATGAGTGTGTGTTTGTGTGAGTGAATTTGGGTGCGGGTGTGTGGGGAGTTGGATGAATGTGGGGTACATGAATGAGTGGTGGCTCGGGTGGCCTCTTCCACTCTATTTCTGGATGTTCTTCCGCCTGTGCCATTTCCGCTTTTTCTTGGGTCGCTCGAGGGTGTTACAATCTGCATATTATTCGCAACATCTTCAATTACAAATTTCGACATGATCTGAAGACATCATTTCAAGATTACTCTTTATTCTATCTACTAGTTTTAATACTATAATTTAGTGAATGCTATTACTAGTGATAATGACTTGTAATCACAGCTGTTAAATCTAACTACTTAATTATATTGTTTTGTAAATTTGTAAAATAATAATTTTTATATTTTAACTTAAACTACTGGTACAATTGATTTACCTTAACAAAAATAATACGTCTGATTGAATCATTAGTATATTCTTGTACCTAATTTGAACATCATTAAATATGATATATAATTTATACTAAAACTAACGTGTTAAAATAAAATAGAATAATTATTATTCATATGTAAATATGGTAAATTGTAAAGGAAGTTATTCGCAAAGAAGAACCACCCTATGGAGCAACGGAAGTACAGAGAGAAATGACTCATCCGGGCCACTCAAGGATGGAGAGGACGCTACACACCGGAATTACACCAGGGCATTGTGGATCAGACATATACGAGTCACAGAGTGAATGTGTGAGTAAACGGGTGTGCGTGGGGTGTGTGTGTATGAGTGAATGGGTGTGAGTGGGGTGTGTGTGTATGAGTGAATGGGTGTGAGTGGGGGTGGTGTGTATGAGTGAATGTGTGTGGTTGGGGGTGTGTATGTGTGAGAGAATGTGTGTGTGGTTGGGGGCGTGTATGTGTGAGAGAATGTGTGTGTGGTTGGGGGGTGTGTCTGCGTGTGTGAATCTGAGTGTGTTTGTGAGTGAATGTGGGTATGTGAGGGGTTGTATGAATGAGGGGTGCGTGAATGAATGGTTGCTCGGGTGTGCCTGTTCCACTCTATTTCTGGATGTTCTTCCACCTGTGCCATTTCCGATTTTTCTTGGGTCGCTCGAGTGTGTTACGATCTGCATATTATTCGCTACATCTTCAATTACAATTTTCGACATGATCTGAAGACAGCATTTCAAGATTACTATTTATTCTATCTACTAGTTTTAATACTATAATTTAGTGAATGCTATTACTAGTGATAATGACTTGTAATCACAGCTGTTAAAACTAAACTACATAATTATATTGTTTTGTAAATTTGTAAAATAATAATTTTTATATTTCAGCTTAAACTACTGGTACAATTGATTTACCTTAACAAAAATAATAGGTCTGGTTGAATCATTAGTATATTCTTGCACCTAATTTGAACATCATTAAATATGATATATAATTTATACTAAAACTAACGTGTTAAAATAAAATAGAATAATTATTATTCATATGTAAATATGGTAAATTGTAAAGGAAGTTATTCGCAAAGAAGAACCACCCCATGGAGCAACGGAAGTACGGAGTGAAATGACTCATCCGAGCCACTCAAGGATGGAGAGGACGCGATACACCGGAATTACACCAGGGCATTGTGGATTAGACATATATGAGTCACAGAGTGAATGTGTGAGTGAATGGGTGTGAGTGGGGGTGTGTGTGTATGAGCAAATGGGGGTGAGTGGGGGTGTGTGTGTGTATGAGTGAATGGGTGTGAGTGTGGGTGTGTGTGTATGAGTAAATGGGTGTGAGTGGGGGTGTGTGTGTATGAGTGAATGTGTGTGTGGTTGGGGGTGTGTATGTGTGAGAGAATGTGTGTGTGGTTGGGGGGGGTGTCTGTGTGTGTGAATCTGAGTGTGTTTGTGAGTGAATGTGGGTGTGTGAGAGTTATATGAATGAGGGGTGCGTGAATGTGTGGTGGCTCGGGTGTGCCTCTTCCACTCTATTTCTGGATGTTCTTCCGCCTGTGCCATTTCCGATTATTCTTGGGTCGCTCGAGTGTGTTACAATTTGCATATTATTCGCTACATCTTCAATTACAATTTTCGACATGATCTGAAGACAGAATTTCAAGATTACTCTTTATTATATCTACTAGTTTAAATACTATATTTTAGTGAATGCTATTACTAGTGATAATGACTTGTAATCACTGCTGTGAAAACTAAACTACTTAATTATATTGTTTTGTAAATTTGTATAATAATAATTTTTATATTTCAACTCAAACTACTGGTACAATTGATTTACCTTAACAAAAATAATAGGTCTGATTGAATCAATTATTTATTATCATGTGTCAATAAATATTTAATGACTTATAAACAATTAATTATTAATTTCTTGAATATTTATTAATTTTTTCATTTGTAACAATTTATTCTTAAAAATATCAATTTACTTCTATATATATATAATGCAGTAATTTTAATATATCATTAACTGAACAATACCAATTATAAATTAGTATATTCTTGCACCTAATTTGACCATCATTAAATATGATATATAATATATACTAAAACTAACGTGTTAAAATAAAATAGAATAATTATTATTCATATGTAAATATGGTAACTTGTAAAGGAAGTTATTCGCAAAGAAGAACCACCCCATGGAGCAACGGAAGTACAGAGAGAAAGACTCATCCGGGCCACTCAAGGATGGAGAGGACGCTACACACCGGAATTACACCAGGGCATTGTGGATCAGACATACACGAGTCACAGAGTGAATGTGTGAGTGAATGGGTGTGAGTGGGGTGTGTGTGTATGAGTGAATGGGTGTGAGTGGGGTGTGTGTGTATGAGTGAATGGGTGTGAGTGTGGGTTTGTGTGTATGAGTGAATGGGTGTGAGTGGGTGTGGGTGTGTATGAGTGAATGTGTGTGTGGTTGGGGATGTGTGTGTATGAGTGAATGTGTGTGTGATTGGAGGCGTGTATGTGTGAGAGAATGTGTGTGTGGTTGGGGGTGTGTATGTGTGTGCAGTTAGGGGGTGTGTCTGTGTGTGTGAATCTGAGTGTGTTTGTGTGTGAATGTGGGTGTGTGAGGGGTTGTATGTATGAGGGGTGCGTGAATGAATGGTGGCTCGGGTGTGCCTCTTCCACTCTATTTCTGGATGTTCTTCCGCCTGTGCCATTTCCGATTTTTCTTGGGTCGCTCGTATGTGTTACGATCTGCATATTATTCGCTACATCTTCAATTACAATTTTCGACATCATCTGAAGACAGCATTTCAAGATTACTCTTTATTATATCTACTAGTTTTAAAACTATAATTTAGTGAATGCTATTACTAGTGATAATGACTTGTAATCACTGCTGTGAAAACTAAACTACTTAATTATATTGTTTTGTAAATTTGTAAAATAATTTTTATATTTCAACTCAAACTACTGGTACAATTGATTTACCTTAACAAAAATAATTGATCTGACTGAAACAATTATTTATTATCATGTGTCAATAAATATTTAATGACTTATCATTAATTTATTAATTTCCTTGAATCTTTATTAATTTTTTCATTTGTAACAATTTATTCTTAAAAATATCAATAATTTACTTCTATATATATATATATATATAATGCAGTAATTTTAATATATCATTAACTGAATAATACCAATTATAAATTAGTATATTCTTGCACCTAATTTGAACATCATTATATATCATATAAAAATTATACTTACTCTTCTGTTTTAAAATAAAATAGAATAATTATTATTCATATGTAAATATGGTAAATTGTAAAGGAAGTTATTCGCAAAGAAGATCCACCCTATGGAGCAATGGAAGTACGGAGAGAAATGACTCATTCGAGCCACTCAAGGATGGAGAGGACGCGACACACCGGAATTACACCAGGGCATTGTGGATTAGACATATACGAGTCACAGAGTGAATGTGTGAGTGAATGGGTGTGAGTGGGGGTGTGTGTGTATGAGTGAATGGGTGTGAGTGGGGGTGTGTGTGTATGAGTGAATGTGTGTGTGGTTGGGGGCATGTATGTGTGAGTGAATGTGTGTGTGGTTGGGGGCGTGTATGTGTGAGAGAATGTGTGTCTGGTTAGGGGGTATGTCTGTGTGTGTGAATCTTAGTGTTTTTGTGAGTGAATGTGGGTGTGTGAGGGATTGTATGAATGAGGGTTGCGTGAATGTGTGGTGGCTTGGGTGTGCCTAGCCACTCAATAATTTAATTATTAATTTACTTGCATATTTATTAATTTTTTCAGTTGTAACTATTTATTCTTAAAAAATACCAGTAAAAATATCATACTTCTATATATATATATTTAATACGGTAATTTTAATATTTCATTAATTGAACAATACCAATTATAAATTAGTATAACTTGCACCTAATTTGAGCATCATTAAATATCATATAAAAATTATACTAAAACTTTTGTGTTAAAATAAAATAGATTAATTATTATTCATACGTAAATGTGGTAAATTGTAAAGGAAGTTATTCGCAAAGAAGAAATACCCCATGGAGCAACGAATGAAAGGGGAGAAATGACTCATCCGAGCCACTCAAGGATGGAGAGGACGCGTCACAGCGGAATTACACCAGGGCAATTGTGGATCAGACATATACGAGTCACAGTGAATGTGTGAGTGAATGGGTGTGGGAGGGGTGTGTGTGTATGAGTGAATGTGTGATTGTTTGGGGACGTGTATGTGTGAGGGAATGTGTGTGTGAATCTGGGTGTGTGTTTGTGTGAGTGAATGTGGGTGTGTGGGGGGTTGTATAAATGTTGGGTGCGTGAATGTGTGGTGGGTTGGGTGTGCCTCTTTCACTCTATTTCTGGATGTTCTTCTGTGGGTGCCATTTCCGCTTTTTTCTTGGGTCGCTCGAGTGTGTTACAATCTGCATATTATTCACAACGTCTTCAATTGCAATTTTTGACATGATCTGAAGACAGAATTTCAAGATTACTCTTTACTGTATCTACTAGTTCTAATACTATAATTTAGTGAATGCTATTACTAGTGATAATGACTTGTAATCACAGCTGTTAAAACTAAACTACATAATTATATTGTTTTGTAAATTTGTAAAATAATAATTTTTATATTTCAACTTAAACTACTGGTACAATTGATTTACCTTAACAAAAATAATAGGTCTGATTGAATCATTAGTATATTCTTGCACCTAATTTGAACATCATTAAATATGATAAATAATTTATACTAAAACTAACGTGTTAAAATTTACCTTAACAAAAATAATAGGTTTGATTGGAAACAATTATTTATTATCATGTCTCAATAAATATCATGTGTCAAATAAAACCGCCGCCGATCCATGTCCGTCGTCGTCGGCGGCTTCGGTAGTCTCCGACACGGAGACCGGAAGCCTTACAGGCGACGACCTTCTCCGCGAACATGCTGCTGTTCGCAACATGGAGAAGAAGCAAAAAAAGGATGGCCGAAAGGAAAACCCAGACAATATTTTAATTAAAAATTAGTGAGTCGATAGTACAGTGGAACATCAATGGATGTTTTTCAAACATCCATGAGCTCCAACGCTTGGTACATGATGTAGACCCGATCTGTATATGTCTGCAAGAAACACATTTCCGCCGAAATGAAAATTTTAAATTAAAAGGATTCAATATATTTCGGCGAGATCAACCGCCAAATATAAGAGTTAGAGGTGGAGTAGCTATATTAACATCGACTAGAGCTACCACCGGTAGTTCTAAACACAAAACTACAAACGGTCGTCGTTAGAATGAAGCGTCCGCTCCAGGTCACTGTCTGCAGCATATACTTGCCGTATTTTGATTGGAATAAGGATGACATAGCAAGACTAATTTCCGAGCTTCTCCACCTGTTTCACTGGTGGGTGACTTTAATGCTCATAATTCTCTTTGGGGATCAGATCGAGTAGATCCCCGTGGAAGAGAACTGGAAGGGTTCCTGATGAATTCAGAACTTATTATTTTAAACGACGGATCAGGAACCTTTTTCAATGCCAGAGATGGATCGACGTCCTGTATAGATCTTGCACTTATAAGCGGATCGATAGCACCGAGGTACAGCTTCTATGTCATAGACGATCTGCATGGAAGCGATCATTTCCCGGTGCAAATTGTAACTGATGTTACAAGAACAATATATCCCATCCCTAAAAGATGGTTATTGGAAAAGGCAGACTGGACGAGCTTCACAGCTAGAACGATACTCCCAGAAACAACTGGAGTTATCGGAGACGATGTCGACGCCATAACAAATGCAATAATTGAGTCGGCATCGAGATATATTCCCAAAACATCTGGGAAACTTACGAAAACACCCGTTCCATGGTGGAACGATGAAATAAGTGAAGCTATTAAAAGAAAGAAAAGGGCGTATAACGCCTTTAAGAAGCGTCCTAGCATAGAAAATCTTGTTACCTTTAAGAAATACAGGGGGTATGCAAAACGTCTTATGATAGACTCGAAAAAACGATCCTGGCAGCAATACGTGTCATCCATCGACAAAACTACTACTGCATCAGATGTTTGGAGGAAAGTGAAGGCGATTTGTGGGCGTAATGATTTTGCTCCCATAACTAGCCTTCAAGATGAAGATGAAATAAAAGACACTCCATGTGAAATTGCAGAGCTGTTATCCAATCACTTCGAAAAGGCCAGCAGAACGGCCAACTACGAGGAAGGTTTTCGAACCAAAAAAGAACTCGAAAATCTACTAAATTTTAGAACCGAGTATAATTACTCATATAATGTACCATTTAAAATGGAAGAATTCGCGAAAGCGTTGGAAAAAGCAGGTAACACAGCTGCTGGTCCGGATGAAATCCATTATAATATGATCAGGCAGCTGAATACCACTGCAAACGCAGATTATTAGAACTTTATAATAAAATATGGCGGGATGGAACGTACCCGCGGCAGTGGAAAAAAACTCATGTTGTTCCAGTACCAAAGAAAAATAAAAATTTAACAGACCCCAATAGCTATCGTCCTATTTTTTTGACGTGTGCTATGGGAAAGATACTGGAAAAAATGATTAATAATCGACTCGTCTGGGTTTTGGAAAAAGAAAACCTGATATCACCGTATCAAGCAGGTTTTCGGCAATACCATTCTACCACTGATCAAATGATCAGCATAGAGGACATTATATATAACAGCTTTATTAAAAGGAAACATTGTGTCGGAGTCTTCTTTGATCTTCAGAAGGCTTTCGATATGACCTAGCGTCATGGTATAATGCTCCAGATACATGAATGGGACATTCGTGGCAATCTGCCTATACTGCTCAGCAACTCCATGAATGACCGTACCTTCCAAGTACGTGTCAACAATGAATATTCATGTGAAAGAATCTTGGAAAATGGCATACCGCAGGGTTCGCCGTTGAGCGGTACCTTGTTTACCATTGCCATTAATAAATTGATACTTGCCATTCCAGTAGAAATCAGCAAAAGCGTCTATGTTGATGATCTGGCAATTGTGTATGCCAGCAACATGACTGCTATGGTGAGGTACAAATTGCAACGAGCGATCAATGCTCTAAATGAGGTTGCAAGGAATAACGGATTCCAATTCTCACCAGAGAAAACGTGCGTAAGATATTTAGGACTAGTATTGGATAAATCCCTTACATGGGGATTACATATACAGGACTTGAGTGATAGATGCAAAAGAGCCCTAAACATTATAAAATGTTTATCGAATTTAAATTGGGGCTCAGCCCCAATTATTGAGATGTACATTATTGAGATTGTATAAAGCATTGGTTCAATCTAAACTAGACTACGGATGTATCGTATATTCATCCGCTAGAAAGTCGCACTTAAGAAAGTTAGACGTAGTACATAATAGCGGAATAAGATATGCAACAGGCGCTTTCCGCACAAGTCCGGCGGCTAGTCTGATGTCTGAAGCCGGAATAATGCCACTACATTATAGAAGAGGTATCCTTTTGTTAAGATATGCAGCAAATGTATGGGCTTTCCCTGCTCATATAAATAATAAATTGTTTACGAATCATCCTATGGCTGCAGTATATGAACATCGTGCTACCTATTCCAGACCAACCGGAATTAGGTACCACGAATTAAGAAGAAAATATGAAATTGCTATACCAGAGACACTAGCAATTTCTACTAGAGAAATACCGCCATGGCTCTTGCCAGCGGTAAATACAAGTTTGGATCTCTCTCAAGGAGAAATAAAAAAGAAACCAGCAGTGATCATCCAGCAGGAATTTTTAGCAACCGTCAGTAGTTACGAAGAACATATTAGAATTTATACTGACGGTTCTAAAACCGAACATGGTGTTGGATGCTCGATATATGTAAATGAAGAAGCCCACTTTTGGAGACTGCCAGATGTGGCCAGTGTCTACACGGCAGAACTCACTGCAATTCAGCAAGCTCTTCGCTACACTGAACACTATTGCGAAGAGAGAGACACTATTGCGAAGTGGTGCATTGCGAAGAGAGAGTGCTAATATGTTCCGATTCATTCAGTGCACTCGTCGCAATTCGGAACAAGAACATTAAGGATGTCTTAATTGCAAACATCCTGTCCATTTTATACGTACTAAAACAACGAGGACAGCGATGCGTATGTGTATGGACTCCAGGGCATGCTGGTATTACAGGTAATTAAATCGCAGACGAAGCTGCCAGAAAGGCAACAGTGTACCATATATGAGGACCTCAGAAAGAGGTTCCGTATTACAAATTATATTAGTGCTGATCTGGATAATGGAAATGAAGAAAATATAGTTGCATTTTTACACGCCAGTGGACTTCTTAAAAGTCTATAAAATGGAAGTTTAAAGCTGTGGTAAAAGATACTCTAAGCGGTAGTATTATATATACATATAAGGGAGTTCGAAGCGTGGCACGTATAGTGATGGGAGGTAGCCCTCTTGCCTAGGCCATTTTGGCTCACCTGCATTCAAGAGCAGTGAGTCGGGGTGTGTCCGATGATGGCATGGGGGACCCTCAAGGGTGGATTGAGGGCGCGAGGCTATGGGTGTACGCCGTGCATGCCTATGGCCTGATATAAGAAGGATTCAACTGCCACGGCACCCTGGCACGACTGATATACTGCTCAACGGCGGTTCTGGTCGCCCCGAGGGTGCTTAAACAAACTATAAATGAGACTTCGTAGAAGAAAGAAAGAAAGATATGGTATTGGGACCAAATTTTAATATTGGGACCCTTTACACCCCGTAAGTGTTTGTGATTGTCCTTGTCTTTTATGTTTTAATGTTTATTTTGAAGTTTGTGTTTTTAAATAAAATGTAAGGACCCTTTACACCCTTACATATGACGATCCTGATGGCGATAATAATTTCTTTTAAAGAATGTGACGAGGGCTAATGACCTTAGCAGTCGATGCCCATAAAAATTTAGTTAAAAAATAAATAAATAAATATTTAATGACTTATAATAATTTAATTATTAATTTACTTGAATATTTATTAATTTTTTCATTTGCAACTATTTATTCTTAAAAAATATCAGTATAATACTTTTATATATACTTTTATATATATATATATATATATATATATATACATGATACGGTAATTTTGATATTTCATTAATTGAACAATACCAATTATAAATTAGTATATTCTTGCACCCAATTTGAGCATCATTAAATATGATATAAAAATTATACTAAAACTTTTGTGTTAAAATAAAATAGAATAATTATTATTCATATGTAAATATGATAAATTGTAACGGAAGTTATTCGCAAAGAAGAACCTCCCCATGGAGCAACGGAAGTACGGAGAGAAATGACTCATCCGAGCCACTGAAGGATGGAGAGGATGCGACACAGCGGAATTACAACACCTGCGCATTGTGGATCAGACATATACGAGACACATAGTGAATGTGTGAGAGAATGGGTGTGAGTGGGGGTGTGTGGGGGTGTGTGGGGGTGTGTGCGTATGAGTGAATGTGTGTGTGGTTGGGTTCGTGTATGTGTGAGTGAATGTGTGTGTGGTTTGGGGGCGTGTCTGTGTGTGTGAATCTGGGTGTGTGTTTGTATGAGTGAATGTGGGTGTGTGGGGGGTTGTATAAATGTGGGGTTCGTGAATGTGTGGTGGCTCGGGTGTGCCTCTTCCACTCTGTTTCTGGATGTTCTTCCGTGTGTGCCATTTCCGCATTTTTCTTGGGTCGCTTGAGTGTGTTACAATCTGCATATTATTCACAACGTCTTTAATATCAATTTTTGACATGATCTGAAGACAACATTTCAAGATTACTCTTTTTTATTGTATCTACTAGTTCTAATACTATAATTTAGTGAATGCTATTACTAGTGATAATGACTTGTAACCACTGCTGTTAAAACTAAACTACTTAATATGTAAACATCCATATGTAAAATGGAATCATATGCAACATATTACATGTGTAATATTTGTGTATGGTCTTAACATGTAAACAAAATCACAACTGATTAAGTAACAAATTTCTTTAAATTATATTTAACAGCTAAAACATCTGTATTTTATTAAAACAAAAAAAAATACCAAAACAAAAAGAAAAGCCACCAAGAAGGATGACTTGCAGTAAATAAATTAGAACACCCAACTTTCTTACAGCCCAGATAGACTTAAGACTGTGCAAACAAAAAAAGTCGATCGTGCATTAATTAATTTTATGTGCCATCCATGCAACCACAATGTGCCACAGCGAAACGTGGTGGGTACAGCTAGTTTTATATATGGGTAAAAATCCTTACTTTGCATTTTGCTGATCGCCTAAATCCCATTAATCATAACGATAGTATTTCTGTTGCTCACAAAGCGAAATTTCTGGGTGTTTTATTATGTGAGAAGTACTGGTGGAATGATTAAATTGAGTTCTTTTCTGCGTTAATAAAACGCTAAGCTTATCATCATTATTAAATATATTTTATGCCTATATATATTTCCGCATAAAGTTTAACGAGTTTTTAAGATAAAAAAATTGGCTATATAAAATAATCTGGCGCTTATAATTATTAATCGTGTAGAACAGGGTTACTAGGCGTCCTGATTTCACTAGGAATGTTCCGATTTGGTAACTGTAATGTCGTGTCCTGATATTCAGTCTATAATCCCCGATTTGCAAAGAAAACTTTAAAATCTAACTACAGACGTTATTAATACGACTGCAGTTTTTGAATGCTTAGCATGTAAGAATGGAAGTAGGAGAATTTCAAAATGGTGCGCGTGACGTATTTACACTGTTTCGGGATTTCCTTGCCCGTAACAATTAGCAACTCATAAATTAATTAATTCGTGATGTTTATTAAATAATTATAACTCCGAAATATAATATTTTTTTACTTATGCAATTGGTTCATATTTAAAACTTTTTTTTTACAATTAAAAATTTGTAAATGACTGCAAGAAAAAGGGTCATTTTATTAAAATTATTTATAAATGAATTTAGTAAAAAGAAAAAATTAATAAAATTGTTAACCGAATGATGAAAAAACAACTTAAGATTTAATAGGAGGGAATAAAGGGAAATTTTGCAGCTCATAGGAATTTGATAGGTAGGTAAGTGGATATACTGTTTAGCAACGCATTTAGTGCGAGATGACGATTATTCCGCGTCGTACAGTAGTCCTGCACGGATAGTCATCCTTCTTTTTACAGCAAAACATTTTTTTTTGTTTTAAAATCCCGATCCGAAAGGAAGTATTCTAATCACGAAAAATTTCGGTTTTCAGATTTCAACAGAAATATCAATTTTGACTATCCCTGAATCCATTTTGACTAGTTTCGGCGTGACGTTTGTACGTACGTACGTACGTACGTATTTCGTGTAACTCAAAAACGATTAACCGTAGGATGTTGAAATTTTGGATTTAGGATTGTTGTAACATCTAGTTGTGCACCTTCCCTTTTAATTGTAATCGACTGAACCGAAAGCGTCCGAAAAACCCAAAAACCGAAGAAATTTGAATTTTGAACTTTTTCTTAACTGCAGTAATAAGCCCTCATTGAGAACTTTTTAACGATAAATCATAAATGGTACTTATTTTCATTGGTTTCAGAGTTATAGCCAAATTAAATTTTAATTAATGAAATATTTGAATCTATAGGGGGAAGGTACATCGGTTCGAATCGACTTCATCTCCTTTATTTTTTTTAAATTAATTAAATTTAACTTTTTTTTTAAATTAACATTTAAAAAAAAAATTTAAATTAATTTTTTAATAAAAATTAAGTATAATTTTTACTAATATATAAATAATAAATAATATATAAATAATTAATAATTATATATAAATAATATATACTTAGTAGGAATAACAAAGATGGACCACTGAATGTGAAAATAGGAGGAGAAAAAATTATGGAGGTAGAAGAATTTTGTTATTTGGGAAGTAGAATTACTAAAGATGGACGAAGCAGGAGCGATATAAAATGCCGAATAGCACAAGCGAAACGAGCCTTCAGTAAGAAATATAATTTGTTTACATCAAAAATTAATTTAAATGTCAGGAAAAGATTTTTGAAAGTATATGTTTGGAGTGTCGCTTTATATGGAAGTGAAACTTGGACAATCGGAGTATCTGAGAAGAAAGATTAGAAGCTTTTGAAATGTGGTGCATCAAACCAGTCAAATGACTGAAGACAAAAAAAAAATACAAAAAAAAATTAATTTATTAATAATTATTAACCCGTGATTGTAAACGAATTTTTACAATAAACAATTATTCAATGATAACAGAAAAAAATATGAAAAAATCAAAAGTTATATGTGAAGTAAAATTTTATGTACTTTTAAAAATGTGTATATGTAATTTAATAGGTATTACGTTAGTGTATATGTATCAGAACTGATGAAACATCTGATTATTTAATATTAATTGAAAATTATAATTTAGAATCGTATTACTTTTGGAAAGAATGCTTAACGATTGTAAATGAAAAAGAAAGTGTAACTTAAGTAATATACAAGGGATATATTTAATAAATTCAAACAATAGTCAAATATAGTAAAAGGATAGCCCACTACAGTTTATGATTACCGAGTTTATGGGTATCCAAAATTTTCTGTCGTAAATGAATTGAATATGGACGAAGTGCAACATTGAAATATCAATAGACCCTAAGACGTTAGAATTAAAAAATAAATAAACTTAAAAAATTTGTCCATGGTCAGGACAAAATAATAGGGTCACAGGTAATATATCGATTTGGGTAATAATATTATATTGTACATTAATTGTAATTGTTATTATTGTATTGTTAATTGAAATATTTATAATTTTATAAATAAAGTTCGTGCTTGATTTTAGATAATTATTAATCTCCGATTGTAAAAAAAAAAATATGATAAATTAGAATTCAATAAGTTATTAACGAAATAAAATTTTATGTACTTTTCATTTAAAAAAAAGGTGTGTCTGTAATTTAATAGTTACAAGGAAGTCATGTGATGTTCACATCAGATTGTTTTTGGCATTTCGGCATTTTTATTTTTCAGATAAGTTCAGATAGGAGCAGCTAGAATCTAAATTTGGGTTTAATTACTAATAATTGATGGAAATTTTCCGAATAAGTCAAGTACGCATTAAAATACATGAATTTCTAAGGGAATAAAATACTGGTGGTATTTTAATGGAAAATTATTTACTACAAAAAAACTTCCGAGGTGTTAAGTACACAATATAAAAACAAGATAAGGAAGTATAAGAAAATATGCTATTTTAAACTTCACTTGCTAAATGAATCCAGTTAATTAAGTAGAAATTTCGATAACTCTAGCTGAAATTAATACGACGAACGATTGAATAGTATAAAAAAATCGCAAATTAAAAGTTTCATGAGGATTTCCTATCACTAAAAAATTATTTCTTTCTACCTTTTGATATAATATGTTAAAATGAGAATTTTTCATGAAAAAATAAATAAAAATCTAATGGTGACACCGCATTACTTCCTTGTACGCCTATTAAATTACATACACATTTTTTTTAAAGTGAAAAGTACATGAAATGAAATTTTATGTACTTTTCACTTCTGATTTTTTCTTATTGTTATTATTGAATTATTATTTATCGTGAAAATCTTTTTACAATCAGAGGTTAATAATTATTAATAAATCAATATATTTAAATAAAAAATAAAAAAAAGAAGCTTAAGTTGGAATCGACAAATCGGTTCGATTCCTCTTGTAAGATCAAAATATTTCATTAATTAAAATTTTATTTGGTTATAACTCTGGAACCAATGAAAATATGCAACACTTATGATATATCGTTGTGTAAAGCTGTCAATCAGGGCTTATTACAGTATTTAAGAAAAAGTCCAAAATCCACATTTTTTTGGATTTTGGAATTCTCTGGTCCACACAGATCCACATAAAAAAGCCCTTAGTAAGGTAAGATAATTAAATATTCTCATAATGATTTAATTTTTTTCGAACAATTTTTTAAATTTATTTATTATCTTTATTTAAAGAAAGGAGCACATGATGTCAGACAAGTAATATAAAGGAGGTTTACATATTTGTTTACATTTTTACTCAGACTATTTTTCTGCCTAATTTCTGTGTCGCTGTTTCTTGTGTGAGACTTTGATTTTTAATTTGAATTGGAATTTAACTGGATTAAATTGAATTTACTTAAATATATTATGGTCAGGTGACCCATAGGACTTTTCATCGCACTCACGATTGGGATCTGCCATTCGGTCGGAAAGAACTACAAAGAAGGCTTCCCGTGATACTTTATGGAGCACTAGATGGGAAGTGATCGCTGAAACGTGTGGCACCGCACGCCTCTTCAGAAGAAAGTGGGAAGAAGAGACATGTGATCAAGAATACCCACTCTTGTCTCCGGAACCCAGGAGAGGGACTGAGGTGCAAGATACTTGCTCTCCCGCACTGCTGGGAGGTCATACATCAACATCGCCGAATGAGGAGAGCAACGCATGTGGAGGTCGGCAGATGGAACGGGAAAAAACCGTGAGGATCAATTACGATCTGAGAGGGCCAGTACATCACATAGCCACCCGGCGTCAGTCTAATCCTTGGAGGACTACGCTTCAGGAACGACCCCTGTCCTGATATCGAAATGGAGAATGATTTTGTAGAAGAAATCAAACAGAGTAATAAACGCCTTACATCAAGCTCTCCACCGTTGACGGGTCCCGGAAGCAACGGGCAATCGGAAGGGGTTTCGTGGAATCTGAGAGGGAGTCCGGAGCTTATTTAACCGAGGAAGTTGATCGAAGCTACATGACACTACGGGGCAAGAAGTGACCAGCATTAGAGGGCCCTGCAATCTTGCCTGCTCTCTTAGAACTATTTACTAGAGTGGAGAGTTTGGATGGATTAGTGAAAATATGCCCGACTACAAAATGGGAGATTAAAGACACTCTCGAACTGATAGTATCTTTACGAAGAAAAATGGAGAAGGTGACCTGGATGGATCTGCTGACAAAATCCCCAACGGGGAAGGGGGAAATCCCCTCCATGATAAAAGCTGCTACTCAAACCGCGCCGAGGGATCATAATTTGAAGAATATCCTGTCCCAGACTCTTACAGACGACGAGTTAATTGAGGCAGTGAGCAGAAACGGGCCGTGCTGTGTGATGGTACGAGTGGAACACATCACGCAAGGCTTGGCTGTGAAGGCAGATGTGTGGGTATTCATTGATCTAGCTTCAGTTAATTCCGGTGGGGGTCGAGGGATGTATTGCGGTGTCGCTGCTGGAGACGTCAGATAGTTCCAGGTTTCTTGGGTGAGATATGACTAAACTGCCCTCACGGCGATTTACTGTTTTCTTTGACTCCGAGGCCGAGGAAGTCGCATCTCTAGAGATGATATTGAGAGCCGTACGAGGTATTGAACAAGAAACATCTACGCCTGCATTTTTCTTGCCACACGACAAGTTTGGACGATGTGTGGAACGGTTAGTCCTGAATTTATTTAGACGGACGAGTACGGGGGTCAAGGTAGTAGACTTTAGAGGCATCACTGGGAAACGGGATATAGTGACTCCATCTACTCGGCGTTCTACCCCGGCGGAAGTGGAGAAAGTGGCGTTCTATCCCGGCGGAAGTGGTGGAAGTGGAGTGGCACGATGGTTGTGCGGAACTCTGGGCAATCGTACGACGATTTAGTAAAAACAGTTAAACAATCAGTAGAAGGCCAAGTTGGAAACATCCTATCCGTAAGACAAGGCAAGGCAATGGCGAGGAATTGTGCATTAGAGTGAGAGGTGCCGAGAAGACTGCTGCCTTGAAAAACGTAATTCGAGATAATGCATCTTGAAGGTTGTCCTAAATTCGAAGGACAACAGGCGCACGGTAATGCACATTCACGATATTGAGAATGATGAGCCCGCGGCTGAGGTTGCAACAGCAGACAAGCGATCGGGGCGGGCGTAGACTTCTGGGTATCCTCTCTCCGTCCAGCATTCGGGAAAACTCAGAACGCGACGGTCATTACGTTGTACGGTGCGGTCAAACAACTGGTAGCATGAGGAGTAAGGATCGGGTGGCTATGTGGCTGTTGGACACCTTATCAACTGCAGCGATTGGTTTTGTTAAGACTGGGGTACCGGTAGTGGCCAGTGGCTCAGGAAGAGGCTTTGTGTGGGCAAACATAGGAGTTCTAGCAGTTTTTCCTGTTGCTTCCCGAATACTGGTACTGAAGAATTTATGTCGTTTCTGGATGGTTTGTTCATGGAGCTCCACCGCCATTGAGCCGAAACTCTGGTAATTGCCAGAGATTTTAACACGAAAGCAACTGATTTTGCTGGGTCGCCTGTGGAACTGGTGACAGTTATTCAAGAACTGGTGGGCATGCACGGCAGCAGGCGTATTTATCGACTGCAACCCCTCTCGTCATGCCTACAGGTGGAACGATGGGATTGCCCGCCTCAGACGAGAAGCATGGGCAGCTAGACGATCCTTTCAGCGGACTATGAGGAGGGACTTACAGGACGCTCAGCTCCTAGCACGACGTAATTTCTTGGTGAAAAGGGCGGCGTACAAGGCAGCAATCAAAGAGGTCAAGAACAAATGCTGGAGAGACCTTAATAACATGGTCGACCAAGATCCTTGGGGCTAGGGATTTCGGATTGTGATAGTCGAACTTGGAAGACAGCTCCGTTCCTTACAGAACAAATTATGGAGAGTGTGCGGGAATTATTCTCGAGTGACGATGACCCTCCGAGAGAAGAGATAGTAATTGACACCTCTTCTCTATTCAACATGGAGGAATTGCTGCTGGCCTGTAAGAAACTTAAACCACGGACGAGCCCGGGACCAGATGGCATTCTCACGGATGTTGTGGGCATTTTAGCGGAGAAAGCCCCAGTAGAATTTCTCATCATGAATGGCATGCTCTTGTCCGATCATATTCTGCGGGAATGGAAGGTATCCCGCTTGATTTTACTGCGGAAGCTGGGTCGTCAACTCGCCAACGTTTACCTGCTGTTTTGCTTGACTAACTCTTTGTGCAAATTAAAGAAAAATTGATTAACGCAAGACTGAAGAATAACATCGACCTTCACGGAGGATTCTCCGAACATCAATACGGCTTCCGTAAGGGGAGACCAGCCCCCGGTGCGATAGATTGTGTATATCATCTAGTTACAGAGTACCTGGCGTACTAGACGTATCCTAATTGTTTTTTTACTTGATATCAGAAATTCTTTCAACACGGTACGATGGAGACCCGTGTTTGACGCCCTGCGGGAGAAGCAGATCGACAATGGAATACAGAGACTTATTCAACGGTTTTTAGAGGATAGACATCTGACGTACAACTGCACGGATACCCAACTCCAATTCCCAGTTAAGTGTGGGATGCCACAGGGATCGGTAATTAGTCCAACGTTGTGGAACCTAGTATTCGATGGTGTATTTCGATTACAATACCCAGCGGGAGTCATGCCAGTAGTCTTTGCAGATGATCTTGCACTCGTAGTTTCGGCGAAAGACGGAAACTAGGTAGTTGCAATCGCCAACGAGGCTATTGGGCGAGTACAGTGTTGACTACAGAGTAAAGGACTTTCTGTACCTTCAGAAAAAATATCATTTGTATGTATGGCAGGCAGACGCCCCTTACCTCCGCTACAGATCAAGGTTGAAGACATGTTGATTTCCGAAGTACGATCTGTGAAGCATTTAGGAATCTGGTTAGACCATCGGAGTATACTTGCCGTGCACGTCAAGGAAACAGCGGAGAAGGCAGGGACGATGGTCAAGGCCCTAAGTAGACTCCTGGGTAATATAACCTGACCGCAAGCTTCAAAACGGAAAGTGTACAGACACTTCATTAACTCAATGTGGAATCGGTGAATCGCAATGTGGTGCGGAATCATGAAATGCTGAAGGGTATGCTGCGGATCGCACTCCGCGACATTTCCGCATACTCTTCCGTCTCGACCGAGGCAGCACTTTTCATTGTAGGTGTTCCCCCATTTCAACAGTTAGCCAGGGAGAAAATTGGAATCATCCAGGGTGCTGATAGAAACGAGATGAATAGATGTCTCCTCCGAGAGTGGCAAGTCCGCTGGGATCAAGCTTCTACTGGCCGATGGACTCACCGTCTGATCCGGCAGATTGAGCCATGGGTCAACCGCAACTTCGGTGTGGTATCCTACTGGTTGACCCTCTTAATGACTGGCCATGGCGTGTTCCGGGTGTACGTACATGACAGGAGGAGGACAGACAACCCCGTCTGTTTATACTGTGGAGAGTTAGATACACCGGAACACGTCGTGTTCGACTGCCGGATGTGGGTCACCGGTCGCCACGGATGTGAAATGGTCACTGAGCCCCTTGCAGTCGAGAACATCGTCGAGCGTATGTTGTCCGGAGTGAAGGAGTTTTGGACAATAACCAGTTTTATCACAAGTATTCTTCAACAGAAAAGTCTAGACGACGGAGCCGCGAGAGGATGAGGTACAGCCCCCTGCGGAGCTGCCGTTCATCGGTCCTTGCACTGATGGACGGGAGTGATGAGACACTGGGACTCCCTTGTCCCTTAGTGAAGAAGACCGACACCCTATGTGGGTCCCCTTCACGGATGCCCACATTAGAGTCTAAGGCGTCAGGACCGAGTATCAGCAAGGAAGGTCCACTGAAAGGCCGGAGAACGTGACCTGTGTGTGGAAGGGGAAGTAAAGGACAGCTCCCTGTGCAGCCGTTGTTCATCCGCACTTGCGCAGGTAGGCGGCAGTGATGGTGTACGGAGACTCCGGATTCCCCCTTGCCCAAAGGCACATCTTGGGGCAGTGCAGTACTTGATCGCGGATCTGGCCCCAGGATGGGGAGTTGATGAGATGGTTAGGTTTAGTCGGTAGAGCGTAGGCATACATACGCACTTTAATAACAACTAAACCTGTTGTGAGTCCGACACTTTGTCCGTAAATGGGATTCCCCTCTCCAGAAAAAAAGTAATATAAAGGGAAAAATGATGTAACGAATATTTCTGCAATGGATTTATCTGGGATTCTGTTGCTTTTTGAACATTCCTTATCATGAGATAAAAATATTGGAAAATTAAAAATTTTATTCTGGAGTCAGAATAATCATTGATCAGCTATTCGCAGGGCTTTAGTTCAGCCCCAGATAAGTATATATACTTTTTGAATTTTACCTGTTGGCTATTCTATATTTAAACGTCCTACCGCAGAAGTGTTCGGGCTGAGCTAAAAATGGTCCACTACTGAACTCTAAACAAGCTTGCAGCCGTTTTCAGGGGGAAAAATCTTAAAATAATATACTGCATTTTGATGCCAAGATTTTTGTTTCAAGGACTAAATTGGGCCGTAAGCATATTAGTTTGATATTATACGTTATATAGCTATAACGTAAGGTAATATAGTTATATTACCTTACAAATCTTTGGACTCAAATAAGGGTTAGACTAATAAAATGAGACGATATAGTTTTCTTCAACAAGGTGGCAGGGATTAAATATAGGCAAATTCTAATCCTTTCATTCAACTTATACAACATCAATTTTCTTTTGTCCAAGCAGCTATAAGTGATAGAGTTCATTAACTAGACCTTTTCTGAGTTCTGTTTAATTGTAGTGCGATGTTTGTGTATTCGTTTTTCCATCTAATGTACATACTGTATATGAGATGATTTCGATTTAGTTGGAAGATAATGTAAGAATGCACAATATCTTCCATAATATACATTATTTTTTACGTATGATTATAATTTGTGTGCTCCTTGATATAATGATGGAGAATCTAGAATAATACATTTTCAAAAATATCCTATATAATCTAGTGAAAAAATTTAACAGACGTCCAAATTTTGGTCACTGATTAAATCTGCGATCGAATATTTAATACATTTATATTACTGACTAAAATGGTCATCCGGAATACAATTTTGAAGTGAATTATTATTTTTACTTACATATTATTGCTGTATCCTCAGTTTTGCCTCTGTATTTAAACCGAGAAGATGAGATAGGAAATAGGCGAAAAACATTGCCAGATCCTGGTTGAGAATCAAATTCAAGACCACTAGATTAGGTTAGGTTAGAGCTCTAATTTTTAATACAATTTGTTGATACAGGAAGGATTTGAATACATGGTTCATAAGATAGGAAAATAAGGGTTGACAGAACAAATGAAGTGCCGAAACGGTAGACTGCCAGATTTAAAAATAAAATATATGAATATTTGTACGACATTTGCTTCGAAGCGATTTAAGAACGGATTCTAGAAGATGAACATTTTTAATGGATATTTAAAAGTCGTGGCAGAAAAATAACGATTTAATGGTGGTTGGTAACAACTGGAATAAAAAAATAAATGGCGCATATAAATTTTAAGTGGTAAATCTCTATTATATACTAAAACGTTGCCTGTAAAACATGGATGCAGTTTTATTTTAATCTGGTAAAAAATGTTAGTTTTCTAACTAAAATAGTTAAATTTAAAATATTTTGTTCGTCCTTAATTTATGTACCAAGAAAAGTATTAAATATTTTTTTAAATTTCAGTACTTTCATTTTCTTTTTTTCCCAAACAGTTACAAGGAATCTAAGTTGAACGTTTAAAAATATAATGAAAATATTATGCCACAAAAATAAAGATTTACCGAAGTTTTTACATTTCAAACTTTTATAAAATCCTTGAACAAAACACCATACAGCATTTTTTAAAGTTAGCAGAATATTTTTTAAGTTCTGTAATTTAAAATCAGTTCTGATAAGATACAAGAAACTTAATGTCATTACTTCGGTCACATGGAAGAAATAAATTTATTTAAGATACACTCGAGGAATTTTATACTAAATCAATGCCTGTTTATTTAAGAATCTCTCTAAGCAGTTGCATAAGTATTTTTTCTCCTCCACTTTAAACAGTAGAAAAAGAACAAATAAATATTAGCAATGAGACCAAGTTTTAATAGCTGAACCCGAGTTTATATCAATCATAACGGCAGACACAATTATGGTTTAAAATTATTTTTCAATTACTTCTTTTCATTTTAATAACATTGTTAAGAGAAAAATATCTGATTTAAAAAGTCTTAATACATATTAAAATCTTACGTCCATTATGAGATTTTAAATCTATTTTACTTTTTTGCTATATTATACTGCCTCGCAACAGGATATAAGTCTTTCTTTTTCCTGTTTTGTGAATGAAGTGTAGTCTTGTATATTCTCAGTTTGACCATACCTGAGATGTGTGGATAATTGAAACCCAACCACCAAAGAACACCGTTATCCACGATCTAGTATTCAAATCCGTGTAAAAATAGATGGCTTTACTAGGACTTGAACGCTGGAACTCTCGACTTCCAAATCAGCTGATTTGAGGATATAAGTCTAAATAATTACAGTCCTCAGTTGATCTTGTCTAGTCTCATGCCAACTATTTTAGAGAAAGTACTGTTTAAATACTAAAAACTGAAATTATAAAACTAAACTGATATTGAAATCCACAACATTAAAACTCAAATCTGAAATTAAAGTTATACTATCATTATTTGAATTTTTTGAATTAGAATTTAACAAAATCAAAAAAATAACAGCTGATCGGAGGTGATTTTAACTTCTTTCCCAATTGGTCGTAATACTTACCTTTACCTTTCTATAGTCGATGAAAAAAATTAAGAGTGCCCAAATATAAGAGTACCTTCAGGTTTTACGAAAAGCTATAACACAATCTGAAAATATAATGTATATTAAGAGGGGAAATTATTTATGAAACATATCTTCTAATATACACTTAGATATTTTAAGTAAAATTTACTTACCCCTGTAACATTTTTATGAGCCTTCAAGGACTCATACCGTTGACCTCCCACAGGAGGGCTGAATAAAGGAGAATAATGCGATATAGTTACATTATAATACAAAGGCGCAGCTGGTGGTTTACCCCAGAAGATGAAAACGTCACACAAATGTTCATTATCTTTGTTCTTTACTGCATGAGCTGACAGCTTAGTCGGCATTTCAGGCGCTGAAATAATTAAACCAAAACTTTTGAAAAGGTTCAATATTAGTCTAATATTGTGTAAAATAAATATAGATTATCTGTATAACATTTACTGCCATTAATAAAAAAAGGGAGTATAAAGTTTGAAATATTTTAAACTCTCTCTCTCTCTCTGCTTGCGTTTGCGTCCGTTCGCGCCCGCGTGTTGTGTGTGTGTTCTGTTTTTAGAAAATTTTACTTACAAAATCAGTTTACACAACATAATAATGAGATCTTAAGAACTCGCATCCGCATGTCTGTCTGCGTGTTCATCCCCATTAGATTAGCACCGGTATGTACCGATTACTGCGAAAAATCCCGATTCGTTAATACATGTCTGGTAGCAGTCAGGTGTATACTTCTTATACTATAATATATATCGATATATAACGAAATACATATTAATGATATATATTTTTATTAATGTGACTGTTTTTCTTCATAAAATAATGAACTATAACCAAAAAGTACGCACCGGAATGTACCGATCATTAGCGGGAAATCCCGATTTGTTAGTATAATTTTCTAGTCAAATTTCTAATATAACTTTCGTTATAACAATTTTCATTATTAAAAAACATAAAAATGTTTTTACACAAGAAGTAATCAATTTTGGATACCTAATAATCCCATTCCAGGACGCCACCCGTCCGGAGGGCGTGTCTACGGCACGCCTCTGCAACTAGTATTAATTATAAATATTTGTAATATTCATTAACATAAATATTAATATAACAAGTATTATTGTTTATCTATCTTATGTTTACAGAATGTATCACGAAATTCTTGTGGGACTTTCATAATCTATTCTTCTTTGAAAATAATTGAAAAGTTTCATATAAAATATATGGCCTAAAATGCTTCGTTTGCGAGTTACGGCTAGTGAAAGATTTCGCTCAGATTTCCGCTATCCCGGTGAAATAAGGTCGTAATGAAATTTTTATGACGTTAATTATCAGAAAAAATTAGTAATTTCTTATGGTCTTTGACCTGAAATGTCGAATAAAATAGGTCGCAGAACCGTATCTGTGCAGTAGTTTTTGAGAAATCTGAAGTGAAAACCAATAAAACCCGGTTTTTTATGTTTGACGTACAATATTTAACTTTTTTAAATGGATAATAAACACTAAACTTTTAAACAAAACTTATGGAGAATTTAATTCTGAACAAAATGTAAGTTAAAATGAGTAAAACAAAGAAAAGTTAGAAAAATAAAAATTTCATTTAGAAACATCACACTAGACCAAATTGCATTATACGTACCAGTTTATCATAAATGTTCAAAAATGAACATTGTTGAAAATGAACCCCTCATTTTCAACACATTTCTTGGCAAGCTTCTGTAGTGGGTTTTTTTGCTCTTTTTAGTTCTTCAGGGCTTTCCTTAAGTTGAACAGCCGCATCCATTATGCAGACAATTAATTCCTCACGAGAATGTATTTTTGAATACAACATTTCTCATCCACCTCCAGACGCAAAAATCTAAAGTTGTTAGATCAGGTGATCTTGGTGGTCAGGAATGTGAACCTCTACGACCGATCCATTTCTCAGCGAAATGATGATTTAAGTGAGTGGAAACAGCACAAGCGAAGTGGGGAGGCGGGCTATCATACTGGAAGTATACTTTGCGTCTCAGTGCTAGAGAAACATCTTCAAGCAGCTGTAGCAATTTTTGAAAAAAATTGCAAGTAGGCCTCAGCATTTAAGCGGCCAAGTAATATGAACGGTAATATTAAAAATATTAGCGGTAATATTAGGTAATATTGAAAATGGTCTTCCACCGTTTCATGAGGATTTACTTCTGGCCACGTATGCTCATTGTGTAAGTTGTCGACGCCATCTCTAGTGAGATTTACCTCACCGTTAAACAAAACACTAATTTTAGAGTGTCTATCAGTTGTAAAACTCCTAGAAAAGCGGACCGTCTCCTGGATGTAGATGTAGAACTAGCTGTTTATGATAAGGATAAAACTCGTTTAAATGTCCTCCAAATTATCGAATGCGAAACTACGATTTGCTTAGAAAGACGATGGGTAATGACATCTGGACTGCGCTGAATTGCATCGATATCAATTTTATCAATAACAGCGTCATGTTGTTATCAATACCAGATCGTTCGTAGTTGTACGAATATTAGGTAGTGAACCCGTTTCCCGAAGATTGTGAAAAGTCGACTGTTTTAGAATCTGGAATCCTGCGATTCAGAAAACGTATTTAATATTCTTCTGCAGCACTTCCATTATACAAATCCAAAATGAATACCATATCAGCAAACTCCTCTGTTGAAAATAAGTGCGGCATTACTTCAATGGCAAACTGATCACGTTCTACCTAAAATTTCCAGGAAACCTTCCCTAACGACAACACAGTTCACAGTACCCGATATACTTTATGTACGTTACATAATGAACTAAATATTAATATAGTATTGCACATTGTTGATCAGCTGTTGTTATTTTGTTGCCAAATTTGATAATAATCTTTTAATTAGTTTATTGTATTTCGGTCATTAATAAAAAAATTATTATCTAAGTAATTTTTATTTATTTATTTCTATTTTACAGTTGTTTGTATTACCAATTTTTAAAGTAAATCTTGTAAAATAATTTGGTTTTTGGTTACATAAAATAAGTACTTTTCTCACAGTTATGAAAGGTTTGGGAGGACTTCATGATACACCTGTAAATAATTATAATAGAAAATAACAAAGTTTGGCATTCATTTTCATTGCGCATTAGAAAGAATAACATGAATATTGACGATCTAAAATGAATCTAAATAAGAAAAAAAAATTAATCGTATTTTCGGCTCGTAGCAGAAATTATTACATCGTACCAGAACTTATACAATTTTTGAGTTAGATGGCTTGTTTTTGTCTACCTTCTGATGGTATAAGCATGTGGTCTACGATAGTGTAAATGTAGGTCAGATAGAACGCGATAGTATTTGAATTATGTAATCCGCTAGCAATCTAGACAGTGTATAGGTTAGCAGAGCGCAGTACTGATGGGTTTTTCTTCAAAGATTCAATTTAAATAATAAATATACTTTTAATGTAATGTATATACTTTTATTTAAATAATAAATATTTTAGGAAACGAATTTTCATTAAAAGATGTCTAAGGATGGAGGGAAAGAAAACGATAATACTTTTTCTCTGTTAGGTACGATTTTTCAGTCAATTCTAGTTTTAACGAAAAATTTTAATTTTAACAAATTTTTAATTTTCTGTTAAACTATGATCTTAAATATATTCAAAAAGGTATTAAACCTAATTTAAAAAACTGAAACGATAATAATTGGATATTAAAAATACCTTTCGGCATGCCGGAAGGCGGAGGTAGATTTCAACGGTGCTAAGTAGGGGATAAAAAAGATTTCCACCTTAAATTTAAGAAAAACTTCAAATTTATTCAATACGACAATGACTGCATGTGAAAAATTTCACAAGTTTAGCATACGACAACCTTCACCTTCTTACAATTCCAGCAAAAGTTCGGTCATTTTTGCTATAAGGGTTGGTCATATCAAAAACTGTTTCAGACAAATGTTTTAGGTAATGTTTAGAGGACTAAAGACCACTTTAAACCGATGCTGTGCCTATTAAGGGAGGTACGATTTTCTGTCTTCGAAACCCATTTTTTCGACCCCCTGAGCCAATGGTTGGTGATATCAAAAAACTTTATCCAAAGAATAGGCCTTTATCCAAAGAATAGCAGGAACTTTAAAACGATTCGATATTTTACGTAATAGGAAAGTTACAGCAATATTTTGTTTTTTTCGAAAAAGCCCCTCCCCGATTTCCACCTTCATGGACTGATTTTACCCGTTAACGAGCTCAATCGAGATTTTGAGTCGTTATATTTTATGTATCAATTTGGTAGTAATTGGCACAAAATTACGGCAGTTATCGTGCCCAAAAGAAAGTGTAATATTTTATATATATATATATATATATATATATATATATATATATATATATATATATATATGTACGCGAAGATCTATCGAAATTTTCCGGAAGTAGAATCATGGTACGCATTACAATAAGGTAGCTTTCTACCTAATAACATATTCAAACGGTTCTATTTAATTAAAGTCTTATTCTCTTTTTATGAAATTGTTTTACTAATATGTATATATACATATGTATTTCTAAGGAAAATATTTGACTTAAAAAATAAATGCGATTTTTTAGTAATTAATATACGAGAAAACTCTTCTATAAAATACAATTTTTTTTTATAAAGCACAATTTACAATTTTTTTATGTTTAAAAAATGTATCTTATACATATATAAAGCCGAAAGTTTGTCCGTTTGTTCTTGCATCATGCTAGAACCAACTGACCGAAGTATACCAGGGAAGTTTGTAAGCTAGATGGAAGCCTTAGCCCCCTTGGGGATGAAGTTGTCAATTGAAAGATATTCATTATGAAGAAAAAATGAACAATTAACTAATAATTAAAAATTAAATTAATCTCTGTCCCATGGCAACAGAAATAAGTTGTGAGGTTTACCTCATCGAAGGTCTGTGTACTGCAGTTACCATCGTTACTACTATTTTGTCTTGTAATTTAGTTTCTTTTTCTATAAAGCCTGAATACTTTAACTGCTATTTATCAGTATTATTCTCACATCATGAGGGTAACTAGCAGTACGGGTGGGGAGGGGGAGTTCCATTCCCCATGCGGGAAATGGCTAGTGAAGCGAACTGTGCGACCCCGCGGCCGGCTCTGGGGACCCCTTGGATCAGCCCCGGGGCTCGCCTGCGGATGTCCAGGTGGCTCCGCCCCTTGGCTAGACGGCCAGGGGCTTGCTTCGCTCTCCCGATCGGCTAGTACATATAAAAGTGAAAAACAATCATAAATGTGACAAGAGTCACATTTATGTATATGGAAATTTCATTCAATACAGTCAGATTTAAAGCTTGAATAAGAGAAAATTTTACGTAATATTTTGGTAGAATATGGTTTTGCTGAAACCATAAGTTTCTGTCTGAAAAACATAAGTTCTAAGTTACCTATCCAATGAACTTATAAACATCAGTTAAGCAAAAAATTAATTCTATTGTTTTCTTTAACATGCTTCAGAAAAAAAATTTACCTTGAACTTTTTCTTTTTAATCTAACTTGTTTGTTTAGTTATAAAGATGAAAGCAAGAAAAAACTCAAAAATGACCTAATCAGCTACACTTCAATACTTAAACCATTATTTCTTTTTCCTAAACGTCTTTGTAAATTTGTTCTTTCCTTTCTTCTGTCATTTCCAGTCACTCTCTTGTTCTATCCATCTCAGGCTTCATTCACTGCTGCCCAGCAGAAATTTGTGCCAGAAAATCAAGGGATAAATAAAAAAGGGAGAATGTGTAAAGGAATATTTTTTTTAATAGATTTGTATGTATTTATAGTATATTAAAAGAATATATCTATAAATAGTAAACCATGTAACTTAGATAGTAGCCTACAAAATATTCATGTCAATATAATTTGCTATAATTAAATTAAATTTTCTTATAATTAAATTTACTTACCACATAATGAAAGATTCCAATGGTATTCTTGAAGACATGAAGGCGTCTGGAAGAATAACCAAAATTGTTCACTTTCTTTTGTCCCGTTATCGTTTTTTGCCCGAACTGCTACAGAGTAGTTAGTATCAAAAGAAAGCGACGGTAGTGTCACTTCAAAAAGTTTTCTGGGCTGTTAAAAAAAATCAAATATAAAACTATGTCTTTTTATTAAAAAGTATTCTGCATAAAAAACGTTTAATACAACATGCAAAATCTTAAGACAAAGCAAATCTAACAACTATTAAATATTTTTGTGAATTTTTACCGTGCAAGAAACAGAATATTTAAAATTAAAAAAGTATTATATTAATAAAACCAGTAAATAATATTTTGTAGAACAGTTGTATAATAAAATTATAAAATAAAGCCGTAATCTTCAGTTTTAGAATACATTTTGCCTGAAAAACAAAAATATGTAAATTTATGGTGGGATTATTAAACTGACTTAAATTTTACTGCAGTTTTATGAACACATAATTAGTTTAAAAAGTTCAAAATATATTATAATTTTGGATTTTGTTAACGTAAGTTTTCATACTGCACTAAAATAAGAAATATTGCTACTATATATACATATTTACTTCTCTTAAGCTTTATTCAGAATTTAAAATACAGCAATTATATTTGAGAAAAATTAAATTGACATTAAGAAGCTTTTAGAAGAGCATTATCCACTAACAGCATTAGAGCGGCGATTAAGGTTTAACTAATTTCGATAAACGAACGCCTATTTTAATGAGACATTTGTTTAATCTTTGAGTAGAGTTAGCCGGTAATTCGGATGAGCCTATTTTGAGAGACGGTAAGGGTTTCGATTTAGTTTATCCTTACATCCTATTTGTGCACGGTAAAATGTTCGTTGACATACGGAATTAGTCTAAATGCAGTGTTGCATTTGTTATACAAAAAGACCCACATTACCTTAGTAGTTTTAAATAAAACCATATGTTTTAAATATTACAGATGGTTTATAACTATAATAAGTTTACTATTATACCTAAATGAATTTTAAAAAGGATTTATAAACCTGGAGTAGAATTAATAGAATAGAATATCAATTTTATTGAATATAAAAGATAACCATAAATTAGATTATTTAAATATTAACGATATAAACATGACTTTTCTAGGTTGTCTATATCAGAGACAATAAATTGATAATCAATAACCAAGTAGAAATCTAATTAGATTTTAATTACAAAAATCGCTAACACTTGAACATGTTGCACTCAGATAATAATAACACGAGAACTAACGAGATATCAATCCAATAACATGTGGTTACAGAGGAGGTTATGCGAAGCACAATGCTGCCAGCCGCACGTCACCAAATATTTCCGTTGGCGCGTAATTATAAACTTCGGTGTTATTTTTAATAAACCTTGTATATACCAGTGAAGTCTTTTCTTAAAAAAAGTTGCTTTTTTAAAAAAAAACGTTTATTTTATTTATATATAAAATTTACGCATATAGATATTATTTCTATAATATTATTTTGAATATATCCTCTAAATACAAATTTATTATACAATGTTCTGCATACGTGCTAACAGTATAGGTTTGAGAGTGAAATTTTACATTAGATATTTCTTCTAAAGTAGCGAATCTAGACTGAATAATAATTATACAACAAATGTCTCAACGATAACATTTCCTAGAATACTGCATTTCCAAGAATACATTCCAGTAATAGTGCTTTTACGTGCTAAATACTATATTCCAACTTACATATTAAATTCATATATTATATATATATTTAAACACACTCGTATTTTAATAAACCAAATAGGTACAACAGTTAAAGTTCTAATGGGAAAACAAACAAATAATTTATGTCATCATTATACAATACACAAAGACAAATAAATATTAACTTAAGAAGCTCATGGAGTTAAATGAAAAGAGGCTAGGCCCCTCTAAGAGTCACTCAGATTCTCCCAAATCCAGCATAAGCAGGCATTTCAGTCGCCGTACATCCTTGAAGTTATCTAAGAGACTGACTATTAGAAGGTTTACATGATTATCTAACCGCTGTCTGTAATTTAAATCATACTGATTGACAACTTCGCGAAGACAAGGCAATTCTAGGTAGTAGTGAATTTCTTCGTTTCGTGTGAACCACGGTGCCTCTACAAAGGATTTTGCAAACTTACTCTGGAAACGTATAATCTCAATATTACTTTTGCTCGTGGTATGCCATACATCCAAATCGGTCTTAGAATAACCTTGCATATTAAGTATGGATGGCGGCAAGTGTAAATTCCTGCCTAATGAACAATAATGTTTCTTATACCACGTGTTTAACCGTTTCCTCTTTTCTTTTGCGTGGTAGTTCCACGTCAAACGACGATGAAGGTGGAGCCTGAGGTACCGACCTACATTCTGACCGGGTAGAAAATGTCGTCTAGGTGGATCCGGAGACAGTCACTCTTTCTCATCGCAAATGTAATATGACTCTTACTAATTCTGATTTACATTTATTCTCCATTTTGTTAACCATACGCTGATCAAGTCTAATACTGATTGGAGCATCGTTGAGGCCAATTCTGGGTCTTCGTCAACAGTTAAGATTGCTGTATCATCAGCAAACGAGGCGAAGATAACATGGTCCGGAGCCGGAAGATCCGCAATGAAAAATAAGTGCAGGACTGGTCCTAAAATGGAGCACTGTGGAAGTCCTAATCTAATATCAAGGAATGAAAATAATTCATCGTTACATCTGATCTGGGAGAAATGTGGACCGATTTAGATCCGCAAAACCAAGTAGAAGGGATGAGAAAGGCTGCATTTCAGCTTACGGAGCAGACCAGGCAGCCAGACCTTGTCAAAGGGCTGCTGAACATCCAAGAAAGCCACCGAACAACCCCTCTTCTATTTTAGGTTCTGCATGATAAAATTTCCAGCCTTATGTCTTTGTTCAATGATAGAATATCCACTTCTGAATCCAAATTGATGATCTGGTATAACCTTTTGCCGCTCCATGTCGGCCACAGTCTTCGAAAAAATAGTTTCTCTAACAACTTCAAAAAAATTGATAAAAGAAGTCAATACTTCTTTTATCAAGTTTTTAATAAAAGTCTTCCTACAGGCATTGGCCTGTAGGAAGTCACGTCGTGCGCAGGTTATCTGTTTTCGGGATAATCACTTCTTGAGACTCCTTTTACTCTGATGGTAAGTACGATATTCGAAGGAAGCCATTGGAAAGGTGAGTAATGTACTTGATGGCCTTGAATGGGAGCATAACTAGGATTTTATGAGTCATCAAGTCAAAACCTGGAGCGTTCTTTGACCGTTTCCTTTATTTGACTACCTGTAGTATTACATTCTCCACCACTAGTTAGTTTTAAACATGGCCACCTCCAAAGCAGCCAATGAATGAGCATTCTGAGGTCACATGACACAACAGCTGGAATGATGTTTTGTAAAATTATGTTTCGTTTTATTGCTGTGAAGTTGGCTCAGAAAATACGTCTATTGTTTTGATTAAAGCCTATAGTTTGGTTTAAAGTTATTTGAATTATAATATGGAAGAATCAGTAACAGCAGTTTCTCCAACGAAAGCCTGGAAGAGAATTCGTCAGTCTGAGAAGTGGAAGAGAAGTGTGGCAAAACAATTGAGGTTAGTTAGGCTGTTATTTTATTTTTGTGTTGCTTCAAAAATAACAATTAAGATGAATTTTTTAATCTTTTACAGTGGTCAAAATAAGGCGTGTTAGTACAAAATGGCTTGATATACCATAAGTAGGCCTTATTTTCTTTTTCTTTACAGGTACTCACCAGCATTCTTGCCTCAGTACTCGACGTGTAAACATGGGACCAACGCGTTCAACTGTTGTACTTTAACAATGAAAGACATTTTATAACCGTTTTTATAATACTAAAGACAGATCAGGATAATTTTTTAATTAAATACATTTATACACAAGATGTTAAAAGAAGGAGGACAAGACTCATTCCGGTTCCCTAGGAGTATACAGTTAAAATTTTATGTTAGAATAGTGAACAAAAAGCACACCCCTGTGTGTAAACCTACATTTCTTACTGTTCACAAAATTACATGAGCTACGGTCGATTATGTTGCTAAACAATTTGTTGCAACGCGCAATGTGGCTTCAGAAAAATATGGAGATGGTAGAAAAACAGCCATATAGCGACCTAAAAGGGATACTAATAAAAAGTTTATCTGCTCACTGACATGTATCGAGTTCCATTATTGCCGAGAACGCTCTGTAACAAAATATTTGTCATCAGATCTGAGCACAAACAAACTTTTTAAAATGTACGTTGCACAAGTATCTGAAGATTTAAAGACGAGTCCTGCTTACATCAGACACACATTTAACGGATGTTTTAAAAGTTCCAGGTCTGATATGTGTTCAATTTGTATTGTGATCATCGAGCAAATGAGGATGGAAAAAAATCCTAATAAGAAGAAAGAATTGATAAATACTAATATAGTCCATAAGTTTAGAGCCAAGGCTTTTTACAAGCTATTAAAGTATAGTGATCGCGATCTTCTTATTCTATCTTATGACCTACAGAAAACTCTGTAGGTAATTTTACGATTGTGGAAGGTCATTCGGAAAGTAAATTAAACCCTGAAAATTGTTCAAGCTACTGTTAGACGGAAGATACTTTTGCAAAAGACTCAAACCAGATTTTATCTACAGCATTTCATAAACTTTATAGATATGAGTCCGTATAAGCGAATAAGACTAGTAGGAGATACATATCGGGGACAGAACAATAATCGGATAATTTTTGTCTGTGCTCCAAATGGCTGCTTAATGCTCCACAAAACATTGAAATTGTCTTTCATGTCGGGGGCATTCATTTCTTCCCTCTGACAAAGTTCTTGGTAATATTGAAAAAGAAATTAAAATGAAGGATTTTTTCTCCATACCAATATAAAAATATAATCAGCATTTTTTCTTCCTTTCAAAAGTGTGGTAATGATTGTTTAGTAAATGACTGGATGAGGGTGTAAGAGTATTCAAGAACACTAGTTCATGGCAGTTTACGCTTTTTTCTGAAAAGGTCAAAGGTTTCACGTACAGTTTTAATTCTAGGTGAACAGTTTTATAACACATCATGTGGTCGGTACAAATCCATTTATAAGAAAGACTTGTCAACTGATGATATCCAGCCTAATGAAATAACTACAGGAAATTTAGAGAACATAAAACCTGCAAAGATCAAAGACGTGAAGAATCTGTGGAGACGCACTACGGGAAAATTGGCGAGAAATCGAAACACTTCAGTACTATGTTAATGTTGAAAAAATTATCTACTTCCTTCAGAAGAACAATTGTGTGAACCGTATAATGCAGATCATGAAGTAAATTGCCTTCATATTTAGATTCTTTACAATTAATTATTTCTCTTCCAGTATTAAGTTTTACTGTTAGTTTCTTGTTTTTCTTTGAATAAACAAACAAAATAAATCTCTTGAATATGTTGTTCCTGGTTTATTTTCCTGTGATTTTATTTGACAATAATTCACGGAATATAGAAAGTAACTCTTCCGTGGTGTAAATTGTGTTTAAGTATTATTAATAATATTAACTATTAATTTAAGTATTATTTGGTGTAAACCTTCTTTTGTTATTAAACAAATTTATTTTTTCAAAGTGATAAATTTGATGAACATTGATAAGGCGTACTGGTACTACATCTTCTTTTGGTAGTCTGATGAATTATTCTGTCTACCTGCTATTCTGGAGAATTTCTTCTATATTCCAAGAAAGTAGCCGTTAAACTAATGAAAGTAAGAAAGAAACATTTAATTTTAATCACATGTAATATTTTAAAACATATTTACTTAGTGACGAATTAGTATTATTGAAGCCATATGATTGGAACAAAGTTCAGATCAAACATGCGTAAATCCATGAGTGAGAATTAAACATGACTATGATTATTTTCATAACTTAATCTGTATTCCTACATTAACTTGTCAAACTAATTATGCAGATGTAGGTGATAAGTTATCAATGACCATAGGAAAAACTATGGCTAAAATTTCATTGTTTTGTATCAGCTGCTTAATAACTAAATAGTTTTTATGCTCTCCTGAAAAATTCACTTGGGTGGAGATAGCCAAGTTTGATAATAGTAGTCTCATTTTGGCTACGTCAAAAAGTTTTTTCAAAAAAAGAATTTCATAACTTGATTGACGTAGCCGGTAAAGGCTAATGTAAACTTTACGCTAGGCCTAGGCCTAGGCTAATCTAAATTTTAATTTTTTCTGAATTTTAATATTTCTCTCTCTCTCTCTCTCTCTGTGTGTGTGTGTGTGTGCGCGCGCGCACACACACACACACACACACACAGAGAGAGAAAGAATATACATATAAAATTTAATTTACCAATTACACTTTAATTACCACTCAGAGGAAATAAAAAATTGCATAATTGTTTTTACTAAAAAGAAAACACAATTACGAAAAAATTGTGTGTTTAATTAAATCAAATGGAATAAATAATTTTTCACCATATAATTCGGGTTTTAACTAACTAGTAGCACAAATAAAATGATCAGTAAAAAAATGTAGGAGATTTAAACGGTTGATGGATTTATTTTGAATTAAGAAATAAAATCAGACCTTAAAATTGTTATTAAATGATTAGTTTACCTTTAATACTAGTATAATTCAACATAGTTCAACGATTAAGTATGCTAATCATGGAACTAATGATGTACGATAAGACTGAACTGGAATTATATTGAAAATCTTGACAATATATATACTTTCAGAAAAATCCTAATCTTCATTTTAATTTAGAAAATAAAGAGGTTTGGGTATTTAAGTATGGAAATATGGTAAGTAAATATGCATACATTAGGTGGCGATTATAAAAGCTGTGTTTGATACAGACATAAAGGTATTAACACGATAGTGAATCGATCGGCTTATTTCTTTTTCGGATAAAAGAGTCGAGTCATGATTATATATGTAAAATAATTAAGAAAGTAGATTTCCGACTTCACAATCATACAAGTGTTAAATATGTTGTTTGGATATTAAAATGTCATACTCTAATGTGTATGTATATGTATATATATATATATATATATATATATATGTATGTATATATATTTTTTGGGAGAAAAAACGTATATAAAAATAAGTCCGGTAATGCAACTTATTATTTTCAAATTTTTTTTATAAAAGACAGATATAAAAATTTATGGTTAGGGATACCAATATATATATAGGAGTGGCTGGTGTAATATTCTTCTATAACATCAAAAGTATTTTGCTACCTAAAAAAAGTATAGGTACACAACCTCTATGAAGACTATGAAATTGTGTACTGTAGTGAAAAATTCTTTAAGAGTATTTTTTACGGGCTTCCTGTAAATTAGATAGCAACCTAATAACACAGGGTAGTACCATAAACAGGTAAAAATAGTAAAAAAAAAAAAAAAACTCAACTCTTATTATAGTAAAAAGAACCTGAATAACAGCATAGCAACAAGCTGTTTTATTCAAATAACTCAACATCAAAACACAATATCTCGTTAGTTGACTTGACATAACAGTAACAATAATATCTGTTAAGTGCAAACAACATTCTGTATGAATACTGACAAAACATCTATGTGAAATTACAATGGCTGTATTACGGTCCAGATTTTACTGAATAATTAATCAATAAGTGACCATATTTTAGTTTATTTCATTTATAAGATGGATTTCATTACAAAATATTATGAAATTCCAAATACAGTATATTATTTTAGGTTCAGTTCATTGCTAAGGGGATATCTAAAATAAAAGTTAAGATACAATATTTGTAAACATTAACATTTTATCTTATTTATTATTATTACTATTATATTTTTTATTGAATATACAGCATAGTTGCCATGATCTATGTTATGTACTGATAAATTAAAGAATTGATACGTTTATTGGAGATCGAATTGTTAAGAAATGCCTATGAATTACGGTAACTTAGCGTTACTGTTTAACAATGGTGTTATTTTTCTAGTAATACTATTTTCATACTCAAATTCTTACTCATCTAAACGTATCAAGAACTTGAATCGTTTCTTAAAGAAGACATTCTATTTTTTGGCTAAACAGAAATATAAAACATTGCTATGAATCATCTAATGAATTTAACAATGTGTCTTAAGTCACTATAATATAGCCTTATTGTTAATCTTTATTTTATTTGAAGATCACCGATTCAATCAATGAGCAAACGAAGATTTTATAAAAAAAAAAATAAATGAATAAAAAAATAACTAAATAAACAAAAATTTTCTTTTCCTACTTTAATCTATGACTATAATACATTAGACAGACACCAAATTTGTATCAATTATTACAAATGTCTCAAGAAATACTATATTGATACTGCCATTTTTTTAAAAAACAGAACCAAGAATAAATTTTTCAAAAGAGAAATTTTCTATGAAGTAATTTATGTTTAGTCACAATGACTCCAATATTACTGTCACCCGCTACTGCTGATCCCTCCATGCAAGACTAGTTAGTTTGAGACCTACTAAAATGGTTTAAAAAGTTTAAAAAACTAATAAAAAATGAAACTAGATTAGTCGACTACACTTAGTAGGGGATCACGAGGATGATCGCCCCTAAACCAGATTGTATTTGATAATTTGTTTATTATAAATCCATAAAATTAAAACATCTTCTTTTTTAAGAATATAATGGAAGGTTAGTTCTTTTTCGAATACATAAAAAAGTGTGTAAGGGTCAGTAACACTAATGTTCTTAGTTGTAAACGATTAATTCCTACATATTGCTGCTGAACAATTCAAAGTATGCATCGGCGACGGGAAAGAAAACAGAACTCGAATGCTGGATAATGGTCTACCTCAGGGTGGAGATACTTTTTCCATTACTTTATAACCTGCAAGTCAGATCTGTTTAGAAACAGAAGCTCGTAAGGTCCCACATGCAGACTACATAGATCTAGTACCAAATCAGCGAAACAAATTCTCAGTATAGAGAAGGTCGTAGAAAATGACTTGGAAACAAAAGCTACGTACTTCGCTACAAATGAACTTTACTAAGACAGTCTTAACGTGTTTCCACCTGCCAAATAGCAAAAACGAAATTGCACGTTAGAATCAACGGCAGATTTTCAAGCAGGAAGAAAATCCAAAATACCTAGGAGTCACATTAGATCGACACTGACCTAATCGCAAGCATATAGTAAACATGACCGCCAAAATCTGAACACGAACAAATATCATGAAGAATTTGGCAGGAACAACATTGATCATCTACTACAAAGCACCTGAACCTTGGCTACGTTTTCTCCGCGGTAGTTTTTACGCAGCCCCCGTATGTAATAACAGCGCACGCACTGAATAGATAGACGGTGAACTAAACTCCACAACGCGAAAATATCGGGAGCGACAAATCCATCCCAGTGGACTGGCTACCAGTACTAGCCAGAATTACGCCCGCACATCTACGTCGAAAGGAAGCCCTTATCAAAAAATGGAAAAAATGTAGAATTACCAATAAGCGTGGACATGGTGGCCCCAGAAAGACTAAAGTCAAGGAAATCGGCGCATAAGATTGCGATAGGCCTCATAACGAAAAAATTTGGTAAAATATGAACATGGCAACAGGATGGAAGAAACAGAATCCAGATAAGATGAAGATAATAGAATTACCGGATAGCAAACCATTGGGCTTTTACCTATCTAGAAAAGCACCGGTGCGATTAAATCGAGTGAGAACAGGACAGGGTCGAAACGGTAAAATGAGGATGAAATGGGGATTCCGCAAGGATTCCAAATATGATTGTGAAACCGAGGAACAGAGTGTTGAGCTCATTCTGAACGAATGTCTCAGTAGGGCGCTCAAAGATGAAACGAAAGAAATCAGAACCGTCTCAACAGCTGCAAAGGAGAGGCTGATTAACCTGGTTTTTAAAATCTAGTCAAACTATAAATTTTCAAAATTTTTGATTTATTGCGTTGTTTTGTTACTTTGATATTAATCGTTAATCATTACTGAGTAATTATTTGCATACATTATAATGTTAACTGTACATATACGAATAAAAATTCCTACTATTCGTAGAATAGTGAATCTATCTAAAATAGAAAACAGTTGACTAGTTTACATTAGAAAATGTTAATGTTTATGACTGTAATTTGTAAACTTACTGAAGCTTATGAAAACACTTATACTTTATGTAAAGGAGTATAATAGCATAATATATATATATATATATATATATATATATATATATATATATATATATCCGATTATGTTGTTTCTCAAACGTTTTAATTTATTGATTAGCTGAAAAACTCCAGGTATATAGAAATATCATTTTACTTGTATCAATTCGTTTAAACACCCTCAATATCCCAAAGTTGAATGTAATTTCTGGAAAGAAGTGCAACTATTCTTTGAAATTATAATAAAAAATTTCAATTCAGTGTATCATATATTACTAGATTCGTGTATAGCGCAATCCAATTTATAATTACACTGACGGAAATCTAATTTTTTTACAATTGATATAAATTTTCGGATTTCTGTCTGTTATACTTTTCTATATATCTAAAAAAGTTGTCGAGTCTTATTCTTTTCTTTTCATTTACACACTTTTAAACGGCGAGACTTTTTTTTGTTAAATTTCATTCATCAATTACTACATTTCAGATATAATCTACATTTTTACTTTTCTTACTCCGCCACTCAGTCAACCTCCTTAGCGGAGAGACAGCATCTTTCCACTCATTTGGAAGGTTCTGGGTTCGAATGCCGGTCAAGCTTGGCATTTTTCATAAGATATAAAATTCATCTTACATAATTAACTGTAGTAGGGTATTTATAAGCTTGCTGCTCCTGAAATTAATAAACAAATAAATTTATAAATATTACTATAAAATCATTTGTCATATTTTACTGATTTTGATAAGTGTAAGTTTTTACGAACTAAAAATCGCTTTGACAAATGGCCACTTTCAGATTCAAGGATTATTCGTTTTCGTTTACACAGTATAGTGTTTACTTTTTGCAGTCAGTGCAAAATTAAAAAAAAAAATGCTATTCGGATAACATCTAATATTTTCTGATATCATTTGTTGTAATAGTATACTAACATTTATTCTTTAACAGACGAATATTTAAAGTTAAATGAAAAGTAAAAATGTTAAGGAAAATATTAGTATGCTATCCTAGTAGCTTTTTTCAATTTGCGTTGACTGCTAAATGTAAAAATAAATAATGTAAATGAAAACGAATAATCCTTGAATCTGGAAGTGGTTGTTGGTCAAACAGTTTTTTATTATAAAATTAGATTAATCCAAATCCGCGGAGAAATATAATAAATCAATATTTCTTACAAAAATTCTGATTAAAAAAAGTAGATTATTTAAAATAATTTCTCTATACCTATTATTAACTTTTGCCAAATTTTTATTAGTATATAATATAGATTATTTTCATTCAAATTTACTTTTATGTAGATATTTAGAATACTAAAAAGTGAATGGATTCATCTATCCTTTTCCATGAGAATTCCGGAAGTGTTTATAAAACACTCATCTTTTTTCTTGACTATCTTTCATCTTCAAATTGAAGATGAACCGAATTCCACAAGAATTAACGATTAAGCATGCATGATACATTCATTATAAAGCATATTAAAACGTCAGTGATTTAGAAAGTTAGTTTAGAAAATGCCTTTAAAACACATAAAAGAGTCTCATTTTATATATAAAATATATATATATATATTTAAAATAATATTTAAAATAATATATATATAAAATGTCCACCCGATATTTGTTACTACGTCGTAGTAGAAGTCAACAATTTCATTGAACAAGTACAGTTTTTCCTTTCCAATTCTTTTTTAACATCAAATTTACCTTACACCTGAAGGCTTATGCGTAGTAATTCATATATATTGATATTTTTTGTGAGTAAGACTGCACTTAATGGGATTTGAACTTCGATCCTTCCAGATGAAAGTGTTTGCGTTCAAGCTTGGATGTAATGGATAAAACTCGATCTTCTTCCACTTTCGCCTACTTATATATATATATATATATATATATATATTATAGATCAGAAAGGGCTAAGAGCTTAAATCAATCAGAGAAAATGGGACGGTAGACCTAAACTAAGTTGAATCGTCTGGATCTAAAGATTTTTATAACTCGGTATTTAATACAATTATCTCATGTTTAGCAAAGCTTGACGATTTTATTTCTCGTAAAGTCAACTGGAAACCGCTCAATGTTAAGCTTTTTCATAGATATGTCAAACTCAAATTTCTTTGTTTTCTATAGATAAAAAACAGAAAAAAATCCTCAACTTACAAAACGAAGGTCACTGACCTTTGTACCAGAGAAGTAAGTGTTTATTTTTTATTCAGAATTTATCGAGTCTGAATTCCGGTCACTAACACTAATTATTATTAACAGTATTACATACCAAAACCACATCGATTGTAGGCGAGTCTAAATATTAAGAAATAGTGTATTTTAAAAATTGTAGTATGTTTTATGTTCCATATACTTTTCCATACTATATTGTTGTTACGTGCACGAGTTAAACCTGATCGATGAATTAATTATTAATTAGATGCAGAATTAAGTAAAAAAAGAGAAATCACTAACGATTTTAAAATGTTAAGAAATCTTTAATAGGGTTAGGAGAGTTTATTCCGGAAAAATCTTCTCCCAGCATATACATGCTCCAGATACTTTAACTATCATAATTTCTTCGTTCAAACCTTCTTAAGAAAAAAAAAATTATAATTAATAATTCTATTTCTCTCACTCCAGACAGTTATATATTAATATAATTAGCACATCATCTGATTGATATGGTTATTTTATGTATCACCATATTCTCACATTTATTAATTACTGTACACAATGTAAGCGTTACTTAGTTTTCGTAACGAAAAAAAAATTAAACCAGTAAATGAAATGGTTTATGAATTATGCAAATGAAAATGATAAAAAGTGAAATTACATTTTAATTTACGTCACGTAATGGAAAAACACAATTTTCTTAATTAAACTTTTGTAAAACTTTAAATGAAAATAAATAAAAAACAAAATATAAATAGATAATACTAGATTTTTTTCTAATTGTTCCCCTTCGTTTATCCCCCCTCCTACCCCACTGAAGCCGGATCCGCAACTGAGCTTGGACACAGCTCCAGGGGGTGCCATCGCCTCAAACTGCCACGGTAGGAATTAAGGTTTCCCCCCTAGGTAACTGGGACTCGGTCTTTAATCATTCGCCATGCCTCTAATGAGGGAACCCAAGGGGGTCCTTCCACCGGGACTCCGGTCTTGACGCCACGCTTCTAATAGGTAACCCAGAGGGATCTTCCACCAGGACTATTCTTATTATTACTATTGTTATTATAATTATTATTATTACAATAGTTTTAATGGATTTAACAATAAGTTTAATGGACATTAACAATTCTGGTAGATTATAAACAGAGTATGTTTAAAAGAAACCAGATTCATTTATTAATGGTAGTTTTACTGATGACAAGTAGTGATTGTTTAATTACTTTCAAATCCAAAATTCTTTGTTGAATTTTTGATAATATTTCCGGTCCTTCCAATAAAAATCGGTAAATTAATAAATAAAAATTAAAGTATTTACAACTTAACTTACAATAATTTTTAAGGATTCAGTTTTAAGTTCGATTGGGGTCTACGAAACTTTAAAGGTCCTTTTCTATGATTTCACGCATTTAGAAAAAAAAATTAAAGAACACAAATTTTCATACAATTTATGTAAAAACGTTTATTAATTTATAATTGGGATTTGTATTTTCTTGTCCAAACAGTTTCTTTAGCGGTTTACTCGTTCAGAAAGGAATTTATTAAACAAAGGATTATAAATAGCCAAATCTAATTATCAAATACATAGATTTTCCAATAATTTTTGTTTAAGTAAAGCAGTCATTAAATCTAATTTTACGTTAAGTAATACAAAATAGACATAATATTTTTGAATTCTAAATGTTGTTTTAATTTTTTACTTCTTTTATTAATAGTTTGTCGTAGTTTCCAATTAATCGAATCATTTAGCAATGTTTTATTATTTATTTTAAGTACAGGCTTGACAAAAAATTATAATTAGTGTAATAAAGGTCTGGATTCTGGTTGTACTCATAATTCTGTTCTGGTCTATCCGCCTCATACATAATTATCAACTAAAAACATCTGTAATACACCAAAAATTAATATCAGACAATTACCATCATCCTTAGATGTAAAATATAAATTTTGTTTACAAAACATTTCACTGTCATTGCTGGGGAGAAAAAAACAATACTTATTACAGCGTAAAAAAGCAGACATCCTAATTTTTTTACTTTCCTGAAATTAGTTATTTATTCTTATATAATGGAAAAATAATTATGCGTAAAAAATCTTAAAGAAATCAAAAAATCTATATTTTAAAAATTTAATAGGCTCCCCCGGCTCCAATATGGCCCAAGAGTATTTTTTAGGGCCACTTGCACTGCTACTACGTTTAGGCAGACAAAAGAAATTTGGTTAAAAATGAGCAATATATTAGAAGATATATTAGAAGATAGCTTTATTCGATTTTTGGGGAAGGGATGAAATTGAGGGCAATTTTTTTTTTATTTGTAAGAAAAGCATGTACGTATGTACTGAGCTCATATAAAGTTGGGTTATGTTTCCAAAATTCTAAGAAAATTGACCCCAGAAAACATACCCCACCCTATGGGGAGATTGACTCCCCATATACAATCTGTCCCATATACACGAATCTCTGTGCCAAATTTGATCAAAATTGGTTTATCCAATCAAAAGTTATTAAACTTAAAACACTCCAAAACATGTAGATACTTACGTACGAACATTACCCCCTTTTTTGTTTTTTGGGGGTCACTAGGTCATGAAAATTTGTAAAATGCAAAAAACCCATACTCCATTTTTTGACTGATTACCATAATTTCCATCTTGCAGCATAGCTGTAGATGCCAGGAGTGTAAAATGAAAGTTCCTAAAAAGTGATTATAGAAATATTTTTATGGTTTTTATGTTTATGAAACATACGTTAGGAAATACGAAATACATCATTCTGTGCCGCTTATAAAAAATTTAAAGGTAGTTTCTACATTTTTATTCACTTATACATTTTTTTTTGAAAGTAAATTTTGTTCTCAAACGATAAGTTTTCATATAAGGTATTTATAAAAAAAAATTGTGTTACTTTATTACAATAATACACCAAATAGAAAAATTAAACAAAATTAAATGGGACAATTAATAGCAAAAAGAGACATATTTTGATTTTTAACTGGGGCCTAATCACACAAAATAAAAAGTTACCTTTAAAATTTCAAATATTATTAAAAATAACGAAATTTATTAAGTTAGATAAAATTATTTTTAGCAGCATTTTATTAATTAAAAAAAAAAATTCTTCCTCATAATTGCATTAGCTTATACCTCCTGACCTAAAAACGTTTTAAAGAAATTATTTATGTTTTTTATTTTATATTGTTACTTCTTTTTATTTAATTTTTATAAATTAAAATGGTTTGTTTTCTAATGTAAATTATTAGAAATAATCCAGTAATAATTGTAACTACTGCAATTACGTTTGTATGTATTTTATAAATATTTTTACCATAAAAATAAGTAAGAAAAATAAATTGCCTTAATTTTTTTTTCAACTAGCTTCACAAGAAAAGCTGAAAGATGAGAAACAGTTTTCGAAAATTAATTTTCATAATTAAGGGTAAAAACCCCATAAATCACGAAATTTTAACTTTTAGCATTTATTAAATATGAATGGTTAGAAACCATTGATAGAATGTGAATAAATATAAAAAAATTGAAACTTAATGCCAATAAACGAAAAACTAAAGAAATTTCAATACTTTTCATAAAATTTATTGAGATATAAATATCTGAAGCTTGTAGATAAAGTATGAAGAAAACAAATAGGGTGCATTTAAAAAAAATAATCATTTTTTCTACATAACATTTGCTGTGCGTTTTCAAGAGATCTTAAATAAAAGCTTCTGAAATGCCATAAAATCCAGAAAATTATAAATATTATTTAATTTCTTTACCGTAAGGATGTTTAAATTACACATTCCTTCCTAAAAACAACGTGAAACTGTTTGGAGAAATAAAACTAACAAACTGCGATATAAAATAACAATATTATTTATTGTAAATAGATGCATTTAATGTTATGACTAAAAACCCACTGGGTTAGTTTAGTGGTGAACGCGTCTTCCGAAATCAGCTGATTTGGAAGTCGAGAGTTCCAGCGTTCAAGTCCTAGTAAAGGCAGTTACTTTACCGGTGTTCTTTGGTGGTTGGGTTTCAATTAACCACAAATCTCAGGAATGGTCGAACTGAGACTGTACAAGACTACATTTCATTTGCATTCATACATATAATCCTCATTCATTCCCTGAAGTAATACCTGAACGGTAATTCCCGGAGGCTGAACAGGAAAAAAGAAAGAATGTTATGACTAAACCAATTTACAAATAATTTTCTTTTAATATTTATTTTAAGTTAGAATATTTTACTTCCACTTCAAAACACAATGAAATAGTTTAAATGAACATATAATTCTGACTTTAGTTCTATTCCGTCTGAAGTTCAATTTCTTTATAATGCTACCGTGTTGGAATAAAAATCTGTTTTTTTTTTAGAGCTATACGTTAATACATTCTCTTTCCAAATGTACATTAAATTAATTTAGCTTGAAACAATAATTTTTCACTTGATAAATTTTTAATAATTATTTAAATCTTAATTTATTATTACTAATCGGAAGTGATGTACATCAGGAAACATTAAATTCTATATTTTATTGATGACTGGTTTGTATGTTTTTATAATGAAGTATTACTTATAAGAAAAAAAGTTATTCAAAAAACACTACGTAAAGACTTCTGATAATTTTATAGGAATCATTTTCGAGTAAGAAATTTGTAATCGTACTATTGTATTATTCTAATTAACATTCAGAAAAGACCGCGGTTTTCCATTACAGTTTGAAGGTAAATTGATAAATTCAGTCGTATATTTAGGTTTCCCTTTCCGCTGATTATAGACATGGGGTTCTCTAAATTTTAGCATCTTTTTATCAATAAGATAAAGAATTAATTTTTTCTAACTTTTCAGAAAAATGTAAAAGCTAAAATTTTACATGAGTACATCATGTAATTTATAGCAACATATGGAGGGAATGTAAATGTTGGAATACAATAAAGCTCTTTAAAAAAATGTAAAGTAGGTGAAACGTCTGTTTGTTTTAAACAATACAAAATAAACAATAAATAAAGGTATATAAAATAAATGTTTTTAGAAGCCATAAAATAATATTAACAATCGTTATTTGGTGTAGATGAAGGGTCTTTTGTATGATATTGTGTAAGCTACTCCATATTAATGTTCATTCCTCCCTTCGGGTCTGTGGATGTTCAAGTTATTTCCTGACGTTGATGTATCGTGCAACGGAGTTAACTTTCACAATAATTTACAAGTGTGTGTGTCTGTGCGCGCGCGTGTGTATAGGAAGCTCTAATGAGAAAATTGTCAGTTTTATTAGGTCAAACAAAAAATAATAGCAATCTACTTTCATTTTAATCATAATACAATACCCATAGGCTGAACTGACCTAAAAAAGAGTTGACCAACAGTATTTTTAATTTTAGATTAATAAAGTTGATAAGCTGATTTTGAAATAAAATTATTTCATTCGTAAAACAAAACATAATAAAAAAAAAATTACCCACCGGGGTAGTCTACTGGCAAATAAATCTGCTGATTTCGAAGTCGAAGTTCACAAGTTCAAATCCTAATAAAGGTTACTTTTATTCAGATTTGAATACTAGTTCATGGATACCGGTGTTCTTTAGTGGTTGGGTTTCAATTAACCACACATCTCAGGAGTAGTCGACCTCAGTTTGTTCAAGAATACAAATTTACCGGTACAGTTATACTACACTAATAAATCGCTAATGACTTTTAATTGTTGATGCGACTATAAATAAAAGTATTAAAAAAAAAATCTCTAGTAAGATAAAACCTTATTATGTATAGATAGAATGTGAATCAACTTAATGATAATTGTTTTGTTAATAGTGTAGTAAGATTTGTACCACTTATCAATAAAATAAATGTGGAACAAGTTGTTTTACGATAATAAAAAAAAAGACATATAACCCTTTTCTAGGCGAAGTAAAGAAATCATCACTACAAAAACGTAAATTATATAGAAAGACTAAATATAAATTTACGATAGTCAATCCCATCTAGTATATACGAGTATAACAATATTAAGGTTAGTAATCGACGAAATGGAAATTTATTTTTCAAGCTTGTCACAAGGTATTTTTACTTTTTTCAGGGAATGTAGAAGTGAACAACACATGAAAAAATAAGATATGTGTCAGTTTTAATAAAATAATTAAGTGACATTTTATAAAATTATGGAATATTTTACTACTATATTATAGCAGTTAATTATAATTAAAATAGTAATTATAAAAGTTATTTAAAAGTAATGATGAGTAATTAGTTAAAGTAAAATATTTCGTTATAAAACATATTTTAATTCAGGTAAAATTAAAATTTGAAAGGTGAAATAAATCATATAAATGAGTAAGTGTAGACATTTTTTTTCTAATCACAACTTTATAAAAGTACTGAATATACAAATACCAAAATCTTAAGTCCGTTAAAAATCACAATCCCATCACTACTTGTTTTCATAATAAGTACTGTTACCAGAACACTACTTGTTATCTTTATAAGCAGTTTACATTATCTATGAACAGTTTTGGCTTTTACCTTAAAGCTGTTAATTTCATTTTTTAATCGTTTTAATCCAAGCACATTTTGGGAGGTTAAAACTTTAGCAAGTACCTTCGGCGATTAAAAGTGTTTTATCAATTTTCAAATTTGTTTCTCCAATCTTTGTACTTGTTTTACTAAGTCAAAAGCATAATAATTTCCGAAACCCATTTGATACTCTATCTTTATATGTGTAGATCAATTTTCTGAATCATTGTCACATTTGTACATATTTAATTTTGCCGATCAAGAGTAAAATTATCTTTTATACAAATATTCATTTTTCGAAAAAAATAGCAACTAATATGTATTGTAAATTGCTGAATGCATCCTATAAAATGTTACAAAATAACCTTACATAAAAGCCCTTTAAAAGAATAGCCTTTTCCAAAATGAAAAACAGAATTAATTTATAACAGAATTTTATATATATATATATATAAAATTAAATAAGTTAGAAAATTATCCAAATTAATAGACAATTTTCTAATACAATTCATTAAGTCAACAACCAAACAAGCAAAACAACAAAAAAAGCAGAAAACCTCGACGTTGTTTTCGGTGTTGTTATTTGTCAATTGTGGTTTGTCTTGATAAAGAATATCAAGACAAACCACAAATGACAAAAAACAACACCAGCAAACACCTTAGGAAGTTTACTTACATAAAGAATTTCTGCGCTTGTTGAGTTAAATGTATGAGTATTTACCTGTAAATATTGTTGAGCAATTTGTAGTTTGTGAAGAACATAAATATGAAACAATATTTAGAGGTATTAAAAATAGTAATACCTTGAAATGGGAAATGATTTATAATAGTACGAAGAAGCTCCATTTTGATTTTAATGAAGATTGGGTAAAAAATTTATCAACTGTAATGATTCCTGATTTTGTGAAGCGGACTGTGGGTTTAGGCCCTAGGTTTGCTTTGCCTGTTTATGGGGTGTGTGATGAAAATAAAAAGAGGATTATTTGTAAGCCTTTTTCGATTAATCAAATAATAGCAAACATTGAAAATGATATTAGAAATTTGGCTGATTAGGCGGAAAAGAATAAAACCCGAAGGAATGTTTGTAGAATTGTTCAAAGTTTTAAAAAATATTCTGGAGATTTGTTTGTCTAGAAATTATATCTAAATAAATTTGAAATTGTTCAGACAAGGTGGGAGATTGAGGGGATTGTTGATGATGCGTTGAGGACTAGGAGGTTTTTGAAGCAAAATAAGGATGTTTTGGTCATTAATGCAGATAAGAGTAAATAAAGTGTTATAACGGATTCTAACCAATATAGAGAAAAAATGAATGATTTGTTGGGAGATCAGGAGACTTAAAGACTTATTAGGTCTAACTGTAATAGTAAATTAATTACAAAAGGAAAATAATATACTAATAAAAAAATTATTAAAAAATAAATATGTATCGAAAGTAGAAGAACGTAGATTATGCATTAATAATGCAAAACCACTAAAGATTTATGGTTTAATTAAGTTGCATAAGGTTAGTTGCCCGATGAGGCCTATATTTAGTCATTCAATTACCTTCATACGGATTGTCGAAATTTTTAGTTGAAATTTTAGAAAATGTTGTTGGTATTATGAACTTACTCTTAAAGATTCGTGGTGTTTCCATAGGTTTATTGTGGAACAAAATGTTCCAGATGGTTGTTGCTTGGTGTCTTTCGATGTTGTTTCTTTGTGTACCAGTATTCCCGTTGAGTTAGTTCGGGTTGTGATATGTGAGCTTTCGGAAGACATCAGGCGATATACTAAAATTAATAAAAATGATTTTTTTTGAGATTACTGAATTTTGTATTTCTAATATGTATTTTCAATTTGAAGAAAGTTCTTATGAACAAAAGCATTGTTTGGAAATGGGTGCGTCTGTGTCGGCATGCTTGGCAAATTTAGTAATGGAATATATTGAGGTTGGGATTTTAGGGAAATTAAATATGAATATTCCAATTTGTAAAATATATGTTGATAATTTTTTGTGTTTGCCTGAAGACAAAATTGAATATGTTTTTCATGAGTTTAATAAATTTAATAAATCTATTCAATTTACAATAGAAAAGGAAAAAAATAATGAACTAAATTTTTTGGATATAACTGTAAGGCATTGTGATAGCATAATTAATACTATTTGGTATAATAAGCCATCGGCTTCTGGAAGGTATTTGAATTATTTGTCTGCCCAGCCGATTATTCATAAAAAGGCTGTAGTGGTTGGTTTGGTAGATAGAGCTTTGTGTTTTACGGATACTAAAGAAAGACCGATAATAATTAAAAAAGTTAGAGTTACTTTTGGAAAATAAAGTTTTATTGATAAAATTGTGAAGTCTAGAATTCATAAGCGTTTTCAATACGTTTTCTTATAAAAATAAGAGAATATAAAAAATAATATTTGGCGCTTCCATATGTTCTCCTGATATGTCTGAAAATATTCAAAAAGTTTTTAAAAATAGACTGATGGTAGCTCATAGTAGGTACAATACGATTGGTAACATTTTTCTAAAATTAAAGGCGCCAACAAAGAAGCAAAATCAGTCTAATGTTGTGTACAATGTACCGTGTAGCGGTTGTTCAGCATGTTATATTGGACAAACACGCCAATATTTAAAAAAAAAAGAATTGAGGCATGCATATCAATATAATAAATATAGGAAAAATGAAATTACTGGATTGAATAACCATCAAAAGGCCAAAAAACATAAATTTGATTTTGATAAAATAAAAATTTTAGAAAGGGAACCTAATTTCGTAAAAAGAAATATATTGGAGATGATCCACATTAAAAAGTATATAAATTCTATAAATAATAGAACGGGCATATCTGATTTAAGTATTATTTATGCTAAAGTGGTTTAAATTAATAGATAAAAATGGGTTATGTATTTTTGGTTATTTTTTTGGTTTTACTTTTATTTTGTGTAGTTTAGGTTTATTAATTTACGATTAGTATTTTTGTTTGGATTGTAACTTTATGTTATCATTGGAATGGTGGTGGGAGTATCTATGATAACATTTTTAGTAAAGGGGGGGGTTATTGGTTTTTATTAGGTTAGGTGGTGGGGGATTTATATGTGTTTGCTGGTGTTGTTTTTTGTCATTTGTGGTTTGTCTTGATAAAGTCCTACGTCTTGGACGAAACGTCGAGGTTTTTGCTTTTGTTTGTTTGGTTGTTGACCTAATGAATTGTATTAGAAAATTTTCTATTAATTTGGATAATTTTCTAACTTATTTATTTTTTTTTATTTTTGTCTAACCAAAGAATAGAGTTTAGTTATTATATATATATAACATTCAAAGTTACTGACTTGAAAGTAATCAGCAACTGAAATAGCCAAGATAAATGCAAATATTTTTTGAATTTATAGTTAAAGTTTTAGGACATTTGATAATCGATGTTTTAATTTTAATTTAAATATTACAAATTTTCCTTTCATGATCCTTCAATGGTCAAATAAATAATATCCAGCTTACAGCTCTTAAACTTCTATTATTTCAATTTGAACTCGTCTATGTTTATAGTAAAACTTTTAAAATGGCTAAAGTTTGGTAATGTTTTTAATATCTTTCAATAACGACAAATGCAACATTGATCGATCGATTAATTTTCTTACGGAAACTAAGTCAATGAAGTGTTTTCATCTTTATTCAATGTAGTCAGTTGCCACTGTTTTTGTCTCTTCTACAGGACATACTGAAAGAGAATTTTGGTCTCCTTCTGATGATATTAATTTACTACATCAGCCAAAGTTTTACGTTCAAATAAGGTATGAAAATCTTTCAACGTATATAAATATGAATCCTGACTGGTATTAGAATCCGGGGCCATTCTTATGAAATACTGCGATACTAGCTAATCGCCATAAAAAAAATACCAAAATATCTTCACAGGCGCTAAGAAGACTATACAGAGAAGTTATAAAATAAAAAAAACGTTAATATAAATATTTTTTTGCAGTTTTATTTTGCTTCTATATGAGAAAAATATAATAATTTGGTGTTTTAAGTGATTACTCGAAACTGTAAGATACAAGAGGTTTTATGAACTCTAAGACTGGAAGGATGTTATATCTGCGACAAAATATTTATGACAGATATCTAATATTTTTTAAATTATTTTGGTTGTATTTTCGTCTGTTATTGAAAGAAAAAGACCGAATTTACGTACTGTTTTTTGATGCCAGTCGACCTTGAAACCCCGAAGCTCATGAGGTTTTTGGTGATAAAAAGTTTCTTTGGATTATACATTATGGATTTTTTTTTAGTATTTTAGCTAAAGTCACTGTTAATAGAGGTTCACGAATTTGATATCTTTTTAATAAAATTATTATTATGTTTCAAACAAAATGAGCAAATTAAAGTCGACTAAAAAAGGGAATAAAAACATACGGGCAAACTTTTTATTTATTAACAGGTAAAAAGTGTCTCCGTACTCCGTGGTACGAGTATTGCAAAAAATTAAGATAATAACAAACTTTAAAAATCCAGTAAATAAAATTTTTGTGACCTCTCGCTGATGAAATAACGACTTCAAAGTTAGATTTCATTTTTCATGTCTGCAGTTTAATTTAATCTCATTAACAATTTTTACGTTAATGAAATTTTTAAGTTATTTCATAAAAGCGTCATTGTATTTCTTTCCAAAAGTCTTTAAATTTATTTCCAATATACAAAATTTGTTTAATATTAACTTAATTAATTTGTACCTAAATACTCTTCTAACTTGTGTCAGCTTTCTTCTGACATTATGTTTACGTATTCCATCCTTTGTATTTTCATAATTTTACTACTTAAATAAAACACTTACCTCATAATATTTAACTCATCAATTACCTACTTGCCTTTTCATTATGTTTGTTTTACTTTTATTTATACTTTTTTACTTTTGTTTCATATTTATTTTATATTTGTTTTGAAATTAAGTTTTCTTCTCCAACCGTGAAATTACATTGTTCATTTTTCTGACAATTCCCAAACATTTACTTTGCTCTCATATTTTTTCGTTATTCTACTACTTTTTTCATACACACGTTAAAAAAAATGAGGTTACATCCTTTTTTCCTTCTTTTCAGGACTGACACATTCCTCTCTTTTTTATATTATAGCAACTATATTTTAGTAAAATTTAGGATTTGGTACTATTTTTTAAATTCTTAAAAATTTCACTTCTTTCTACATTGTCTGATACTTTATAAATACTGCCATCTACATCATTCTAGTTTTCTTTACCCGGTCTTCAAAAATTAGTGTGAGAACTTAAATTTCTCCTGCCCGTGTTTTTGAAAATAAAATTTTCAACTGGTACATTTTCTATATCTCGTCCTTCTTTTTTATCCAAATATCCTTTGTGTTCATAAACAATCACAATTATATTTTTATATAAACTATTCTATAGTACTCGTATAATTTGGAAATGAGTTATTTTATATTAACAATGCTTTAATTTTCACTTTATTCATGTCTTGTTTTATTTTTGTATAGTAGATAATTTAATACTTTTACTGGAATTGAGGTACTTATTATAATATTTTCATAATATTATCTTTCATAATACTGTGCATAATGGTTTCACTGGTAATTTATTTTAAAATTATTGTAATTTAGATGGTAACTTATGAAATCCAAATGTCTTACTCATTCTTGTTAAAATATTTTAGATCTCTGTTATGTTCAGACGGTAGTGTTAAGTACACTCTGAAATCATCAATCACTTTTATCATATAATTTTTTCCTATACGCACCGTTACATTATACAAGTGTTACTCATATTACTTCTAATAATCCAAAGATGAGTTGTAAAGAATTAAAACAAAAAGTGTGCTTAATATAAAATAAGGCTTTAAGTATTCGAATCCTCCAACAAATGTTTTTAATGTCCAAAATAAATTTACTTGGTGAATAATATGTTAAAATATCAGAAATCTACTACAAATAATACCGTATTAAAATTTCCAGTTATCTCTTAGTGGAATAAATAGATAGATATGCATTTTGCAGAACTAATTCCTCTACATTAATCCGTTATATTTTGTAATATAAAGAAAGAGAAAACTTGAAAACTAGAGAACGTGTACACAAATTAAGATCAGAAGAATTATATCAAACCAAAGATCGATTAAATGATCGGCAACAAAAAAGAAATATACGAAATGGTGACCAACTCCGACTTATTATTGTCCAACAATTTCAGAGGAGTAATGAACTAAAAGATAAGAAATTTTGCAATTATCAAAGATCGGGCATGCATGCCTCAGTGTATATGGTGTTCTTGTGAGGATCTATTAATCATCAGTCACTGTGTAACTAACTATAATGTAGGTAAAATTAAACAGAAATTACAGAATAATTATATAAAATTAAACAGAAATGAAATTAGAGAACCCAAGAATAATACAATTCTAAATTATAATTTTCAATTAATATTAAATAATCAGATGTTTCACTGTTTCACCAAATCTATTACGTATACACATATGTAATAATGCCTATTAGATTACAAATACACATTTTTTAAAGTAGTAATTTTGTTTCATTAATAACTTCTGATATTTTTCTTTTTTTTACCGTTATTATTGAATAAATATTTATTGTAATTTTTTTTACAATCTCGGTTTAATAATAATTAACAAATCAATATATTTAATTGAAAAAATAAATTTAAAAAAATAAAAAGGAGATGAAGTCCGATTCGAACTGATTGCCTTCCCCTTATAGATACAAACATTTCATTAATTAAAATTTTATTTGGTTATAACTCTGGCACCAATTATGATATACGAGTACATCGTTGAAAAGCTTTCAGTGAGGGCATATTACTGAAGTGAAGAAAAAGGGAAGCTTTATCTTAAAAGTCAAGTAAAGGGGGCTTTTTTGGACACTTTTGGTTCAGTCGATTGCAATCAAAAAGGGAGGTGCACAATTAGATGTTACAACAGTCCTAAATCCAAAATTTCGACATCCTACGGCTAGTCATTTTTGTTATGAAAAATACGTACATACGTACGTACAGACGTCACGCCGAAACTAGTAAAAATGGATTCAGGGATGGTCAAAATGGATATTTCCGTTGAAATCCGAAATTTTTCACGATTACAATTAAATTTTTACGATTCCTTGTACTTCGTACAAGAAAGTAAAAATAGTTGTTTCTCGGCGAAGTGGAAAACTGGTTTTTAGAACAATGGATTAAAATTCTGAAAATATCTTGGATTACGCTTTACCTCAAGATTATATTTAAAAAAAAAAACTTAGGGAAGAAAGAAACCAAAAGAAAGTTTTAAGTTAATTCTTTCAACAATAATATTTATAATAATTTGATTATTTTTTCAACTAATTTCAGTATTTTTAATGGAGTCGTAAGAGAAATTAATATGTTACAATGCCCAGACAGGGGCTATAGAATTTATGACATGCTGGAGTTTGTAAGGGTTTCTTTAAAAAAAAAAAATAATTTTCCAAATTACTCACTTGATTAATTGAAGTTCATGGAATTAATTTGCAACTTTCTTTTGTTTTTATATTTAAAATGGATCTAAATTATTTACAAAGATATTTTTAATTTATTAGAGAACGGTTATCATAAAATTATGTTGATAGATATTTTCGAAGTCGAACTGAGACTGTACAAGACTACACTTCATTTACACTCATACATATCATCCTCTGAAGTAACACCTGAACAGTAATTCGCGGAGGCTAAACAGGCAAAAGAAAGAAAATGAAATAAACTGCACGTACGAGTGTTCAGGCGGCTGATTCACAAGCATCTCCAGTAAATCCTGATATGTATAAAAGAAACTCTGCGCCGTTAATATTCAGTAACCACGCACATACACCTTAAATTATTGTATATATTTTAAATTTAAATTAATTAGGACATTTTATTTGAGTTTTTTAAGAGTTATGCAGTTGTTAATTGTCTACAAACAGTAAAATTTCACTATTATGTTACATTAAATTTCTCTGATGATAATAAACAAATAATAAATTCAGTTCAGTTTTCGTTATCTGATTACGTGAAATCCGTAGTGCTGTCAGTATTAAGAGATACAATGGGAGACTTAATTTTGTTTTCTATTATATTATCCAGTTCCCGATGATTTGGTTCAATAGTATCCGTTGCATGTTTTATTCAGTTTTCCATTCCTGTTGGCCTGTTTTATTGATGGATTTTAAGCATACATTTTTAACATCAGATCTTTTTAAAGCAGTATTTTCTGAGGCTACATAACTTTTAATTTGTCCCCAAATTATTTTAACTAGGTTGAGTTCACAATGATAGGGAGGTAATCAAAGCACAATTTGCCACTGGATCTTATTAACTCGTCAATTTTATACAAATTAAAATTTTATTTCAATATACGAAACCCTTTGCAATATTCGGATCTTCAGTTTATCCCCTTCAAAAATCACTCCTTTTCAACAATCAACAATTTGATAACATTCTTTTTCTAAGACACGGCTGGAATTCTTTCCGTTTTACATGTTACGGGGACATTGTCTAAGAAAATAACAGAATTATCTACCACAGGCGGTAACACACCGCTAAATCTATTATATTTCTCAATAATAAAATGTGTGTACTTTTTATGAATCGCGTTTTCATCGAAATCAAATTTTTCTTCAATTGACCTGCGGGTTTTTGTTTCTTTAGGAAACCGTAATTCACTAGTATATTTATACTCTAGAATCACATTGTACACTGAAGCAGCACAACTTCCAGTTATGTTAGCAATTTATTAACGACATCCGAAATCAACGTCGTTGGATTACTCTCTAATTAAATTTTGTAAGCATTTAAAATATGTTTTTCCACACGACTTAAGGACTGTTTTTTAGGTCTTTTTTTATGCACTATTGTCAGTTGAATCGGTATCAGACATGGTGTCAAAGTAATGGTATAACTCAAGTCGTGCAGACACAAATCTAGGAATATAATACAATTAGGTTTCAGTATACTTAAAAAAATTGCAAAGTACATTAAAATAAATACATAAGAAACAGAAACACAAAAACTGAACATGACAACAAAAGAGTGATCATGTGAAAAGATTAAGGGTTTTGATACAACTGAGAAGACATAGATTATATAAACTTTTAATTTCATTGATTACTGTATGATAAATTAATTTTGTGGTGACTAAGTGAGTACCGATTATAGTGTTGTATATAGATATGGCCACGTTGTGAATCGGCACTGTTGCAAGGAACATAACTCGGCAGATTATGACGAATTCACTCACACAAACGCAACGTTTGTTTATTCTTCATTCTATAAGCTAATTGAATAGCTATAGGACTTGATAATACTGTACGAAGTAAAGGAAGAATTGTGATCGCGAAAAGTTTCGGTTTTCATATTTCAACTGAAATATCCTTTTTGACCATCCCCGAATCCATTTTGACTAGTTTCGGCGTGACGTCTGTACATACGTATGTTTCTCGCATAACTAAAAAACGATTAGCCATAGGATGTTGAAATTTCGAATTTAGAACTGTAGTAACATCTAGTTGTGCAGCTTCCATTTTGATCGTAATAGATTGGACCAAAAATGGCCACAAAGCCCAAAATCCCCCCAAAAAATGTATTTTGAACTTTTTCTTAACTGCATTAATAAGCCTTCATTGAGAGCGTTTCAACGATATTTCATAAGTGGTACATTTTTCATTAATTCCAGAGTTACAGGCAAATAAAATTGTATTTAATGAAATATTTGGATCTTACAAGGGATTCAAATCTGACTTAATATCCGACTTTTTTTAAAAATTTAAATGTATTGATTTATTAATAACCCCTGATTTTTTATTAATCTCTGATTATAAAAAAATATCATAAATAATTAATCAATAAAAAAAAAATCGGAAGTTGTTAGTGAAATAAAATTTTATATATTTTTAAAAATTCGTATGTGTAATTTAATAGGCGTACAAGGAAGTCATGTAGTATCCACATCAGATTTGGTGAAGCATCTGATTATATTAATTGAAAATTGTAATTTAGAATCGTATTATTTTTAATTATGCATTTGTTTTAGCCAAAGTCAGTTTGTTGACGGTGGCATTATAATTTAAAAATCATAGTTTAGATATATATAAGATTTACATTTATTTAAAGAGTATAAAAGAAACTTTTATTCTAACTTAATATTTCAGATAAGATTGTTGAATTAATAATTTTATAAATATTTGATTTTAATAAAAACTAATATCTTAGCAGTTACGTAACTGTCCACTTTTATTAAAGAATTGGAGAATCGTATCTCAATTTAATATGAAATAATTTTAAATGAAGTGCAGCAAAAATATGTATATGCAACTTTTTTTTTCTTTTTTTTTTATTCCCTTCTCCCCCCAACCGGATATCCAATTAAGTATAACTTAGTTGGGGAGAGTGTCCATTTACTCTAAGGAGGCGTCCCCCGCCCACCGGTAGTACGCCCGGCACGACAGGTGGCTAACCTGTCGTGCTTAACCTGTCGTGTTAGGTTGCTGTCGTCACCGGGGAGGCTATCCCCGGTCTCGGATCTTTACTTCTTTGTTTGCCTGCCTCAAATTTCCCGCCTCAGAGATGAAGTCTGGCTACACCGCCCCCCACCCCCTCAGCAGGGAACCGGGTCTCGGTTCTTTATGCCACGCCTCAAACCGACGGCACCGACCCCACCGATTGCCAGGGCACCCGCAGGGCCGACACCGCCGGCCGGGACTCGGTCTTTCTTTTACCCAACTTCTCCCTTCTCAAGAACCCGCATACCTCGGCATACGGGCCCTCCACGGAGGGACTGTCCTCCCATCCCTACCACATTCCCCGTCTTCTAGCTTCTTCTTCCTTGAAGACGGGGAATGTAGTAGGGATGCAACTTAGTAGGCGTACAAGGAAATCATGTCGTGTCCACATCGGTTTTTTTTCATAAGTTATACAACTTGCAATCAACAAATTTCTCTATTTTTAAGAAAAATGATCTCGTATGTCCAGAATTTAAGCTATTTCATAATATTCAAATTGTAAACCTTAAAATATTGTGTTTAATTTAGTTCTGTTTTTAGTTACATAATCCCAGTTTTATTTTTCAGAGATTTGAAGATATTAAGAACATAACTGAATTAACAAGAACATTTAGGTTCCTGTTTTATATCTAATTGACTTATGCATAAACTTTTTCCATTATTTTCAATATTAAAGAATCTTTTTTGAATCTAGCAATGCCAACAATTTTCTAAATCATAGTCGTCACAAGTAAATATGTATTGTAAATTATATAATAAAAATTCAGGGAATTTATATGTGTGCATATGTTGATATTATTACTGAAAATATCAATTCATCAAACAGTTTAATAGGAGAATTTTTGCGCATAACCTATTAATTATTACCACCTGACCTTAGAAGAAATAATAGCAAATTTGAAAAAAATTAAGTTCAATGGAAAGTAACATAAAACTAAATAAAGTATAATCGGGATTATATACTTTAATCTGAAGAATAGGAAGGTATTTCATACACTAATTGGCCATTAGTCTGTGGAATAATGATAGCCAATTAATGATATTTTACAATACGTATCAAAAAGACAGGTATATTTTCAGTATAACGTTTTTAAAAAGTCGGAATAACATATTTTCCAAATCTTCTCATTATTTATTTGTTGTAGCTACAAAAAATAACTGGAAAAAATATCATTAACCAAAAAAAAACTCAAGGTATTTATTTTTAAGATAAAAGTATGTCATCTTTTATCTTAAAAATGAATACCTTGAATATTTTTGTTGCCATATATCTAGAAAAAAACAAAATTTACATTCAGCGTATTTTTTAAAATATTTTATTTATGTAAAATAATTTATAATACTCATGACATATTTTTATATTTATTCTGTTAAGTAACATTAATCCACGAAGTTTCAATATGTTACTAATAAATAACGAACATGTGTATTATTTAAGTACGTACATGTAAAATGAAATTTACTTTGACAGATTTCATTTAATACTCAATATTTCCCAGTATGGAACATATGAACATACAATATGAAGAGAATATTATCACTACAAAAAAAATTGATGTGCACATGAAATGACTTCCTTGTACGTCTATTAAATTACATATACACATTTTTTGCTCCACTTCATATAAACTTATTTCATTTGAAAGTGAGATACGACCCTCTAATTCTTTAATAAAGTGGACGGTTTCACAATTGCATTCTGGGGGACACCACATTGAATCACATTTTTTGTGGTATCCTTATCAGCATTTTATATTAGTTTATATATTAATTTTTTTTTCACGTTTTATGTAGTTATGTGGTGTAACTGAGAATGTGACAGATCCGTATCCATGGACATATCGATTCGAATCAGACTTCGTATACGTATATTTTTTTTAACTTTTTTTAATTTAAATACATTGATTTATTAATAATTATTAACATTTTTGAGTTAACATGAAAAGTACATAAAATGTTACTTCACTAACAACTTCTGATTTTTTTATTGTTATTATTGCATTATTATTTATTGTAATTATTGAATTATTATTTATTGCAATTTTTTTTACAATCAGAAGTTAATAATTATAAATAAATTAATTTAAAAAATATATGTATATGAAGTCGGAATCGAACCGATGTGCCTTCCTCTTGTAAGATCCAAATATTTCATTAATTAAAATTTTATTTGGCTATAACTATGGAACCAATGAAAATAAGAACCACTTATGATATATCGTTGAAAATCACTCAATGAGGGCTTATTATTACTGCAGTTAAGAAAAAGTTCAAAATTTAAATGTTTTGGATTTTGGGCTTTTGGTCCAGTCGATTGCAATAAAAAGGGAAGGTATAACTGGATATTACGACAGTACTAAAACTAAAATTTCAACATTCTACGACTCGTTTTTGAGTATGTGAGATACATACGTTTACGTACGTATAGACGTCACGCCGAAACTAGTCAAAATGGATTAAGGAAAAGTCAAAAAGCATTTCCGTTGAAATCTGAAAACCGAGATTTTTGCGATTACAGTACTCCTTTACTTCGTACAAGGAAGAAAAAATAAAAAAATAATTTTTTTTTTAATATATTATAATTCTTTCTATGGTTGACGGACGCAATTTTGACTAGATTTTAACATTCGAAATTTGATTTACTACTCGCAGAATATTTAATTTATAACATATTATTAATACTACATATAAAGATAAAAATTAAGTGCTGAAAGCGAATGTGGGTCAAGCGCACAGTCGTTTGAATTATACATACCGCCATGAGTGAAGCTTGTAAATTTTTTTGGCTTTTAGGTTTTTCTTTATGTGGAGCAGATTGTATCTTTGTTGGACGCGGCTATTAATGTTAATTAATGTGGTCAAAAACTATTTCTGATGTGGTTTAATCCCGATTATAGTAAATTATTAGTATTATATAGATATGATAGTTGTCTCAATCATTCAAAATGGAGAATTTTTCACAATATTTCAAATTTTGTTAAAAAAAATTGAATCAATCAACTTCATCAAGTATTTTATACAATAAAACATGCCTGATTTGGTTTTTCAAACAGATAAAGAATGTAAATCATTAAAATTGGCTCCATGGTTATAGAAGTAAAGGAAAAAAAAAATAATTTTTCCCAAAAAGTATGATTGGTAAATAACTCGAACCAGTAAAATTAGTTCAACGGTTATCAAGATATTCGATAAAGCTAAAAATATAGGGAATTTCTTTAACAAAATTACCTGATTGGAGCAATTTCCGCACTACGCTGCTAAGTTCACTATTAATTGTTTTCTCAAACGTTCCTAAGAAGATAAGACGATAGACTTTGCCTTGTGCTCAGTATTTTATACAGAGAAGTTTGTTAACAAATCTTTTCTGCAAAAATGTATAAAATGAATTAACCGTTTGTCACCAGAATTTTACCATCTAAGCTCCGAAAAATTGATGTTTTTCAATCGATTAGTGGTTTTAGAATTTAGGCTCACGACTTTTAAAATTTACAGTTATAAAGATCGGTGCCGTTGGACATTGCAAGTATTCATTGGTTATTAATATCAACCTATCAGGTTAAGAAATAGACTACTATTATTATTCTTTGTGTTTTCTTTGGTTTAAATTAGTCAATATCAAGCCAGCGAATAAGCTTTATAATATAAATGGTAAAAACTTGCTTTATCATTCAGCGATAAACGTTTTACGAGTGTTCTTATTGGTGGGAATTCTGAAATGTATCTTTCTATCTTTTTTGAATATTATTTGTATTACAACACCGTAATTTTGATTCAATATTTTTTTTGCATATTTCATACTATAAATATTCTGATAAAAAAATATTAATTTGATACTACGTCACGTGAACTACATTTCTAGTTTCTGTTAACTTTAAACCTCTACGAAATTTTCTGATTAATCTGTTTGCTCATCGTTGGAGTACTGTGAATATTTTGTGGTTTTTTTTAACATCAATCTTTCATTTTGGGACGATTCTTCCACCTCATTCGTATTCCTAACCTTCATTATTTCGATCTGTTAATACTTTTTTCTTTTGAATATATTTAGCTGATCCTTCTGTAAAACCGATGCAGGCATATCACTGTTATCAAACAATAACTGCAGTGTAAATAAGCAACTACATAGTGTAACAACAATAACCTCATCAAGTTATTGAAGTTAACGTACTCCAACAATTTTTACTGCTCGTATAGTTTTAAAATTTCTGATAAATCACACCATTTCTATTATGACCGGATCATTAGTTAACCATTTAGATAAGCACGTAAATAAAAGTATTGAAAAATCTTCGTTAAAATAGTATTTGCCTAATACATAATTAGAAAAACGCTTTGGGTTTTTTGTTCAACTCGAAGTAAATAGGAAAACTTTAAGGGCCGCTCACAACAGCTAAAATACTTTTTTCCATTCTTTTTATCATAGAATTGCATAATTTTCTTTCATGTATTCATAAATATTTACACTTTTTTAAATATAAAAAGAAATAACACGAAATTGTTAACACCTTATGGAAAGAAATTTTTCATAAACGCTATCTGTTTCAGACATTATCAACATTAGTACTATTACAAAGCATAATATTATGCAAACAATTCAAGTACTTGATATTATACTTGAAATTTTTGATAAAAAATGTGATGTGGACACTACATGACTTCCTTGTACACCGATTAAATTACATATACACATTTTACTGAAATGAAAAGAACATAAAATTTTATTTAATTAATAACTTATATTTTTTCGTATTTTTTTTTTATTCTTATTATTGAATTATTATTTACCGTAAACAATTTTTTTTGTAATCAGAGGTTAATAATTATTAATAAATCAATATATTTAAATAATGAATGACTAAATTTAAACAAAAAATCTTAAATGGAGGAATACCTCATTAACATAAATATTTTATGTTAATGATAGGATAAAATATAAAGGTAATATTTCTACATGATTAAGATGTACTCCGTATCTGTTTTACGAGAGTACAATAATAACAGATACAATGACAGAAAATGTGACAATGTGACACAAATAAGTTTGCTTGAACATTAAAATTAAACATTAAAATATGAAAAGGCTGTATGACGATTGTATATATATGTAAAGTTAGATATAGTATTCCAGTATATGTAAACATTATTATACAGGATATTGCAGGATATATTTAGTCCTGCAATCATTAACTTAGTATGAACATATTTTTTTTTCTGTTTAGTCTCTGGAACCACCGTCAGGATTACTTCAGAGGATGATATGTGGGAATGTAAATGAAGTGTAGTCTTCTACAGTTTCAGGTCGACCATATCTAAGATGTGTGGTTAATTGAAACCCAACCACCAAAGAACACCGATATCCACGATCTAGTGTTCAAATCCGTATAAAAGTAACTGTTTTACTAGGATTTGAACCTTAGAACTCTCGCATGTGTATATATACACACACACAGCTGTCTTCGAAATCAGCTGATTCGCGAAGACGCGTTCACTATTAGACCAACTCGGTGGTTTAGTATGAACATCTTAGTTTTATACTGGAAGGAAATAGGAAATCCAATAAGTTAATAGAAGAAATATTTACATGTAAAATTGATATTTATAATACATAAAAATTGTTTTTATTTTATAAATTATTATTCTTTAAGAGACAACTTTGTAATATCTTTGTAGAGCCAGGCCCAAAACACTTCAATAACGATATTTTTACTCTTATCTCTGTAGAAGTTTTGAAAAAGAATGAGGTTAAAATCAAAATGTTTCAGTCATCATGAATAATTATAAGCGATTCACACGGGAAAAGGAACGGAAACTATTTGATACCATTAAGTTATTTACGTATCATTTATAATAAAATGTACTTTTAAAAAAAATGTTTGAATTTTGCAAAAGAGTTTTGTCCATTATCGAAGTGTTTTACTTGCTCCTAGAAGCAGGTAAAGGGAGGTCCTTTAATTAAAGAGACCAGAGGTCTTAGGAGACAAGGGATAAACCCCAAAAAATATTGATCTTCTTTTTTAAGTTGTACATGCCTGTTCTAATAAACATTTTCCAAAATAGGAAGAATTCAGATTAACCAGAAAAAATACTTGAATAAATTTCACGACTTAACTTAAAGATATTTAAAAAAATAAAAATCTACATAGAGAACATAGAGCTAAAATTTAACAGCTGAGCAACGTAATCCTATTAAAACCCTCTATTGATCGGATACAAAGGTAATATTGTATTTCTAAAAGGAGTAAATTATTTACTGCTATCAAATCCCAGTTTTTCTTACGGTTGTGATGCGCGTATAGCACCTGAGATACAAAACGCATAATAAAGGCTTTCTCCATAATAAACCGACTCTGAGATTCAACACCATTTATCTTAATTAAGTATATTGTGCATTCAGTACCTGTAGTGAATAAATATAGATGTAACTCTTACAGCTGAATTTCACGTATATTCTTTGGTTAAAATTCAGATTAGTAGGATTTAGATCTTGTTATTAAAAATTAATTGTTAGGAATCGTTTTTGAGCATAGAAAAAAGTACCCAATGAATTGGGTATATACAAAAAAGTACGTGGTCTGACATTTCTTTCTGAAATTTGTTAAAAATTTTTGCTTTTAATAACTCGATTCATCTATAACATACTTTATTCAAATTAGAGATAATTAATATCAAAAAAGGGACTTATTGAAAAATGTTTTTTAAATGTTGATTTGATTGGAAAAGGTCTTTTGAATGAGAATAAACGTGTATTTACTTTAGGGTTCTGTCGTCTATGTTCAATAATAATTGATTAATAAGACAATATTGAATAACAATAACAATTCCGGAACTAAAAATTTGTTAATATTCAACAAATTTTACCAGTTTTTGTTAGAAAGATTTTGTTTCATTCGCGATTTTTGGATTTTCTTCAGACACTACGGCCGTACAGTAAAAAAAATATCGAAAGGTTATTTCAATTATCAAACTCTCGATTACTTTTTTTTGGTAATGTCTATTATTAAAGTTTAAAAAAATATTTAGTTTTTATTGTTTGTATGTAAAGAAAATTTTTGTGTGGGATTATTTTTCTTATAACATATATTTATATGAAAACAATAAGTTTCCATAAAATCAAAAAGCGAATTTGTTTTCCTAAAATTCTTTTTTTCGTTATTTTACCATGAAAATTGATACAGACCGACTAGTTATTTGTAAGTTCTCTTTCATTTTACGTAATACAATACCAAACGGGATTTTAAATTTTCTTAGAAAATAAAACATGTAAAAAATGGTTTGTAAAGGATCAAAATCAATTTGATAGCTTTTAATTCGTTATTCTCCTTTAACTATTACATTTTTACTGACATTTTTTTCTCCCTCTATGAATCATGAGACCTTGCCGATGGTGAAGGGGCTTGAGTGCTCAGTGATGCAGAGTAGCTGGAGTGAAGGTGCAACTATATCGAAAGGTATATGTTGAGAGCCAGACTAAGGAATGATTCCTGAAAGAGGCAGCACCTATTTCAGTAGTTGTTAAGGGCATAGGTTAGGAGGACTTAAACGGCCACATCATCACTCAATCTTCTGAGTACTGCGCAGCTGAAAGCAATGGTAAACTTCAGCCGCTTTTTTCCAAGAAAATGTAACTGTCTGAATTTTCATGTAACAAAGATGGAGATGCCTTCCTTGATAAAATATTCCAGAGGTAAACCAGTCCCCCATTCGGATCCCCGGGTGGAGACTACTAAGAAAAGGGTCACCAGAAAATTAAAAAATAATATTTTACTAGTTGGAGCGTGGAATGTTAGAAGTCTAAAAAAGGTTGGTAGGTTAGAAAATTTAAAGAGTGAAATAGGCAGATTAAATGTAGTTGCAGTAGGAATTAGCGAGGTTTGGTAAGAAGAGGAAAACAACTTTTGGTCAGGTGATTTTAGAATAATTAACACAGCTTCAAATAAAGGGCAGGCAGAAGTAGGTTTCGTAATGAACAAGAAGATAGGGAAGACAGAAGAGTATTTCAAAATGCATAGCGGCAGAATCACTGTTATAAGGATTAAATGAAAACCTAAGTAGACAACGATTGCTATGTCTATATGCCTACAAGTGCCCATGATGATGATGAGATAGAGTGTGTACACAAAGAAATTGATGAAGCAAATAAACCCATAAAAGCGGGATGAAAATTAATTAATAGTTTGAGACTGGAATGCAAGCATTGGAAAAAGCAAGGAACGGAATATTGTGGGTGAATATGGGCTGGGCAAAAGGAATGAAAGAGGGGACCAACTTATTGAGTTTTGCATGAAGTATAATTTAGTAATTATACATCATCACTCAATCTTCTGAGTACTGCGCAGCTGAAAGCAATGGTAAACTTCAGCCGCTTTTTTCCAAGAAAATGTAACTGTCTGAATTTTCATGTAACAAAGATGGAGATGCCTTCCTTGATAAAATATTCCAGAGGTTAACCAGTCCCCCATTCGGATCCCCGGGTGGAGACTACTAAGAAAAGGGTCACCAGAAAATTAAAAAATAATATTTTACTAGTTGGAGTGTGGAATGTTAGAAGTCTAAAAAAGGTTGGTAGGTTAGAAAATTTAAAGAGTGAAATAGGCAGATTAAATGTAGTTGTAGTAGGAATTAGCGAGGTTTGGTAAGAAGAGGAAAACAACTTTTGGTCAGGTGATTTTAGAATAATTAACACAGCTTCAAATAAAGGGCAGGCAGAAGTAGGTTTCGTAATGAACAAGAAGATAGGGAAGACAGAAGAGTATTTCAAAATGCATAGCGGCAGAATCACTGTTATAAGGATTAAATGAAAACCTAAGTAGACAACGATTGCTATGTCTATATGCCTACAAGTGCCCATGATGATGATGAGATAGAGTGTGTACACAAAGAAATTGATGAAGCAAATAAACCCATAAAAGAGGGATGAAAATTAATTAATAGTTTGAGACTGGAATGCAAGCATTGGAAAAAGCAAGGAACGGAATATTGTGGGTGAATATGGGCTGGGCAAAAGGAATGAAAGAGGGGACCAACTTATTGAGTTTTGCATGAAGTATAATTTAGTAATTGCCAACTCCCAGTTTAAAAATCATAATAGAAGATATACACATGAAAAAAGCAAGGTGATACTGCAAGGTATCAGATAGGTTATATCATAGTTAAGCAAAGATTTAGAAATCAACTTGACTGCAAAGCTTACCTTGGAGCAGACATTGATAGTGACCATAATTTAGTGGTAATGAAATGTACATTTGAGGAAGAGGAGGTAAAGAAGATTTTTGAGGAGGACATTGCAAGAGGTCTGATTAAAAAAACATAAGGTAGAAAATGTAGAAGAATGGGAAAATGTTAAAAAGGAAATTCTTAAATCAGCAGAAGCAAACTTAGGCGAAAAGCAAAGAGAAATGATAGAAAACCTTGGATGTCAGAGGATGTATTGCAGCTTATGGATGAACATAGAAAATATAAGTGGAAAGAGAAATGAACACTGGTAGAATAGACGAAACATACGGAAAAGTTAAGGAAAATTTTGTGGTACATAAAATTTACATAAAGATGGTACATGAATTTATAATATAAAAGGAAAAGTCGTTAATAAATTGAAGTGATACTTAAATTGATAATAAATTGAAATTGATAATTAATTGGGTGTAATAAACTGAGATCTGAATTTCAGAGAGCGTTAAAAGATTTGAATGGCAGAAAGGCTCCTGGAATAGTCAGGATACCTGCAGAATTACTGCGCAGTGCAGGTGATGAAGCAATTGATAGATTATACAAACTGGTGTATAATATTTATGAAAAAGATGAAGTCCTGTCAGATTTCAAAAAGAGTGTTATAGTTATGATACCAAAGAAAGCAGGAGAAGTTAAATGTGAAGAATACAGAATAATCAGCTTAACTAGCCATGTAACAAAAATCTTAACTAGAACTCTGTACAGAAGAATTGAGAGGAGAGTGGAAGAAGTGTTAGGAGAAGACCAATTTGGTTTTAGGAAAAGTATACGGACAAGGTAAGCAATTTTAGCACTCAGATTAATAGTTAAAGGAAGATTAAAGAAAAACAAATCACTTAATTGGCATTTATAAACTTTTGCATTCAATAACATAGACTGGAATAAAATGTTCAGTATTTAAAAAAAAATTAGGGTTGAAATACAGAAATAGAAGAACAATTGCTAACATTTACAGGAACCAAACAGCAACAGTAATAATTGAAGAACATAAGAAAGAAGCTGTAATAAGAAAAAATGTTCGACAAGGAAGTTCCCTGTTACTTTTTAATCTTTACATAGAGCTAGCAGTTAATGATGTTAAAGAACAATTTAGATCCAGAGTAACAGTACAAGGTGAAAAGATAAGATGCTAAAATTTGCTGATAATATTAGTAATTCTAGCTGATAGTGAAAAAGATTTAGAAGAAACAATGAACGGCATGGATGAAGTACAACGCAAGAACTGCCGCATGAAAATAAATAAGAATAAAATGAATGTAATGAAATCTAGTAGAAATAATGAAGAAATAATAATTAAGGCATCCTGGAATAGTCGCTTTAATATTGGAGGGACAGACAGAAGGCAAAAACTGTGCAGGTAGGCAACGTTTGGTATATATAAAACAAATTATTAGGATTGTAGAAGGTACACCGAAATGAAACAACTAACACTAGATAGGTAATCTTGGAGAGCTGCATCAAACCAGTCAAATGACTGAAGCCAAAACAAAAAAAAAACATACAATTTATAAATAATACCCATTTTCTAAAACTTTGAACATTTTTAAAATGTGTATTTATAGAATAATACATTTTATGTAAATATATGTTTATACCTTTACAGCAACTTATAAAAACTGACTGATAGATTTATCAACGCCCAGCAAAAACTACTGAAGATAAATTGATGAAAATTTGAAAACATATTCTTCTTATGATTGAAATATACACTAAGAAAGGATTTTTGAAATTCCAAGTTTAAAGGGTTAAAATGTAGTAACAATGAAATTTACTATTTCTTTAATTTCTCAGTAAACAATGATTGAAGATAACAACTTGATTTTTAGTATAGTCTTCATGTGATTTAAAAAGTAATCTCTATAATTTTTTGAAATTCATAGTTTAAAGGGTTAAAATGGATTTTGAATTTCTTGTGAAACCCGGCTATATTTTTTAATTTGTCAGTATCAGTGAAAATATCAACTTGATTGTTGAAGTGGGTAATTTTTATATAAATATCTAAAAACTAATTTCTAGATTTTTCTAAATTCGACCTTGAAAGGGATGAAGAAAAGTAAGAATATCTGCACAATGATTGCAAATTTTCCCCACTTCCTACTATAATAAACAAGATATTCACTAGAATGGGGCTTGCAAATACTCTTCATATAAATATCTAAAAAACCATTTTCAAAATTTTTTGAATTTTGATTTTTTAAGGAGTGTGACTGTGTACAATGCGACGGCTCAGCCAACACAAAACACAGCCATTGTTACTGTATGTGCAACGCGACTGGCTGCATCTGCCTCTGGTTACTTCACTAAGAAACATAAAATAAAAGTAACTGAAAAATTATTAAAAAAAAAATTAGAAAAGAAGTACGTCCTTCCTAGTGGTGTTTGTTGGGGAACGCCTAAGAACCGAGCAAAATACATTTTTACCCATACAAAGTATGGGTAACCAGTTACAATTACCATGTAACAATATCGTTAAGATGGAGGCCGATTGTTTCGAAACCCACATTCTTATGTCACTCAGAGTTTCGGGTCCTGTACTCACCAAACTGTTGCTCTGAAAAAAATAGTATACTAATATTTTTTTTAATTTAACAGGCTTTAATTTTTATTTATCATTACTATCCGCACAAGCATTTGTTTAATGAACAAAGAACACAAAAATATCTGCCAAAGTAGTTTACAAGCAACTCCTGAAATAAAAATATATTAAAAACAACTCTTTTTAGTGCTACATTCTAAGTCAGGCCTTATTGGGGCCAATTATATTTAAGCGTTAGGTAATAATTTGTTATTTATCTATATCCCTTCTATATTATTAAAAAAGACTTTTATTTACTGTTTTATCATGATTTAATGAAAATCTAAAAACAATATTAAAAAATAATATTAACAAACTTTATTAATAAACTTATAAGTTTATTGATAAAAAAAAAAATTATATATATATAAATATAACATGTCGATAGTCATTCATAATTAACGCCCAGCAAAATGTGCTGAAGATAAATCAATGGAGATTTTACGCATGTTCTTTTTATGATATATCTGTTTGTCTGAAGTCACTGTTCAGTGTATCATTTACTCATTATTATTACTTTTAAAAAAAAATTTTTTAACCTCTGGGCCCACTGTTAGGTATTACTTCAGAGGATGAGGTAGATGATTTGTAGTGTGTGAAAATGCCTTGCCTGACTGGGATTTGAACCCAGGATCTCCAGATGAAAGGCCAAGACGCTACTACTCGCGCCACAGAGGCTGGCTCCTTATTATTTATAATCAAAGAAACTGCTCTCCTCTTATTCATTAATGTATATTAATTGTTACAACTCAGTTTATAATAATATAAATAAAAATATTACTATAATATAAATAATAAGTAGTAATATTATTAGATTACTAATAATATTATTATTATATGATTGAATACAGCTAACATATACATACAGAAAATTACTTATAACATTTAACAATGTACACTTTATAATCTTTGTATCAATCATTATTAAAACATTAAAGGATTCTACATATATACTAGTGAATGTAGTGTATATTTATTTAGTGTTATGAACAACACTGTTTATTACTAATCGAGCATACATATTTTTTGGTTCTCCGATGGCGGATATTGAAGGTTCTACAATACATAATTAATAACAGAGAAAGAAATTATTGAAGATTCAGATAGCATTCAATATTGGAATTTGGTCTGCAACATTTCATATTATTATTTTAATTCATGTATAATTTATTTTCATTAATATTATTGTCATCAAAAAGTAATTACTATACAGAGAGGAGGTACCTTCATTAACTTAATTTAATTCTGAAATAAGCAAAGAACGATACTGTAAAACTTAACATTATTTCAACTATTTTATCAAAGTGTTATTCATCAAAGGGATATTTCTAATTAATTGCCCTTTTTACAATAGTAATTTATGCCATCATAATTATTGTCATGTCAGACATTGTATAACGGAAACAAATATTTCTTGTTATAATCACATTAAATAGTAACTCAAAACAAACTAATTTACTGACTTACTCAAACAAACTTACTGAAACAGGTCTTCTTGCATGAAACAGAAAGGAGCTCACATCAAAATGAAATCAGGTGTATTGAGAATATTATGTTGGGTAAATTACAAAAATTAAACATAGCTCGTTTGCCAAAGTATTGGACTTTAATTTATTACTTAAATGGATTTTTGGTTTCTCTTCAAAACTTAAAGATTAGTAACCTTACATTGATTAAAGAAAATTCAATATCATGCAACATAATGTTATAACATAATACAGTAATATAATAATATTGTAACATAATGCAATTCATCATGTTATAATGATTTTATAAACATGAAATCATAATATTAGTACACTGAATTTATCACTACATTTTTCACAATTAAGATATATAAAAAGCAAAGCTAATACAGTTCTTAATGAAATCTATAAAATTGACAAAGCTTTGAATGAAACTGATTTAGATTATTTAAAAACTAAATCTGAATATATAAAACACAATATTAGATACACAACATGTAATGATATGGAACTTGATTTAGATGTAGACACTATATTATTTTCTTATGAAAATGTTTTTGACGCATTACATAAATGTTCACTAAACATACCCATTTTCCATGTATTTTTGTGAAAAATTATGCTTCAAAATAGAAGTAACATCAGTAATCTTTGAAAACTACTAAAAACAAAATCTTGGTCAAAATTAATGAAATATACCCAATCTTTGGGATTAGAATGGGATTATGTATGTGCATATTGTTTACAGAACAATATGATTTTCAGTATCAAAGATGCAATTGATTTGTTAGTTAATTACTAACACATTACGTATTAACTGGACTATGAACCACATTATATTTCTTTCAGTAAATAATAATAGTAGTGAATAATTGTTAACAATAACAGTTCATATTTTTACTGAAGTATACCAACATTAATAAATTACAGTCTTTAACTCAAACACTAATTTTTAAACAATACATTAATTATTTCAGTATCGTAGCAGATGATAAGAAGAAGGGGAAGCAACACTAGGCCGTAGATAGAAGAGTATGTGTGTTGACGACAACAGGTAGTGTGCAAGTGTTAGTGCTGGAAAGAAACAGCATAAATGGGAAGTTTGGGAACGATTAGAGAAACGTGGGGAATTCGGGAACAAAAACATAACACTGATATTTTTTTTTATAAACAAGCAGACCATTAAAAAAATTACCTAAGACTGATATGATAGTTTCTGAATACGAACAAGTTGAGGAATGACATCATCGCAGATAAAGATAATTAGACTTTTAGAAACTTTGACAACAGCATTAAAATTGGTGAGAACAAAAACAGTTATTTAATTTGGCTAAATAGGAATTGTTTTTATAAATCATTACGACCACAGCAGACAAAATAGAAAATTACGGTGAACTTGACACTACGAAAAGACCTTGAATTTATTGGATTAAAGCTACTTTACATTCTTTGGAAACTCAATATGGGCAAAAGAAAACAGCTATAATGAATTAACAATAAGGCCAACAATTAATGATAAAGTTTGACTATTAAGGTTAGAAATGAGTCTAAACACATATAACCCTGATCTAGAAATAAAATGCATTTATAATTTGAGTGAAAGCTATAGTTTGTACAATGGTAAACCAATCATTTTTAAAAAAAAAAGAATTGTAACAGTCATTGTCTGGGTTACAGTGCAATGACCTAACAAGTATACTCTAATATATACAAGATTTTGTCAGGTTATTTTAGTATTCAATAAAAATTTATAATAGTTTTATTGAAACTATGTCAAATGACTATGTTAAAGGTAAAGATGTTCACATCAATCTGATTTAAAATGTGAAATAGGTACTGTATTTGAAGACATGAAATTTTTGCAACGTAGCTTGAATTGCAATTTAATGATTTTTCAAGAAAAATACTGAGCTTTAAATCAATCCCAAATCAGAGTTTAAATGAGTTAAATATTAAAACAACAGCTCCAAAATCAATGCTTTATTTTAAAACAAATAACACACTATGATGAAAAAAGAAGTTAAAACAAACAAAGCAGTTGTTAAAAATACCAATAAAAATATTTAAGATAATAGATTTAAATTTATCAAGAATATTTGTTCATCTATTAAGCAACGTATATTTAATAACTTTTCAGAAATTGAAAATAATAAATAAAAATCATGATTTGAAACTGGCAATACATCGGGTTGAATGTAGAAAGAAATCTACGTGGAATTATTTAGATCTAAAAGAAAATGGTCATTTTAATAAAGGTTATTTTATTTCAAATACCAGTAAGAATATAAATCCAAATGCATATTTAGATATCAGAGATGAAAAGTGGTTACCAAATTTGAATAGATCATATTTAATTAATAATAAACAAAAAAAATATTCTGTTTTACTTGTGAATTAATTATATAGAATCTCTTTGGGAGAATTATGTATATAGTATCTCTGATAATAATAGCAATGAAAAAGATAAGTTGAGTTGCAAAAATAATGTAGTAGAAACATCAGGTTGGATTTATATATTAATCATTTGTACTATTAATATTCACATTCATCATAGCATACTCAGGTTAAATAAACATAAACAATAAATGAACTGGAATCATTAATTCAATCAATTTAAACTGTTTGTAACGGTTCAAACTGCTTGTGACCAATAAATTAATTACTGAATTTGTCCAATTGCAATTTGATGAACATAAATAGCATAGAAGAATCATTTACACTACATTTCTGTTCAGTTAACTCAAGACTTATTATAAATTGAAATTCTCTTATTAGCCTTCCTAATTTGATCAACTACCTGATTGTCAATTCTTATGGTGCTTCTAAAAATTATACATCAGATAAATACAAAAACAAGGGTGATTATCATGTTGATTCATTGATTATGTTAACAGGATATCAAATAATTGTAAATTTTAGATTAGAGTTAATGATTGATGGTAAACAATTAAATTGCCAAAAATCATCAAAGAATCTTTAATAGTATAAAGAGATAGCAAATGTTTTATAATAAAACTGTTACTGTAATCTGATTATAAATGTTATATTTCACTACAATATTGCAATAAGATTCTGATTTGTATAAAATTAAAATGATTTGTATTTTGGTAAATCTGGAGGTTTACTACGTACTTCTCATTTATAAATATTACTGTGATTCAATCTGTCCAATTATGATTCTTATTGGTGGGCATAGGTCAGAACCCAAGTTCAACAATTTGGTCAGTTACCATCTTTAGAATGATTCCTTACTGAACTTGTGCAATAGACCATGGCGGCTCAATATGATTTATCATGGCAAGCAGAGGTTTAAAACCCATAAAAGCATAACATAAAAAAATTTTTATGTTATGCTTTTTATCATTACTAAGGCTTATCTCATACTTTATATGTCTTGCTTACAAAGCTATTCATATGGAATAAGTATATGACTTGACTTAAGTCATTTAATGCAACTTTTAAAAAATCCATATCAATTAGGGATATATTTTTTTAAACCTCCGATTCCACAGTTAAGTATTGCTTCAGAGGATGAGGTTAATGATTTGTAGCATGTGCTAAAATGCCCCATCCCCCGACCGGGATTCGAACCCAGGATCTCCGGGTGAAAGGCTGAGATGCTACCACTCGTGCCACAGAGGCCGGCCAATTAGGAGTATACCTACTCAAGTATTTTCTCAACAGTTCAGACAAAAATATTGTTAATAATTTAACTTTTAATTTGAGTCATTATCTTTGGGACATTTCATTGGATTACATTCACGTCTTGCCTGAAACTAATTTCCAAAACATTCCAATTAATCACTTAGGTCATTGCAATTACTTCAAAAATAGATTTACTGTTGCTAATATAATTTCATTGATTTGTTTTCTCAATTTCTCAAAAATATGATTATTAATGTATTCATAACTATTGTATCATTGTTTATAACTAATTTGTATATTTATATCATATTAATTTGTTTTCACATTCATGTTATTTACACTCTTGGACATTCTGATTACTATACATATATATCCACCTTTTATCATGTACTTATATACATGAGGAGTAGGTATATGTATACAACATTGTATACATAAACATTAAGAGTACTTACTATTCATTAAAATTCTTGGACTTTTGTATGCGGAATGTCCCACTTTTCATTACAATGTATGCAGACTTCCCGATTGTATGTGGAATATCCGAAGATTTATTACTAGACTATTTATCATTTACTCAAAGTGCATACAGCACCAGAGTATTTAATCATTTATTTTCAATGCCCAATACATTGCATAGGTATGATACAACGCTACATTATTTATTCTATCATTAAATATATTGACTGAGATTTTTTACATATTAAGAAGATACACATGGGCTTTATGACCATTATTCTACTATATGTGAAATGAATATGTATGCAGTTTTAAGCCAAGCATTATTATTTAATATCATTACTATACATAAACATTATAAGTATTACTATATTTAACTGATATCACATTTAATTTTATTTCTTGTTGTGTAATATGGCATAAACTACACAGCATTGTATATTATATTATTTATTCAATGACATAATTGTATAATACATTCAATACAATTACACTGCTGTGTGTGACATACTGAGATAACAAATCAAGCATCATTATTATTTTCATTATGTTATTATAACATTTCTTTTTAATATAAAAAAAAAAAAATCATCTGATTTTTGCGAGTAATATATTCAAACTCTTCAATCATTTTTGTTTTTTGTTTTTTTTTCTGTTTAACCTTTGGGACCACAATTAGATATTGCTTGAGAGGATGTGATGAATGATTCTGTAGCATGTGTGAAAATGCCATGCCTGACCGGGATTCAAACCCAGGACAATCATTTATAATCAAAGAAACTGATTGCCTTCATCTTATTCATTAAAGTATAGAAATTGTTGCAACTCAGTCGGCCTAAGTGACCAGCTGACATTTAGCTATACTTAATACAGATAACATATACATACAGAAAATTACTTATAATATTCATAGATAAATTAATCATTTATATATTCATGTACAATTTATAATCTTTGTATCAATCATTCATTAAAGGATCCAACATAAATACAGTGAATGTTGTGTATATTTATTTAGTGTTATGAACTAGCACCACTTATAAATTAATCACTTGCTGAGAAATGATTTATTTAAATTAAGAGTTTTAAAAGATTTAAAATGGAATTTTTATTTTTTTTTAATTTCACAGTAGCAAACAAAGATACCAACTTTATTTTTTGTGTGTCTAATTAATAATGTGAAAATATAAATACCTGTTTCTATATTTTCTGAAATTCGATCTTGAATGTGGTAAAGAAGGCAAATTAATTTTGAACAACGATTGAAAATTTTCCCCATTTCCAGCTACATAACCAACACAGCTTTTATGACAAATGTTTAGAATGATGAAAGAAATCTTAACTATATGAATGTTCTTTAATATGAGAATTGTTTTTTAGGAAAGAAAATTAAAAAAATGTCAGAGGTGGAAACAGGAAGAGGAAGAAAGCGCTTAACAAGATTTCCTGTTGATCAAAAAAGTTTATATTGGAAACTTTTCTTTAGTTTTACTAAAGAAAACTGAATCATCTTTGTATTTATTTTCTACACACATTTTGATTGAAAGAGTATGTTTAACATTTTCCAAATCTGTTATTTCCAAATGATTGCACACATTATTTCTTTTCTGAATTTTCAAAACAAAGATCGTTTTGTCATATGAGTTAGATAGACAAATAATTTATCACTGCCAAGAAACTGAAGTATATGTAATCAGAGAGCAGTTTCTTTTGGTGTCTAATAAGACCACAAGTAAAAATTGAGTGATTAGATTATTCTACGTTAACAAGAACGAGATATGTTATTTTTTTTTACTATGGTCAATGAAAATAGAGTAACTAATGTGAATTTGTACACCCTTCAGCCTTCATTTACTGTTAAAATGGTACGAGTATAGAGTTCAAATTATATTCGATTGTAAACTTCAAAACATCCATGTAATATGATTTTTAGAATTTTTAAAGTGGCTTTTTCCTTTTCCTTAAGTACAGTCTTAAGTACAGTTTTCCTTATGTACAGTCACGTACTGTACATTTCTAGAGGTGAATATTCTGTTGTAAGATAACATAGTGCAATTCTACAGTTGTTCTGCATCAAAGACGTTGAACAATTCTCAACTTCCGTTTGTTTAGGTGTTTATAATTGTGGGATCTTCTATCCACATACCTATTTGTTGTAATTAATCCTGCACAACATTTGGAATTTACAGTTGATTTATTATGAAATGGCTTTCATTGACAATCAGAACTTCAAAGTATTAATTAATATAGAATAATTAGATAGCTTTACTAATCATTACTGTCCTGATTTAGTCCTCATTCAACATCCTAACTCTGACAGAATTTATATATTCTCTTTGATCCACAGTTACAGTTTAACAATATATAACTACTACATCATTTATAAATGACTCAGAAACTACAGAATAAATTAATATCGTCTCTAATCTCTCTGGTTTTTATTTATATCCTTAAAGTTTCTTTCTTCTAAATATAGTTTTATCTTTTAAAACAAATTTGCCCCCTTTCAGTTAGTTTTCATCTAAACTTTGACAGATTTTTTCCATTTAAAAAAGAAAAATTCAATTTGGATTATAATAAACTTTTGGTATTTTTATTTATTCAGTTTTAAATGTATTCAGTAATATAATCCTCTCAGTATTTAGTTGACATAACATGTACCTCAGTTTGTAGGTTGAACATACTTTAAAACTGAAACTTTAGATTTTTAATTTTATCTCTTTGAGCTTAACTGTATTTTACTACATTTAACTATAATTTTACGATAAAATAATAAAATAAATCCTTATTGTTGTAATAATAATTTGCTCTACAGAAAAGGTTTTTTGACAAAAGTTATTAAGTCTGGAAGTAATACGCACAATTCCCTTCATTGTAAATAAATTTTGTAGCATTACTCTTTGCCAATTTATTTAATTAAAGACCGTTAAAAAATGCACTTATCAATAAACAAACTGCAGCAAAAATTAGAGTTTTCTATAAATATGAAAAAAGCGTTAGATTTTTTCGATCATTATATCCAATGTAAAGACAAACATACTTGAAATAAATATTTATTGACATACTTATCCAAAACTCATCTAATCCTCTCATAAGAAAATACGGACCTTTACACACGTTCTGTATCAGATTTTACACAACGTCCATGTTGGCTGAAAACTGTAATAAAATATCCAGCAGAAGTTTAGCGGCAACCGCTCCCAACTGAAAAGATTGTTATTTTATGAAAAACATTATCAACATCTTCAAATCCCTTCGATGTAACTTGAAATACATTCAAAGAAATACAAAACGTACCTCATAAAATTAACGAGCTAAATGAACTTACACAACGAATATGATCACAACGAATTTGATTAAAAGAGAAACAATTTCTTTTCTGATGAAACTTAACTAGCTGCATGCTAAACGTACTTACTGCACGTTTCAATGTAAGATCGTTTACATCAACGCCATCCATTACATTATTACTTACGAATGAGTTGCATCATAGTTGTAAAAATATATTCGAGAAGTACAGTTTTGTCATGCCGATCAATTATTTATTTAAAAAAAAAATAATCTGAGATCAATCTACCTAATTATTTTTCAGTAAACTCAATCTTTTTAGCGTAAATTTGAAAACCCACATTTCTTATCTTTTGTGATTTCCCTTTTTACAAGGTTTTTTTGACAAAGGTTGATTAGCATAGAATGTAAAGAAATATAAATTACTTTTTACAGAATAGCTGAAATGCAGAGAATGCTCAAATGCAGTCTTTGAAATATCTGTGGAGTAGGAAAGTTTCATAATTTTACCTATCACATTACATTATATTTTAGCCGTAATATTTAATTTCAACCTAATCTAAACATTAATTATAACATCAATATTTATAATACATATTATAAGTTTTAGATGTTCTCCTAATGCTATACAAATAATTTATTTTGTTTAGAAATAATTCCGTCATTCAATGCACGGTATCTCACAAAGCATCTGGATTCATAATATTTATCGATAAGTTTTTTTCGCGATTCTATCAAACAGTTGTCTATTTTTTTTTTCTTTTTGTAATAGAATAAAGAAGACAATATTGATATCAGGGTTAAACACAATATTTTTACGCTTTCAGTGACTGTTAATAGATAGATAGCTTCTACTAGTGGGGATGCCTAATAGAAAATTCTGTATCAGAACTTAAACTGGTAATATTTTCGTTGACTGTCCCAAATAGAAGTAAAGATTAATCGTAAATAAAAATTACTTTTTTCCAACTGCTTCAAAATAAAATTAAATAAGCTTATGCACTCTCTTTTGTATTTTGATTTTTAATGGTTGTGTATGAAATTAATTATCCTTAAACGAGCCTATAATGAGATAGCCATTAATGCACAGATGCAAAGTAAGTTACGACACGACCCTTGACAAATGGCGTAAACTTGGGTAGAGTGCACACCAAATTTTTTCTATGGCTGAGAAAATATTGAGATTATTGATTTAAATCAATGTCGAAACACATCGTTTATGGTTTTTTTATTAAAAAAAAAAAAAACAAACAATTATACAATACATTTCTGTGGCAATAGGTTATTAGTCATAAGTTCTTCCTTTTCCTTAATTTCGATCGGTGTTAACAGATATTTCTTCCTCAGAATCCAACATAATTAACAAAAGGATAGACAGTGTAATATAGAAACATAAGTTACCTATTTTGGTGTACTTTCAAATTAAACCCTCTGCTTGCTAACTACTAAACTGAATAAAATCAAAGTAAAAAAAAAAAAAATAGCTGATACATTAGACTATACCTACTTATGATTGTTCAATGGCTGAAAAGAGTAAGCTTTTTATTATCATAATGAAAATCTGTTTAATAATGACCCTCATTACGAACATATTCCAGCCGCGTAATTCAAACGTTATAATATAGTGTAGTCGTACAAAAAAAAATTATTATGTTAAGACCACATATATAATCAACCAATAAAGTAAATAAATTGATTGAATAAATAAAAGCGATGTTAAAAGAATATGGTGTAATTATTAATTTTGTCAGTATGCTTCTATGACAGTGTAATGCTGTATGCTTCTAAACGCTGTCATTTTTAGATACTATGTATCTCTCTTCTTTTTTTTGTGGGGGAAAATTAAACATTTTTCATCGAAAATTAATTTTATTTACAATCGCCAATTAAAGACTTGGCTATAATTAAATATTAGGAAAAGATATTTATAACAGGAAATTAGTACCCATTATACCGAAATTGATTTCAGTAAAAGAGTATTCTATAGATGTTTTTTTATAAAAAGAATGAATGAATAATTAGATGATATTAGAATAAATGAACTGCTATTGATAAGAGTAAACAATACAAATGATAAAAAAATAAATTTACAAAATCGTGGAATATGTGTGACAGAAAAGTAATTTAATAATTAATTTATCGTACTGAACAGACGGTCAAGTATTCTTTTTAATCTGAACTAGTCTGGTAGGGTGAACTCTAAATTATAGTTAAAATAACATGTTAACCAGTTAGTTTAATGTTTAATGCTTTAAAATTGAATTATTTTTTTGTACTGTTTTTGTTCTCTACACACATGATGATACCTGACACTTGTTTAATGAATCAATTTTAATGTACCATGGGTCAATTGTGATCATTTAAAAAATTTCGAATGAAATCATTGGATAATTTTAATATTTGATTTAAATGGATAATTTAAATAAATTTATTATTTTTCGATTTTTGTAAAAGATTAAGTAAAATTTGTTATATGAACACATGTCATGCTATATAACATAATTCCCTCAATAAGTAGTTTAATAATTTTACTATTTTAGTTAATATTACTACGCCATCCTCAGGAACGAGTAATATAATTTATAAATGTTTACTTCACATATCTATAATTTTAATGAAACAAATTTTAAAGTAAATATAACAATTGATCGTCAAGGGGTTAAAATAAATACAAATTAATTAGTAAGAAGGTCACAATTGTTTTGCAGAATGTTAATCAAGACTTACTTAATCACGCCTAACACATTTCTTTGATGTAATTTAACGAAAAGGGAATCTAGATTTATTTATTAGACAGAGAATATTGACAATATTAAACATAGAAGGTGTGTGAGAAAAGTAATGAGATTAGTTACACTGCGAGCGATCTGGCAACCCTGTGTCTACCATTCTGTGCTAGACCGGTTTGTTCATCCCTTCCACATGCTCAGTACGAGTTGGTTGCAACTCCGTTCAACCAACACATTATTTTTGACAGCGCCATCAGTGAAATTGTGTTTTCGTTGTGTGCTACGAAAATGGAGCATCGGAATTTAGAGTAACGTTGTACAATCAAGTTTTGTGTTAAACTTGGGGAATCCGCGAGTGTGACCTTTGAAAATTTTAAACAGGTCTATGGGGAACATTGCTTATCAACAGCACAAGTTTTCCGCGGGCACAAATCATTTTTGGAAGGCCGAGAACACGTTGAAGGTCAACCTCGCTCGCTCAAGGAGACCTTCAACTTCAAAATTTGACGAAAACGTTGAGCGTGTGAGAGTTATTGTGAGATCAGACCGTCGTTTAACAATAAGGATGATGAGTGAACAGTTAAATTTAAACATTTTCACCGTACATCAAATTTTGACAGACGAAAGGTTTATGCGAAATTGGTGTCGAAAAACCTCACAATGGAACAGAAGGACAATTGAAGAAACGTGTGCATTGAGCTTCTTGAGAGGATTGACAATGACCAAGAATTCTTCAATCGTGTGATGAATCCTGAATATTTGAGTACGATCCTGAAACAAAGCGGCAAAGCGAAGAGTGGCACATTCCATCATCCCCTCGACCGAAAAAATGTCGAATAAGTATATCAAAGATCAAAACCATGATGATTTACTTTTTTGACAGTAGGGATATCGTGCATATAGAATTTGTTCCTCCAGGGCAAACTGTCAACCAAGTATTTTATAAAGGTGTCCTTGAAAGGCTCAGGAAAAGAGCGATTCGCGTGAGATCAGATATTGCAGACAAGTGGATACTTCATCATGACAACGCCCCGTGTCACACGGTCATCTCCATCAGGTAATTTTTTACTTCAAAATGCATTCCTACGAGTCCTCAACCCCCATATTCACCTGATTTTAGTCTTTGTGACTTTTTCCTTTTCCCGAAATTGAAACATGTCTTAAAAGGACGTCATTTTGGAACTCTGGAGAACATTCAAAAGACTGTGACGGCCCAGTTAAAAGTCCTATCAGTTGAAGCCTGCCAGCGTTGCTACCAGTAGTGGGAACAACGACACCGCCTGTGTATAGCTACCCATGGGAACTACTTTGAAGGGGATAATATTGTTGTTTGAAAAAATAATAACTTTGGTAAGTAAAAAGTCAGTCTTATTACTTTTCTCACACACCTCGTATGTATTATATTTATATATAAATTATATTTCAATTATATTTATTATATAAATATATTGATATTTATTAAACAGAGAATATATATATAAAACCTTTATTTAAGTAATATTAATACATAACTTAGATAATATATTACACAGAACGTAATCATAGGTAACATTTTTTATGCACTACGAATTTCTTTCTATTGATCATAAATGAAATAAAGAATTATAACCCTTTAGCGAATGTAACCTTGCCTGAAGAAAAATATTTATTTTAATTACGTACCGTAAATTTATCTAGAGGTTAAAGAACATAGAAAGGATAATAATCAATCGGTGTAGAAACTAACACATTTTACTTTTATTCATTTACCAATTTTTAAATTTTTAAATTGTGCTGCTATTTTTGGTTCCCTTAGAGATCAAAGTCTGCTTCGTGTTCCAGTTGCTACCTCTAGCATTGGACAATAACGACACGTTTAATGAATTCATGTAGATAAACTAGCACTAACTTACATGTTCTTTTATTTTATATTTCTTCCAACTGCATGTACAGGTTCTTCATCGAAACCGAGTTTCCCACTTCTACTGGTCAAAGTAGTTTTACAAATTCTACCCTTCAATTGTGTTTTTGCATTGAATAATATGTAAACCAATACTGAAATAAAATGTAACAGTATGTATCTGACCACTTCAAAATGGACTCTTTCCAGGACTCTAAGTCCTGGACCATTTCATTTACTGGACTATAAGTGGGTTACTAATTTTGACGATTTGATATCAGATTATGTTAATTATTATACATTAATTAATATATATATATATATATATATATATATTAATTACTATATATTAATCAGTATGTGTATATCGCATTATACAGAACGATCGGAAAGTTGCTGTGCCCTGGAATTATCGAATTTTCTTTATTATTAATTTGTATTTTTATTTCATTATTTTATAGAAATGGATACTACAATAACTTGAATAGTTTCTAATAGGTGTTGGAAATGACCTCCTCTAACATCAATACTAAACTGCACATGTTCTTGTTCGTTTTCAAACACTTTAACCAGCTGATCTGCTGGAATGTCTCGTACGTATGTCGTTATTGCAATCTTTAGTTCGTCAATGTTGCGTAGTCTGTAGCGATACCCTGCTTGTTTCGCTACCACCCATAGAAAGTAATCTGGAGAAGTCAGATCGGACAATCATGTAGGCCACAAAATGATTCGTTCACCAGACATTTCGTAAAAAAGTTATTACCTGTTAATTGTGTGCGCTGTGGTACCATCTTGTTGTACTAACCGTGATCGATTTCCACTTATGTTAACTGACTAATTAAGTTTGTTAAAACAGCACAGTAACGATCACTATTAAGTGTATTTTCAAAAGAGATTGGACTTGGAATGCGCTTTCTACTCGCATCGACCCAGACTGCAATTTTCGCTTCGTGTAAAGACTGTTCGTGTAATTCATGGGGGTTAGTTTTAGACCAGTCGTGTATTTTTTGAATTAATATATCCTCCCAGATGAAATCACGCTTCATCTGTAAAAAACGCAATATCAAGAATACCTACGAAATGTTGGTCAATAAAACGTTTAAACTTTGACAATAATTTAGTCTTTTGACACGATCTGTAGGTTTCATTACACACGTGCGTGCGCGCGAACACACACATTTAATTTTAGGAGAAAAGTTGCAGTTCGTTTCTTAGAACTTAAAGTGCGCTAGTGTGTCCGATATCTTGCTGCTGTGCTAACTTACGTATTGAATTACTTGGAATTTTGGTTATAGTATACGAAATATCAAGCAGTTTCTCTTGTTAGTTTAATTTAGGCGGTCTTTTTCTTCTTCGATAAGTGTCTTCAACAGAGCCTATTGCCCTAAAGTTTTCGACAAGAGTTCGAACTGCTTTTCAGTGAGGAACGGAAAATGAAATGACAGTTTGAAAACTTTTTAGAAAATCTGTGCTTCACTAAATCAGTGTACTTGTCATTTTTACGAAAGGCGTGTTTAACGAGAAAAATGCGTTTCCCTACCGAAAAAACCGTTACTTTCTCGCAAATATTGATTCCAATAAACGAAACAACACGAAATAAAACGAAGTACGTTCAATCACAACTCAACTAACATCTTGTTTTATTATTGAGCAACCCCTAAAAAAGAACCCACAGGATAATCAACCTGACGCCGAAAGAACAGAATGCACCACATACTTCTAAAGCATAATAATGCACAGCGACTTTTCGAACGCTTTGTATTATTATATATACTATTCTATATTATATTTTTAATATACAGAAAAATTCACGAAGAATGTAACATTCTTTCTAGACATGTTCTAGTGGTGAAAATAAAGAAGAAACAAACGTAATTTTGTAAACGCTTCGTTAGCGAGTGTCGGCTGGTAAAATATTTCACCTTGATTTCTTCAGCTTCAGAAAACTAAAAAAACTGTAATTCTTTGGAACCAAATTAAGTGGTAAATGTAGTAGTTTTAAATGGAATCTTACCTGAAAAATTGAAAAAAAAAAATAGGTCCAAGAACTCTATCTTTCGAATTATTTGAGAAAATTGAGCTAAAATATTGGGTTCGAAAAACACACAATTTTATGTTTGGCGTAAAATACCATTGTTTAATGGGTGAGAAACACATAAAAGCCTTAAAAATAACTTATAGAAAATCTGGTCTGAGTAAAATGGAATGAATGAAAGAGTCCTGAAAAAAATGAATAGTAAATAACTAGTAAGAATTTCGAAGTTTATTAAAAACAAAACATACTAAAATGTGGCAGATTTTATGTAGCAAAGCAAGAAATTCATCAAAGAATTTCAAATTGGAATACTTCAGGACAGAACCTTTACTTCAGTATTTCAGTGCTTTCATATCACTGAATCATTGCCTTCTTATTCATATACTGCTAAAAGGCAAGAACATCCTGTCGAGGAAAAAAACGTAATTCAGCACACTGATCAAAGCCCGGATATCAGTACCAAAATAATTTCTTACCGCACTGGTTTAACACAATGTAAGGTATGGCGGATACTTCAGAAGATAAACTCCATTCTTTTAAATTGCAAAAGGTACAAAATTTACTTCGTAGAGGTCTTGCACTTTAAATTTTTGACAATAGATTCTGGACAATGTAAATAACGTAGATTCTACTTTGTTTACCGATGAAGCTACATTTACTCTAAATAGAATTTTTAATAACAAAACAGTCACATATGAAATTACGAAAATCCACCAGGCACCATCAAAACCGGTTACCAGCACAGGTTCTACGTAAAACCTTTTGTGCAGTATCACAGGCAACAGAATTCTGAGACAAATTATTTTCACTGAAAATATTTCGTTCGAGTTGCAGAATAATTTGTCAGATATCGTATTGGAAGATATTCCTTTGATACCAGGAAGGCAGATGATTTTCCAGCAAAATTGGACAACTCTACACTTTTCTCTAGTTAGAAAACACATAAAGGCGCAACACAACTGGCCTCCAAGGTCGCCTGACTTAACATTTATGTATACTACCTGTGGGGCCATTTGAAATCATTAATACATGAACAAAAGTGTAATAAAATATAAAAGTTAGTTATTTGAATTCTCAGTGCGGTACAACCAATACAAAACAATCCTGCTGGAATACAGAAATCCACCAAGAACAGTGTTCGTCAGAGTACTATATCCACAGTGGCGGAGGACATTTTTAGCAATTTATCTAATTGTTTGTAGGATTTGTTATTTTGTTTGTACTTGAATTTTTATTTTTTTAATCTATTAAATTCTCTTGTTTTGTAATATTGTAAATTTTGTTTCATTTCATACCTAGTTAATATTTGCAACATTTTGATAAGTTTTTTTTTAATTAACTTAAAAATTCTTACATTTAGTTTCTCTGAACTTTATTCACATGATTTTGTTCAGAATCTAATTTTCTTTAAGTCTGTTAAAAGTTTCATGGGTTTGTTATCCATTTACCAATGCTATCTTATGTCAAACATAAAAAAGTGTGTTTTTCGACAGCAATTGTTTGTATTTTAACCCAGATTTCTCAAAAATACAGTTCTGAGACAAATTATTTTCAGTTGCTCACGTCATATTTCATATAAAACCACTAAAATCACTCCTTAATTTGGATCCAAGAATTACAGTCTTACTTAACTTTACCCGAGATGCATAAATCAGGGCAAAATCACTCAACAACCGACCTCGCTAACGAAGCGTTCTGAACCTATTTTTATATGAACTTTTATTTCCTTATTAGAACATGTCCTGAAAATTTATTACATTCTTCATAAATTATCCTTCAATGTTTAAAGAATGTAATTGAATGTATTTAATTTCTTTTATCTATGGTTTTGCTTTTCCTCTCTTAAATTATGATGTAAGATAATCTTACTATAAGCAACTCATTTTAAAGGAATTTTATGATAAAAATCTGGATTAACGTCTAATAGAAAGTACTTGTTGTTTTTCCTGTTTAGCCTCCCGTAACTACCGTTCAGATAATACTTCAGAGGATGAATGAGGATGATATGTATGAGTGTAAATGTAGTGTAGTCTTGTACATTCTCAGTTCGACCATTCCTGAGATATGGTTAATTGAAATGTGGTTAATTGAAACCCAACCCACCAAAGAACACCGGTATCTTCGAGCTAGTATTCAAATCCGTGTAAAAATAACTGGCTTTACTAGGACTTGAACGCTGGAACTCTCGACTTCCAAATCAGCTGATTTGGGAAGACGCGTTCACCACTAGACCAACCCGGTGGGCTAATAGAAAATACATAAGTGGAGTTTACCGAACTTGAGTCGTAAATTGAAAAGATACTCGTAAATAGTCATAAATTCATTTTCCCATTGAAAAATATATTTACATTATCAGAATTATTTTCTCATAAAATATTAAGGTAAATTAAATATAACAATGTTTAAGTGAATGTTTATAACAGGCTATAAAGTAAATCAGATAAGAGTAGACTTTTCCAACCACTTGTCTTGGAGAAAGCTTATTCTACTGTATCATAATTTAAAGAACAGGAAAAATAAATTTATGAGAATTTATGAATGACGTTTTATGATAATTAAATTGAAGCAAATTTTATGTTTGGATTTTTGCCAATTAAATCGATTTAATACATTTTTATGCATTTATACATTTTTATTTTAGGATACATCCGAAAACAATAAGATAGACATGATGTATTTTGTACAAAATTAAGGGAAAAAGTTGAAAATCAGTTACCATTAAATCACGCCTACCAGACAGCTTAGGATGACGTCCATGTAATCCACTTGATCAAGAATGTTTTGATAAACCAAATTAAATTCTTATATTCTCTAGCGTGTATGATTTTTTTCGTTAAAATAAACAGAATGATCTTTAATGATTTAATTACACTCAAGAGTTTATGAACTCTTACAGAATATTTTACCCATCCGCTCTCAGTAGTATCCGTGGGGTGATAATATTTTCAAGTGCCCCCGGGGCACCGCTCGGAAATTGGGGAGGAGGTGCGATGTGGTTCCACCATAATATCTCGGCAACCGCTCGTTTGATTTTCATGATTTCAACGGCGTACTTATCAACAGGTCAAGCGCTAACTGTTTAACACACCGGGTACACTCTTGAACGACCGGATCTTGGTTATCCAGAAATCGTTTAGCCGTATGTTTTGATTGCATTCACCCACCGTAAAAAGTACCAATCCGATCTTTCGCTAAATACACTCAAACCTGTGCGCTAACGCAGCTGTAAAGTATAAAAATATGAAGACTAAAAAGTAGAAAATAAAAAATATGTAAAAAATATTAAAACGTCACTAAATTACACGCACTAACATGTAACAAATAATTTTAGAACGGTATCTCAGAATGGATTTGACAACAAGCTTTGATGGTAATACGTAAGATTATATGAAAATCATCAGATTAAAGTTGGATGTTCTTGCCAATTTTATCATAAGCGTGATGAATGGCCTAAAGAGTGGGGTCCCGCGGCATCCCACTTGAAGCTATGACTTTTACATAATCTTACACATCACAATCAAAGCTTGTTATCAAATCCATTCTTAGATACCGTCCTAAAATTAGTTTTTACATCTTAGTGCCTTTAATTTAATGATGTTTTAAAATCTTTTTTTACATATTTTTTATTTACTTATGTGATTGTTTTTCTTCATAAAATAATGAACTATAACTAAAACGTAGGCACTGGAATGTCCCGATCACTAGCGGAGAATACAGATTCGTTTGTATTAAATTCCAGAGTTAAATTTCTAATTTAACTTTTGTTATATCAATTTTCATCTAAAAAAAAAAATATTTTTACACAAGAAGTAATTAATTTTGGACACCTAATAATCCCATTCCGAGACGCTACCAGCCAGAGCAAACCGTCCGGAGGGCCTAGCTGCGAAGGTGTGTCGTAGGCCCGTCCTAAAGCTAGTACTTTAATAAATAAATAGTTCAATAGAGAAGAAAATAATATAAATTAAATTTTCATATTTAAAATAATATGATAATAAAATAATAATAATAAATAAATAAAATGATATGATAATTTATAAAATATGTATCCGACTACTTTGTAAAGAGCAATTCTAGAGGCAATTATTTTTTTAAATTTTTTGATGGCGCGTCAAGTAAAAAGGTTTGTCAGTCGGACAGAGGGGGATGGTGAATAGAACGGCCAGCTGTCTTCCTTCGCTTCTGATTGGCTACTGTCGGACAGTACTGATCACGCGATGGTACAATTTAAATACAATCCTAAACGTAACTGTCATTGCTAGTAACAATATTAATCGCCTTATTTCTTTTACAGACGTTCCATATAATTAAATTAGATGAAGATTTGTCTGTTATTTTATATTTATTAAATTTTATTTAAAATAATAAATTTCCTTTAATTTTAATAAATATATTAAAACTATTCGAATAATTTTTATCCGTTTGTTATGGTAATTTATAAACACAAATTTTAATATTACGTAACAGAACAAATTTTTCCAGTTTTATTTACATACGCCAATTTTTACAGATTATTACGCACTTACTAGTCTCACAACAGTCTTAGTTTTTAATATGATAGAATATTATAAACTTATTTATAAAATAAAAAAGTGTTTAAAAATAAAACAATTACTCAAAACGTTTAATTAACTCGGATTATATTTAAGTTTATAATAATAAAAGTAACAAAAGGCCAGATAAATGAAATAATGTTGCCTTAGATGCAATAAACAACCCACATTTGTGTAAATCTTTTATCTTTATAAGAACAAAATATATAATGTTATACTTCAACACGCATCAAGTAAACCGTTTGTCGACCGACCTCCTACATCGAATAACTACATTTCGTCCGAAAGGTCCCGGGTTTGAATCTCATCTTATCATAATTCTCTTAAATATTATAAGAAAACAATTAAAGGAATAAATATAGCCAAATCAAACTTAATTCTTATTTCTGTTATATTTTTTATGTACTATCCACTGATTCTATGAAATTAAATTATTTCATAAAGTAATAAAAATTATTTCTCACTTTGAGAGAAGAGTAATCCCATCTACATTTTTTAAATGTTCATCACCGCATCGAATTTGTAATGTTAATGTTGTTACAACTTTTAATTGAGAAAATAACTTATAAATGATGGAAAATGTTAAAAAAATAATAATTTTATAAAATTTAATCTCTCTCTCTCTCTCACTCTCTCTCTCTCTCTCTCTATATATATATATATATATATAATGATAAAGGAGGAAAAGGACATAATTTGGGAACTGATTCTAGAGTTTGATATGAGGAAAAAGTTAATACAAACACATGTTCGAAAAGCTTTGTTATTGATTTACGTCTACCAAATTGCTAACGAGAGTGAGGAATGAAGCCGTTTTCCGTTACACACTTCACTTAGCTAAATAGTACACGTTTTTGTATAACAATGTACTAACTTACTGAAATGGAAATGGTGTTCAGTAGTACAATTGATATTTTCATTTCAGAGAGAGAACAGTTCTTATTAGTGCCATCTATACCACAGACGGTTAAAATTTATCACAATCATAAGAAAAAATGCGACAAATTAATGTGCTCTTCTTCAGGAAACGATGTATTGTATACAGTTTCCAGTCTGTATGGAATGTATAGTAATTAGGTCTGTTGAGTTATTCTACCAAAAGATTATTTCTTTCTTAAACAGCACTTTTACAAAATTAATAACAAATGTTATATTTTAATCTTCCTTTTTTTCATAAAATGAACAACAATTTTGTAGAAAAAATTGAACTAGAGAGTTACAAATTAAAGATTATACATTTTAAGTATGTAAAATTAGAATGAATTACTTGTAAATTATGCATATGTAAATTGCATATTATTTTTATGACTAATTCCAGCGTAGACCTTTCTTTATACGTCCGATAATGATGCTTTTTCCTCATAAATTTGTTTTATTACTTAAAAAATGACAGTTTTTATGAACGAAAGAAAAAAAAATCAAGGAAAAGTGCAAAAAGAGGTTTGATATTGCTCCAGTAGTAATAGACGAAGAAAAATGTAACGCTGCCTCTCTACTTTTTAAGTATTATGTTGGGTTATATGAATAGTCTGGTTTGATTAAGGTAGATTTGTTTTTTTTTTTTTTTAGTAGTATCTTTGTAAATAAAAAGTGAAAATAAATAAAAATATCTAAAAAAAAGAATAACTTCTGTAGTCTATTGTACGGTTAAATTAAAAAAATGTAGTGGCATGAACTTGACATTTTTGAATAAATTATTTTTCTAGGTTAGAAACGCAATATTATTTTATAAACTACAAATATTGCTTGGAAATTGAAATTAGTAAAACTAAAAATTAATTTAATTTATCATCGCATCGATGATAAAGGCGTACTTGTCTTTTATATCTAAGTTCTGAGGTTCGATTCTCGGCTTGGGCCCAGAAAGTGTGTAACGGATTGGTCTCTAACTGATGATTTAAGACTAAAGATTTTTAGATTATCTAAAATATTAATTTTATATTAAAATAATTATTTTTAACACATTAACCGTACTTTGCTTACCTCAGTATATAATACCTTAGTGTGTGCAATAAATTTTGACTTACCACTTAATTATTTATTGCCCGATTAACGTAAAATATAACCAAGCATGTAACTTGTTTCATTTTTGTTTGTTTACTTTCACGATTCTACTTGGCTAGTAATAGAAACAGTAAACAATATTAGAAACGTTTGCATATGATATAAAGAAATAGATGAATATTAATTTATTTTGTAAAAATAAGCGGGTGCAAATAGTATTCTAACCAAAAAATTGTTTTCATTACGTGGTAAATATGGTTAAATCAGGCAAGCAAAAATAATAACACGAATTATAACTACAAACAGTTATATTAAAATAATATTAATGTAAAACAGACTTACCTCAATCAATAATGGAATCACGTACCTAAATTAAAAACGTGTAAGACATAATGAAACTAATTAAACAAAAGTAGCCGTTAGCACGAGGCCCTAACTCAAACTGCGTACGTTGCGCCATCTATAATTTCTTCCAACCCGAGACCGACTGCAGGATTCGATTAAATTCGTTATGTTGTCACGTAATTTCTCTGTCGCTCCCCATCCCAGCAATGACCGTCCAAATAAACAACCGATATAGTCTACAGTCTCAGCAAAATAAATTATGATAATAATCGCGCCCTCTAAAATTATTTCCAATAGTTTCACCTCTCATAATATTAATGACAACCGATCGACCAACAACTACAGGTTGTTGGTCAAATTAATAAAAAATTATTAAAAAAATAAAAAATTATATATTATTAAAAAATAAATATTTTTCAAATTTGATAATTTATAACTATACAAAATAATAAATAAAACCTAATTTTAATTTTAATTTATTTTCACGTTAACAAAAGAACGTAACCAACGATACCCAATCGGGTAATGATGAGGTTTTCAATTATTTCTTTTTACCTAAAATTCAATTTACAGATATAATTAAACCAACGCATACTTTATAATTGCACTTAGACGTAAAAAACCACTCGTTCATAATTTTTTTCCTTAATAAATATTGTTTTTTTTCTTTTAATATAAAATCAGCAGTTTAAAAGACTTAATAGCAAAATTAAAAATAAAAATTTCACCACTTTAATGTCACAGAAAGTACCGTGCTTGTCTGGTACACCAATGGTCTCGGGTTTGACCCCCTGCTAGGATCTGAACACATTGCACAACAACGTAGACCCTACCGTCTTTAGTAACTAATCAGTAAGAAAAAACACAGCAGGATCATTTGTTTTAATACAGGTAATAAAAAATATTGAGTAGTTCATAAGGGGGTTATGATACATAAGATTATATAATATGACTATTTTTAAATTTATCTCATCAAGCTGATTATCATATTTCACAGTACAGCCCATCCCGTGTACAGTACAAATATGCGCGCGAATGCGTTAAAAAACGATTAATGTAATAAAGATCTGGATGTTAGATTCTTGGCTTTAAGAACACTTATTCGAGTAATACATATTAAAAAAAAAAAACTAACAAGCTGAAATTCACGGTTTCGATTCTCCGTTTCAGCACAAAATCTTAATGTTATAATAAATATTAAATAACGTTAAAGAAACAACTTGATCTACCCTCATAACACAGTTTTATTTTACTTAACACAGTTTCATTCATAAATACTGTGCATTCATGATGAAAAATAATATTTAAAAAAATCGAAGTATGCTGAACGGTTTCGGTTCGATTCACGGCTTGGATAGTAAGTAGTTCGATTGGTTATGTATTCCAAGTATTACTATTAAAAAAAAAATAACCCGGGTTCGATTCTCATCTTCAAAACATAATCACATGCACAATATTTAAAAAAAAAAAATACTTCGTTTAGAATCAATTTGGTCTCCATACAGTTAAATTTATTTATTTAGACCAAAATAAAAAAAAAATCTTACATGTTGAAGATCTAAGGTTCGATATTATCGGCTTCGACACACATCTTATATCCATGGTGTTTAAAAGTGTATTTAAAATATAAGATGAAACATTATAAAATACAATAAAACAAAATATAAAAAAAAGTAAAATAAAACAGACGGAGCGTGTGATGAAAAAGAAGCCGATTTATTTTATACAGTATTATAAATTCGTTAATTTTTGTTTAAGAAAATATGCTTACGCAATGCGTGTACGAGACGGCAATAGTGCGTCTTCTAACCTTGAAAACCGAATGTTGTGTTTGTGTTAGTGTTAGGGAGGCGGTAACTCGCATAGCAAGGAGTTGTTGACAGCGCGTCGGCAAGCAGTCACGTCATTGAATGCACCATAATTTATAACTTATTCACTAATATTAAAAGCATATTTATAACCAGTTCTTTTTTTTATTAATTTAGTTTATTTGTATTGACAACAAAGTATTCACTTTTTTTCTAGCCACGAGGATCATGCTTAGTTATTGCTTCCGAGGATGAGATGAAAAGGTACTTTTGTAGCGTGTAAAAATACCATGCCTGAGCGGGATTCGAACCCGGGACCTCCGGTTGAAAGGCCGAAACGCTACCACTCGTGTCACGAAGGCCGGAAAAAGTCTCATACTAGTCACGCATTTTTTTCACATTGTTTTTTTCATTTTTTCATGTTATGAATTTTGATAATAATGTAAGATAATGGCCAAGCATAACCGGAAATGTAACCCAGAACCTTTTATCCGCTATCCTCTCACGACTATTATTTTCATACTGTTTACTATAGTAAAATTAATACTACCCTATAATTTATCAATCCGTTTATTTTGTATATTACAATAATCGAACTAAATATATAATACTGTACCAATTTTATAGAAAAATATGTGAACTATTTAGTGTACAAAAAGAACTGAATACAGACAAACTTCAGATGCTACATCATCCTCACTGTTAACAATATATATGAGTTAAATAAAAGCTTTGCGTGTGGATGTATGCGCGCCCCCCCATTATTATTTAATTACGCAACAGATTCAAAACTTAATAAAATATGTTTTGTACATCACGGAACTATTCTTTTGATTTCAGTTCTGCAATTATTTATCTTTCTCTTAGATTTGTCATTGCTTTTCGAGGTATGGAGGTACGAATAATCGACGTTTTAATAAACATTAATCTCAGAGATTATATTTAATTTGAATCAGAATTAATTTCTGAATTTTGTTACAAGAAAATCTCTGAAAATTCAAATAATTAAAACAAGCAATAATTTATGTAAATTTTACGGATTAATGAAACATGTAAGTCCGCTTAACTGGGAGGTCGGATATATAAAATCAGTGATTATTTTACTAACTGAATTATACAATTTAAAAAATTAAAATAAACAAAAGATTTATTGAAAATTTGTCAAAGTTCTCGTAGATTTGTCATCGCTTTTTGGTCATAAAATGTTTGAGATATGGAGTCCGAATAATCAACTACTTTATAACCATTAATCTCAAATTATATTTAATTTGAATCAAAATTAATTTCTGAATTTTGTTACAAGGAAATCTCTTTGAAGATTCGAGTACTTAAGAGAATATGTAACATCAATGATGAGAATATGAATAGGTCTTCCACTTTTAGGAGGTAAGCTGGTTCGATCCTTCTTTTCTAGAAATATAAACTCTTCTTTGTCGCTAAACTCAACTCCTTTATTCCTCTTCGCATCCGATAAAAGAGGTTCTCCAGGACGAGGGTTTTTAGGTGGATCCTCTGCCACAGAAGATCTGAATGAAAAGTTATCCATAATCCTATAATTACACCAGCCATGATATCACAAGGTGCGCCTTGTTAACTATAAGAAAACTCTAAAAATTAAACAAAAAGAATCTTTACAAAAAAAAGACAGGTAAATAATAATGAATTTTCCTCCACTTATGTCTCATGTCCATACCAGCTGTTTCTCTCATTTACGTTTCTTGCAAACGGATTATTTTTTGTACAGGTATTGCTTTGACAATTTTTCGATATTTTAAATAACGGTAAAAACTAAAATATACAAAAAAAATATTAATCTGCCATATTAAAAGAGCATTAAAAGAGAGAGAGAAAAAATTAAATAAAAAAATTAATAATTGGCCATTTTTTTCACATCATTAAATTTGACGTTATGAAGCTAAAATCAGATTAATAATGAGTAAATTGTAAGATCAATCAATAGATGGATGTTTTGATATTATTCTAATTTAAAACGTAAAATTTAAAAGAATTGCTAAAATATCATTTATTACTTTGTAGAGCATTTTTTAAAGTGATTTATTATAATAATTTTTAAAGTGATACAGGGAAACCAAAACATTTTGTATACGATATAAAACAAAAAAAAAGATGACGGACTAAACAATCCAAACAAAGTAACTGTAATACGAGTAAATAGATGACAAAACAAAATGATTCAAAGCAGCTTGTAAACACACGCACAAATTTATATATATATATATATATATATATATATATATATATATATATATATAATTCTATAATAACTTAAAAGTTTTATTCAGAAATGAAATGGGGAATTTCTACAGATCTACTTTAAGATAATCCATTAAAATTTTAACGTACTTTTCATGTCAGAACCCAACATTAGTACTGTGCCTAACACTCCACTCAGTTGTCAGAAACTTTAAAATTAGAGCTGATGTAAATCTCTGGTAAAAAGTAAAGTAATACTCAGGTTAATTATTTAATTTTGATTTTCTAATTCTGACATTTTTTTTATACATAAAAATCTCAAGTTTATGATGATAGTTTTAATAAACATGAAAATAACGATTTAAACTTGATATTTTCAATTCTGTGTTACTAAACTAGGTTATAGAACATGTTTCTTTTTTCTTTTTCTAAAATGTTTCTTTTTTAAAAATGATAATATAGATATGTTTATTTACAATACACATACTGTTATCCGATGTTTCTCTAATCAATATATCACAATGGCGACGACTGTTCTGGTGCTAGTACATATATTATTATGAAATTATTTATAGTTGTAAGTCCGCAGCAAACCGCACATAAAAACAACAATAAAGGTCACCGGGTAATTAGGTAAGTAAAGCAAGATTCATCTCAAGACAAAGAAAAGTGACTTCAAAGAGATTGTATTTTAATTAATTTAAAATAAATATAAATAAATTTATAAAAGAAGTAACAAAGTAGATTATAATTAACCTGATGTCTTTTCTAAGGTTGTTCATTAATTAAATATTGTAACGAATAACATAGTTTAAAGTGTTTTTTTATCATAGTACAAGTATTTTATTGTATCCATCATGATAGCCATGAACCATCATGCCTCTGGTCTGCTGATAAACTCAGTACCCAGATATAGAATGACACTAACTTAAGGGTGAGCAATTTTCTATCTAACACCACTTTCGAAATCACCACAGCTTGAGATTAATATTATCTAACTTAATTTAGTTTTTGTTTTTATATTTAAAAAGTGGGTTACGATAAATTGTATAAAGATATTATTTTATTGTACGAGAAGTTTATAATTAAGACATTTTATTAGATTACGCAACGCAAATAGAAATAGGAGCTTAGACATGTTGACTTAGGTATTTTTCTTCATTATTTATTCCATTATTAATTGTTAGATTGTATTGTGAGAGGATCAATTTCACAAAAAATCAAAACGGTAAGTATTTACGAAATTTTACCTAATCGGCTGCTAACAACCAAAACTAACATAAAAAAATATAATTATTTAAGGTTAAATTTGAAGTATTTACTTCATTTTATGTGTTAAATAAAATTTTCACGTAAATTTTTTTAAATTTAGTCTTGAAATTTATTAAATTTATTGTTTATCAAAATAATCCATATGACTGTAATATAAGAATTTCGAACCTGTACTGGAATTATTTAAGAAAAAATAATAATAATGAAATAGTTTGAGTTTCTGAATATAGATTTTTAAATGCTGACTGAAAAAAATATAGCAGTTTTACTTTACAAGTAATATAAAAATAAAACAGAAAATTCTTAGCCAACTACTTCAAGAGTAAAATTAATCAATAAAAAATAACTTCATTGTATCTAGATTAACTGAATTACCCACCGATACTTATTTCGAGCATTAAAGAAGAAGTTTATAACATTTCCACCAATATATTAGCAAATTAAAAAAAAAAAAAATACAAATTAAGAAGCACTAAATCTCTTAAACAACATCGACGTACCTTATAGATTACGTTTAGTGCCAAATCCAACAAGTTTATTTTATAAAAAAACACAAAACTATACAATTCAATATCAAAATTACGAAAAAATTAAGTTAAGGTATACTCAATTTTTGAATAAAAATTAATAACAGAAAGCTCATTTCGTCCAGTACGTATTTTTTATTTATGTTCAACCCATCATTGGTGGATTACCCATTGCAATCGACCGATTACAGTTATTTATTTTGTAGAGGAATGTTCCCATAATGCTATCCGAAAATTATCTTCCACTTAAATAAGAGGAGAAATTACATTTTCTACGTACATGATTTTTTCTTCTTTTTTTATAATACTAAATCGTTACTAGTATACTAAATCACTGTTTAGTCTATAAGCCGGACATTTTTTTTTTAACTTCCGAGTCCACAGTTAAGCATTACTTCAGAGGATGAGATGAATGATTTGTAGCGTGGGTGAAAATGCCATGCCTGACCGGGATTCGAACCTGGGACCTCTGGGTGAAAGGCCGAGACGCTACCACTCGCGCCACAGAGGCCGGGGCAAGCCGGACATTCTTACATTTAAAGTACAAAAAAAATGAGTCGTACAAAACGCGTTTCGTAGACCAGATAGCTTTCTCTCACTCGGTAGAAAATACATTGTTTCTCTGCGTGATCTGCGTAGGTAAATTTCTTTTATACTTTTATACTAAAAATGAGATAAAAGAAATTAAGAATAGGAAAAACAATACTAAAAATGTAAAAAAAAGAACCATTATTTAAAATCGTTTCCTTTATTCAACTGTTTGCGAAATTGATGCTAAATTCTATTAGTAGTAAGTTGTAAGATGTATATTTTTTATTAATTGTTTTTATGTTCCACCTAAGCTCTGAAAATTATTTCTCAAATAAGCTGATTCCAAAGTCGAGAGTTTTAAGGTTGAAATTTTATTAAAGGTAGTATAAGAGAGTTTATAAAAGTTACAAAGGCAGTTACTTTTAAACGGATTTGAATACTAGGTCGTGGACACCGGTGTCTTTGTTGGTTGGGTTTCAATTAACCACACGTCTTAAGAATAATCGATTTGAGACTGTACAAGACTACGCTTCATTTACATTCATACATATCATCCTCTGAAGTAATACTTTACGGTGGTTCCAGAGGCCACACAGAAAAAAGAGAACCCTTAAAATTTAAAGAGTACTTGTAAAAGGTTATTTTTGTTCTTCTAAAATAGTAAAATTTGTTTACAGAAAGCTCATATTAAAAATAATCCTAATTAGTGCAGATACATACATAACTTAGGTAGACAAACAGGAAATTTCACTGTATTTTGAGAATGATATCTGAAAATGTGAATTTTTTTGTGCAGATATATCTTAAAAATATGACATGACGAAAAAATATGATATAAAAGGAAGCAAATTCTGAGGAAAAAATCCTACAATCAGCTGCTGTTGATTTTTAATATAGGTGACTATATAAATACTTCAGATATAAAAATAATACTATTTAACAAAAATATAAATATGTAAAAAAAATTTAAAAATAGTCATTTTTATATCCTGAAAAAAATTTTGCTTTGTTACTGAAAAACATGACTTTTAATCAAATCGAAAAAAGAATGCCTAGTGTTTACACCATAATCCTCCATTCATGTCGTCAGCTTATGTTAAGTTTTAAAAAACAAAATTGTGATGAAGGCGGGGTACTAAACGACGTCATTACCAAACCAAGCCAATTTCATGGCTTGAGTTTAGGGTCCATTAAGTGGAAATAAGATCCAGTGTTAAGAATGAATATTAGAGTTCTTACAAAACGAAAAAAATATTTGAGTCTGCAAAACTAAATTGAACATTTAGAAAATATTATTATATTTCTACTTTTCTCATTTCTCTCTCATGAACTACAGTTATAAAAATTTTGTTACTTATTTAAAATTATTTGTACATATATATTTTATCCATGTATTCTGTATATGGACATATTGCTTTACTAAAAATTCGACATTCAGAGATTACATTAATACGAAGTCCATCTAATCAGTAGTTCTAAATAGAATTTCAGTGAAAAAAGTATTTTAATTTTACGAAAATTGGTTGGAAACAGTAAAAATTATAAACATAATAACATTTTTTTAAAAACTTAAAAAGCATTTTTGTGAAATTCAACTTAGACATTTTGCAAAATGGTAAAACCATCTATAGCCCTGTTGATCAAAAACTGTAACTTTTGTATTAACGATTGCCAAAAACATCTCTAATTTAATAGGTTTTATTTTGGTGGTAAATTAAAAATATTTATTGTTAATATAAAATTATATATTGAAACATATTTTAATTTTCATAAAGCAGATGACGGCAATTTAAAAAGCACCTGTATATAAAACCTTAAAAATGCAGAAAAGGGAAGTTAATTTTTAAATTACTTTCAAAACAGAAACCCTGCAGTTATTATAAAGTTAAGACTAAAAATGAATGTTATTCATAACAATATTATTTTGTACAATCACTTAATAAATATAGAAAATTATGTATAATTTTAGGAATTTACGTCAAAAGTTAGGAATAAAAAATATAATTTTGTTTTCGCCATAGGGTTGAATCAAAATTTTCTGGTCTGATCCCAGGTGGTCAAGAGAGTAGAACAGTTTCTCGCGTACACAATGCAACATATTGAGGCAGAAAAAACGTCTTATCTGAAATTAAATTACTGTATACATATCACTTCGTAACTTTAATTTTTCCTTTAACTAATATTTCAAATTGTTATTTAAACTCCTGTTTCCATATTTTTCACCCAGAAACCCCGATTTTACGAGAAATATATCCCAAGAACGTAAAATTGAAGTAATCCGAAGTTGAAATATTGTTATACTTTCAGTTGTATTTAAATTTAATTTAACAAAATTAATTTTGCAGAAAGAAAAGAAGAGAAATTAATAATAATCAGTGTAATATGAAAAAAAATCTTTTATTTGAGGAAAAACATAGTGCCTTAAAACGTTTAAAAAAGTTCACATAAATATTTTCCTTTGAAAATGTTCCTATAGATCGGACAAGGTACAAAAGGAATTGATTGTTACCGAGCAGTTCCTTTTCTATAGTAGTTTTTGGGGGTGTTGAACTAACCAATAGTAATAACGGGCTTAAAAACAGGAATTTTAAGATGTATTTTTATTTAACGCTCTATTTTCAGAAAAATGTTGTTTTTTTTTAAATTAATGTTACATTTTTTGAAGTAATCGTCTTTAAAAGAAACGGTTCACTAACTCAAAATTAGAACACAAATTTTTGGGTCCTCTTATTACACTGGCACCGACCTCATTCATTTTTGCCCATAAAAATTGAGTAAAGAGAGCTATCTCCAATGTCAATGTTCTTTCTATCGATCTAAACTCAGAGCTACCTTAATACTAACACAAAAGTTATTTGTATTATTTAAGCAGAATCGGTTCATAGAAAAGAAATAACCTGTTTGCTACGCTTCCTACTCTGGATGCTTTTAGAATATAATTATTTGCCTATATTTTAGTTTTTCATGCTTTAAAAGACGATGTATTCACAGATGTTGTAAATTCTTTTATCATCTTACGAAATCCAATAGTCAACTGTTAGTACGTCCTCGCCTTATTACAAGATTGTAAACGGAAAAACAAGAAAGAAGATATAAGTACGGAAATAAATATATATCAGGAATATGAATCGTAAGCAATCGTATTCACAGTTATCTAATTCGAGATAAATTAATGCCGCTATTTAATTGTTATAGTTGTAATTTCGAATCAACAAAAAAATTTTAACAGAAAATTGTAATCTTTAAATATTTTTACATTATTAATTCTTAAAATTTTAACGAATTTTTAAATACAGTTTTGGTTGCAATATTTTAAGATACTTAAATAGTTACATTGGTTCCTTTATTAATTATAAGAAACACCATATCCAAGATAACGGCCGAAATATTATAGTCAGTTTTTAACCAAATGGGTTATTTCTATCATGTGTGTTTTTTTATATTATTACATTAATTTCATTTTGGTGCAATATTATACTTCACTAATAAGATTTTTGGATTAGTATTTAACCAGTTAGTTTTTAAGTTCCATTTGCGTGTTTGACTATATCTATTCAAACTTTGTAATCATTAAACTAAAGAAAATGTTATTTTCACGGTACAAGGCACGCACATAAAATGTTATTTTCACGCTACAAGGCACGCACATATATACAGTATACATAAGGACACACCCAGCCTTTGGTTGTTAGCCGTTATTCTGTGTTATAAATGCGTAGAATTAATCAGAATGTTTCCTAAGGATATTATGAGTATATCAAACAAACCACCGTTTAATTAAGGAACCATAGATTTAAAGAGTTATCTTTTTCTAAATGTTTTTTTTTTTTGTACTTATTTACTTGAACAGGATTCCTATATAATAAGTATAAAAGATATTTCCTTAATTAATTTTTAAATAACTCCCTTCTCCATATTTATTTACTAATTGCTATAGTATGATTCAAGGTAACTCTTATTTTCTTTTGTTAACCACTGCCTTTTTTAACCTCTTTCATTATCAGTCTAATTTTAAAATTTTTTAACAAATTATTTCTTCCAACTCCATGTTATACGAGTATGTCGTTTGGTTTTTCCTTTTTGAACGTACTTTATTAATTTTTTTTTACACTAAAAATTTTCTTTCTTTGACTTGTCAATCATTTTTTTCTAAGGTTTCAGTTTCTTAGAACGAGAAAATCGGCTTAGTAATAGAATCTTAATTAAAAATACTAATGAAACTACTCTAAAAATGTGTTGAATAAGAGAAAAATGAATTATCTTTCTTTATAATTTTTAATTTTAAAATGAAAAAAACTAAAAATGAGTGAAGAAAAATGGAACCAGAAAATATCCTTTCGTTAAGAAAAATTGTAATAGAAAACAATCTGATAAAATAATTAAGTAATAAATGAAGGAATTCAATTATTTATTTCATATAAATTCCTTATTTCTTCTAACATTTTTTCTTATTTATTAAAATAAGCACAAATACTTAATCCTTCAGAAACTTCATTCAATTTTAATTTGTTTTAATGCCCAGGAGGTTTTTTATTTTAATGAAGAATTGTTTAATGTAAGACACAAATGGAGATTGTTCGAATTTTCTATATTATTCGTACTTAACGTACGTTAAGTATATATAAATATATATACATATATATATCATATTACTGAAATATTATATTAATTAAACGTTTTTAAGCTGCAGCTTGAGGAAATATAAAGAATGTTTTGAATACTGCGACATTAAGGTGTAAAACATTTATACGACCCAATTTTGTTTTAAAAACAAGTCTTATTTTTAGAAGAAGCTACTTTACTCTTAAACAGCCACGTTAGTAACCAAAAATTTCGATCTGGTCTATTACACCCATTAGTTAATACACTGCATTCTCAAAACTGAATTAGGGGCAGTTTGGGCAGGAATTGTTGGTAATCAGAGTGTATGATCTTTTATTTTGAATGGAAATTTGACAGATATAGTTTTTCGTGATATTTTAATAAATAAAATTGCACCAGCCATTCAAAAAAAAGTTAGACAAAATTTATTAATAATAATTAGAAGTTATACCCCCCACATGACATGTTTTCACCTTTAATAATCCGAAGTATCTGAAAAACAAGTTTGGCTTTCACAGATAAGTACGTTCGTTCATCCCGATTCCACTGCGGTGTTTTTTCCCCTTAACCACGCTTGTTGGTCTTGCTTTTCTAAAGCATTGCACAACCTGGGCAGGCGTCATGGACTCTAACCCTCCGAGACCTCACGAGATCCGTTCACGTGAGATCAGTTCACGCGAGAGGGCCGGGACTCGATCCTTTATTGCCATGCCTTTAACTGGGGCCTCCAAGGAGGACCCGAGCCGGGTCTCGGTCTTTTGTATCCAAGAAAAAGGGTGCCCAGTCACTCATTAACTGCAGCCCATCCAGACAAGCCCGAACGAGCCAAAGAATCCTGATCGGGGCTTCCCTCAAAGTCCCTAACCGTTTCTATGTTCCGTGCCATTCACGTGCATCCTGTTCTTTTATTCTAAGTATCCTGGTCGCAAGAGTTACGACCAGGTTCCACACTCGTCTTCCCTTATGCATGAATGGTACTCTCCCTTCCGGCGTAAGCCCCATTAGACAAAGACTCAGACGAATTCCGTCCCACCTATGGCAAATGTAGACAGTATGTTCTACGGTGTCTTGCTCGCCACAGTACCTGCACGATGGCGAGTCTCGTTTTTGAAACCGGTGGAGGTAGGCCTCAAACTCACCATGTCCGGTGAGCAGCTGGGCGAGGTAGAAGCCTACCTCACCAAAACACCGCTGTACCCAGCAATCCAGTTATGGGTCTTTTCGTTCAGCCTCCTGTCCTTAAATTCTCCCATTCAGTTTGCCACTCTTCTATTAGTAGCTCTTAGGCCTCCGACTTGGACACATGCCATTAAATGTCCTCCACAGCATAGTGGCCCTCAGTTTAACTGGCGGAATGACAGCTACCACTTCCACAACGCTTTGTGAGACTGTTTTATAGGAAGATGTAACACCTATTACTACCCTCCTCTGCAACGCAGCTATCTTATTAACGTTTTTCTTCTTGTCAGAGGCAGCAACCCACGCTGGTACGGCATAGAAAACAATAACCGTCACCACAGTCTTAATAATTCTTCTTTTTAGATGACCTCGGGCCCCGGTGGTTACTCATCATGTTCAGTTTATTGATAACCTTCTCGACACGCCCAGTAACATAACCCAGATGAGCATTAAAAAACCTGTTCTTGGATTAGCATTATAAATGACTTAGCTAGCATGGCTTGGCTTAGCCTAGCTTGGCTTACCTGTCATTAAAAAGCCTGTTATAGGGATTCACCTGTCTTTGTCAATTGTCATGGCCAACATCTGACAAGATCTCGAGATTGTCCAACGTATAAGGAATTCAGATGATAAAAATCATTCAAAAGGTCAGCTACTTCGAAGCAAGGAAAATTGTAAATAGCAGGTCGCCAAAGGTAACAGCATCGTTTGTGCAGTTTTCTGGAATTCCAGCAACTTCTTTCTAACCGAAAGACGTAATCTCTGAACTAGTGCCAACCTTACGTATTATGGTTGAACGCCTTAATAATGAAAAATTGAAAAGTCGACTAACCAGAGAAAGCAGTCCAAACCCGGTACAAAAAAAAATGCAGCTTACCAAAAGAGTTCTTTTTTCAAGAATGAACCTTGGACTAGCCAAGAGATGAAGGATAATGTAGTAAAAATACAGAAGAAGTCTGAACCTAATGTAACGCAGTTTGAAGTTCAAATAGAGAAAATCACCAGTCAGGAAACCCTGATAATGATTTTATATAAAGAGACTGTTGGCCGAGCAGTTGTGAAGGCTTCAAAAGCACAGAGGACTCCAAAAAGAGAGGGTGAGTATTTTTGCCGCTCCAAAAATTTCAGAGGGGATTGCATTCAGTCTAGACTTGAAAGCAATACTCCCTGCTTCACGTGGGCCGGTATCATTTCATATCGGCCGTAATACATCCTATCAACCAACATCGATGGTTTTGAAAATGGATGAAGATTCCATTTCCGAGGCCTGAGACAACAATTTTTTTATGTCTTCAGAGGTGTAGATCATCAGGAATATGGTGAAAAGAGATAGAAAAGATTGCTCTAAAGGAAAACCTAGGCGATAAAGCTTTAGTGAAGAAAGTTTTCTACGTTACTGATGAATTTATTTAAAAGATATTCTTATAATAATTACGGGCCATTTATACCGGTTTTAACAAAATTTCTTTAGATAAAGATTGTGTATTTTTAATGCTAGGGATCGATACACCTTTGTCATCATGTTTCTTTTAAGGTTTTAATGTTCTATGACAAGTCTATTTTAAGGATGAGCTGTTTCATAAGACTGATCTTCTAACTCGGTCTTATATGCTATTTTTGCTAAGGATGGAAAAGTTTTAGCTTTGGACAAGGACTAATAACCATAATAGTTTATGCCAGCTATCCCAAAAAAATAGATAAATAAATAAAATAGTTACAATAAAATGGAACGCCATCTGACTGCTTTATTTAGGTACAAGTTTTAAGTAATACATTTCTAGATAGTTGGATAAATCGTAAGGAAGCAGTAGAGCAGAGATATTTACTTATATCTCCATTGAATTATTTATATTAGATGTACCTACAACTTAATATTTACAAAACAAAATCCGTAGTCACTTGTGATCTGAAAAAACGTATAACTGATCAAGTTTTTCTCATCATACGAAATGTTCTAAACGGATGTCACTTGAAATCAATCCGTTATCAAGTAGAAAAAGGAAAGCTCTTTGGGTATTTACTCCAAAGTAATGGCTTAAAAATTTAGTCTTCTAGAATCGTTAATAAAAAAGAAGTTTCATCTGAAAATAAAACTTTTTTTAAAAAAAATTGTCAATATAAAATTTTCACTCTTCAATGTAATGTTATTTTATAGAAAGATAAGCTCCAACATTTATTTTATTATATCATTTAAGATATAACATTTTCATAAATTTTTAAGTCTTGAAATAATCTACTCTCTTGTGCTGATTAAAAAAAATTATCAGCACATCTAACGAAGTTAGTAAATTACTAATATTGTTATTATCGGCAATTATACACATTATTGCTAAGTTTCTGAATGTAAACATTTAATAAAGTTTGAGTTGTTTTCCTACAATGACTATTACCAGTATGATACTGAATTCGATTTGAAAATAAATCGCTATGGATAGAATTATTAAATGAATTTCTCGCCTTTCATTTCTTGGTTTATTTTTTGGAATTTTTGTGGTTTAGTCTTAAAAAAATGTAGTTGTGAAACAGTCTTAATCACCATTATGGAAAGAAATTACATTCAAAATTATCTGTAAAAATAATATTTTAGTGAATGTACGTACGTATCTATATCTATTTCTATTGTGCAGTAATACTCACTTTTGTAATATGAATCGATTTCACATATACTAAAATTATTTATTTACTAAATTATTTCATTAGTAAATTAACTAACCAACTAATTTTGTTAAAACTATTCGGAATAACAATCTCAAAAACGTAATATTTAAATCCTTCTTTTAAAAGAAATTTAATTTTTTCCATCACAATTTTTTTTTTCTTTAAACTATGAAATAAATTTATTAATTTCGTTCAGAAACAATACTCGGTGAAAACATCAATATTCTGGCTTAGCGACTTGTATCGCTAAGTCATTATTTCGTGTCTTTTTTTAAAATTAATAAGAAATTGACTACACGGATTTGAATACTAGATAGTGGATACCGGTGTGCTTTGGTGGTTGGGCTTCAATTAACCACACATCTCAGGAATGGTTGAACTGAGAATGTACAAGACTACACTTCATTTACACTCATACATATCATCCTCATTCATCCTCTGAAGAATTATCTAAATGGTAGTTACCGGAGGCTAAACAGGAAAAAGAAAGAATAAGAAATAGAACCATCAGTAATCCTAAACGGACCCATTCTAAAAGGATGAGTACGCTTTGTTTAAAAATTAATAATTAAAAGAGAATAAATTAAAAATAAATTTGTATTTGATCTTACTGGATAACGGTACGGCTGTATTATTTTTACATTAAAATATAACGGATATAGTCCAACAAAATTTAATATACTACGTATGATGAATATTCAGTCAGATTGTATCCCAAGGCAATCAATCTTAACTGAACTTTGTTCTAATATTCTCAATTAACATTATTATAAAAATTATTAAACCTTTAAATCAACAATCTAACTTATTGAAACTCGTAAGAATTTTATTTCCATAAGGTCTGTAAATTACATATAAAAATGTTTATTTGAATAAATATCAGTGTGGAATGATTTAGAAATGACGTTTTGGCGGTGAAATCGTTTTTTTCCTGTAAACTATTTTACCTTTGTTTTAAAATTAAGTTTTCAAAAAAAATTCGCCGCTTGTGATTGGCCAATTTTCCCCTTGACCTCTAAGTTTCAGGGTGGCCCGGTATCTGCCTCCCCTCTCCCCAAGAGCACGGCAATCAAACATCAGGTGTTCATTTGACTGGACCTCCCCGCAGAAGCAAAGCTCATCAGCTGCCAGGCGGAACCGAAACAGATATTGGTTTCAGTTAACATGGCTGGTGAGCACCTGGGCACCCGTTGCCTTTAAAAACGAGCTCGAGGCATACCATACCCCCAGATCCTGTATAAAAATATACAAGGATCTTCCCCCTAGTTGTGGTGTGCCATTCCAGCTGCCATGCATCCATCGCAAGGCTCTGCAGTCTCTTCCGCAGGCGGGAAATGAGCAACTGAATGAAATTTAGATTCGGTGCGTTGTAATCACCGTTCCGGTCCGGTACTGGCCCGGCTCAATTATAGTATGCGCAACCTTAAAAACAAGCGGAAAGTGCTTAAGCAAAAAAAAAAAAAAATAAAAAAAAAAAAATAAACAATTAAGAAATTTAAGAGCTAAATTATTCTTAGGAGAGCTCATACTGATAATTGAATTATTTTAACACCAATAAAAATAATTTCTTTTCTCTCTAATAATGATGAATTTTTCTTTAGAAACCAAATTAAAATTTAGGATGTCTAAAACAAGATAGAGTTCTCTCTATCCTCTCCATAAATTTTAACAAAAGTATATTCAAACAAAGATATTTTCTTCGAATGATATTTTTATCGAAACCATACATTTCATTCAACAATTTATCCCCGATTTTTTTATCGTTCTTATCGGGATAACAGTTCTCGTCTGAGATTTAAACTCAAAATCTAAAAAGATTTAGATTTAGATTTCAAAATCTAAAAAAAATATTCAGTAAAATGTACTAATTGTCATCACTAGCTAAATCGTTTATGGTATTACCCGGATAATCATTTTTTAAATTAAAAAAAGAACGATTCGGTCAAACAACAGAAAAATTTCACGATCCATTTCTTCACAAAATCATTGCTCAAATCCAAAAAAATATATAGTTAAGAAGAAAAACAGAATAGAATAAGAGAAGAAAGAGAAAAAATAAATAAAAAAGAGACAGATAATAAGTCATATTAAGGTAGAAAATCGTGTATTTGTCATGTGTACAAAGAAAAATGCTTTAAACGTCGAGTTATAATGTAAATTAAACTAAATGAAGAATATTAACCTAAAATGTTTTCATCGATGAGCTGAAAGTTTTATTTTTCTTATTGTTGTAGCATCTTATTAGGAAACAGACAATTATTTAAAAGTGAAGAGTCACGGTACAATTTTTGATTAGAGTTTTGTCTTGCTGAATGATCTTGAGCTAGAGTGGTTTATTTACATTTATTACAGATGTAAATGATACAAAAGTTATTCTGAAAATATTTTCAAAGAAATTAAAAAATAATATATAACTTTGTAATTTAAGATGCAATTTAATGCCAATAGATTTTTTTCAGTTTCCATTACCAATAAATAGCTTTATATATACTTTGTTTTATTATGAAACACTTTAACTCCAGAGAAATGAAACAAACCACCTAGGAATGAAGTTAGTTAAAGTTTTAGTAATATTGGACAAGCTTTAATAGAACATTAATCATGATATAATTCAGTTATGAAAAAAAACTACTACAATAACTGATATTCTATTTCTATTTTAAAACCGGAAAGTATCAGCGTTAAAAACAGATGGCTAAGTTACTTTTTCGGAAATTTAATAAAATAAATATAGTTAATTAAAATCGGATATAGAAATTAAAATTTATTTCGTTGGGAAATATCCTTTTTTTAAATATAACATACTAGCAGGTTATTCACAGAAATGTAGACATATCACAGTAATTTTTAGTTATATATAATTTGGTTTTTGTTCGATCCATTTTGATATATGCTTCTTTATTTTATGAATAGATTTTTTTAAATTAAAGTAAAACAGAATTTATTTTTACATCAGTATAATAAATTCCATTACTCGTTGCATGAAAAATACTTTTTAAAGTTAATTGTTATTGAAAGACACAAAAAAATTCTTGTTTATTATTTCAGATATTATTTATTCTCTTGGGCTATCAATCTGGCTGAAGATGGAAAGAGGCTGATTTAAATGCTGTACTGCAACGATGCGAGCGCCGAATGGTACCATAACCACAGCAAATACGAAAGAGTGGTACATTTTATTTTTATTTATTGCTCATAAAATAGTGACATTTTAGATAGTGGTGCTTTATTTGTTGACTCATGTTGAATATTTCATTCATATGCAGACGACCTTGTGCCAATAAATAGTTTAAAAAAATTATTGTTTATAATTGAAAATAAGTAATACACTAATAATTCTTTAATATTTTATACGATTTTACTTGTGACTGATTTTTTTTAAGGGTGAACAACTTGAAAAATTATTGTATCCTGCATTTAAAACCTAATATTGCGCTGAAGAGATTAACGTACCCAAATACTTCAGATAAAGCAGAGTAATGCCCACAAAGGTGGGAAAAATGTGAAAAATTCAAAGTAGCATACTATAAGAAAGAATAAAATAGCTGCGACACCGTTTATCTAAGAATGTCAAAATTATACGAGGACAATGCTTGTGTATTATACATTTCAGAGAAAATTTTTCAAAAAACAATTACACGTTTCACAAGAACAAAGTTATAGTACTTAAGGAAATGTTGTAAATATTCTAAATAGAGGAGATTCTTATGTATCTGTTCAGTTTTTCAAAATACAAATTTCAATATACATTATTGCATGCATTAACTCTAATGATTGTAGGTGGCCTGACAATAGTAAACTTTAACTTCGACAAATGTCATATCTTTTCTCAAGGATAACAAGTTTCAATGCCAGGTTTATTAGTAAATGTCCATAAGCGCGCGCGCGGCATTATTAATATGAAGATTTTTGACCTCCAGATAAAAAATTTTGATTTCCAGATATCAACCCAAATAAATAACAATTATCAACAGACGTGCGCGCGCGTTAGCTCAAAAAACGAAAGGATTTACCCACTTTTCTCATTTCTAAACGTTTCAACAGCCTAAAAAAGTAATAAAGTAATTTGGCAAGATTTTCATATTTTCTCCTAATATATTATTCTATAACAAACGTAAAAGTAAAAATAATAAAAGCTGTTAGGGCTAATGACCACGGTAGTCGATACCATTAACCCTCAAAAAAAAGAAAACCGCCTTTTAGTGATATCTTTTTAAACAAATGGTACTATTAGCAGAATTGCAAGTATGGATACATTGTTCATTCAGTTGTAACAAAACACAGTGCTTTAAGTTATAAGTTAGCTTGTATTACTAAATGATGAAAAATTAATAATAAAATGTATGTTTTATGTATGTATGAAAAAAACAATTTCAAAAAATTTTGAATTTAATAACATTTTATTTTTGTAGTATTTTACAACTTTTGAGTTGAATTTAACTGAGTAAAGCCTTACTTAATATACAGAAAATTACAAATCGGTAGCAGGAACTATTTTAATATTTATGATGCTGTTTAATAAATAATGCCACATATCACAAGGTTCGATGTCCTTACAGATTTTATTGCTCATGCTGAATAAGAACATAGAAGAACTGATGTTTCCGCTTTAATTTTGTCAATATTCTGGAATTATTGACTTTTGTGTTTTATTACTGTTCGAGGAAGACGCGTTTACGTATTTTTTTGAGTTAAATTTATCGTTGAAGCGTTTTCCTGATCAAGTATGCCGTTTTATTTTTTCAAGTGACACTTTTAAGCAATATGTTTTATTCATAGATTGAAAATGTCGTATATCTTCATGGTTTGTTTTGTGTAGTACGTTAAGAAACTTATATAAAAAAAAATTATAATATAGTGACAAATATTTACATACGATGTTTGTGAACACAATAATAACTTCGTATAAAAATAAAACAAGACCTATGGCATAAGCAAAAAATACTTATTTATTTTCACTTCATACAATAAGGAACAAATTTTATTTTATTTCACTATAGGGAAACATACATATTATCTTGAAAATACAGAACATTTTGTGTGTGTGTGTGTGTGTGTGTGTGTGTGTGTGTGTGTGTGTATATATATATATATATATATATATATATACAACATTCTATCTTTCGATTTCTATTGAAAAATGAATAAATAAAACTGAAAATGTAAAAAGTTTATGAAAGGACCAAAAAAGATAACTTTTCAACCAGTTGTAATGAATTTGAAATACTTCACAACTTAAGCGGTTTAAAAATGAACTTACTTGAACTTTAGCTTTAACTAGTACCTCTACCAAACAATAACTTTGAGGAAGTTAAAGGTGTGAAAGAGTTCTATTTATGGTGTATGTGAATTAAGCTCAAAAGCTAAAATAGAATCATTACAAAAAATTCGTTATATAATTCAAATTTATATAATTCATTATTTGTGTTTCATGAGTTATTGTGATTATAAAAACGTCGTTCTTAACAACATATTTACTATAATTAATTTAAAAATCTATGAATCAATAACTTTAACAGATGAATTTCGTAGAATTTTGTAATATTTTTCATGAATATGTTGAAGATAAAATATTTTTAGGGGTATGTTTGTAACAAGAGAATAAATTAGCCAATTATCATGAAACCAATAAACGATTCAAATCAAAGGAATAAATTATACGGATTTATTACGTGCTGTAAAACAAACTGATAAGACACTAGACGCTATTTATGCAAACAAAAAAACTAAATTCTGAAATCCATAAGGTGTTTATCTAATAAAAGTTTATCAATAAAAGGATGATAGGAAAAATACAAAAAAACCCAAAAAAATAGTACTATTTAATACATTAAAAATTCATTATGAGAATTAAAAATTTCATAGTCAAATAAATTAAGAAAATATTAATTAGCTCAGACGACTGTTTTTCATCAGTTGCAACCGCATAATTTATGAAATGAAATAAATTATCAGTAATTCCACCATGGAGTTTATCTAGTCAAATTTTTTATTAATTTTAAAATCTTACGTCTTCCTACTATTTCAATTTAAAATATTTAAGATATAATGCAAAATTTGTATTAATTGTATTTAGGAAAATATTTCTTTGTCAATTAGTCAACTACATTTTTCAGCAAGTTGCAATATTCTAAGAGAAGCAAAACCAGAAATTTAAAAACTGAAACAGAGATTTCTCTTTTATCAACCACAAAAAAGTTGAATATTTATAATATTTTCAACAGGCATTACTTCCTTACATTTCTTTTTCAAATTTGGTACATACAAGTAAATTGTCACTTTTTTAAAATTTCGAAAAAAATCATTGATTTGAACGTTTCAATTTTTTACAACTGAAAATCGTAATAACTTTTAATTTTTTATATTCTTAACTCTAGAAAAATCATAAAAAGCAATGATTTGCTCTTTTAACACTTATCCAAGAAACAGTTTTTTTAAGTCTGATCAAATTGGTTTATGAAAGTCAAACTACTGATATTGTCAGCACCATAAAAACTTACAATAATGTTACTGAAATTTAATAGAAAAGAAATACCTCCCAAATTATTAAAAAAAAAAACGTCAGATAAAGTGCAATATTTCAATATTTATCTTTTCAGGTGTCGAATTTGCTGGATTTTAAATGAAACTTTAAAGACGTCTTACTGTTTTTTTTACTATTTAAAACAATATAAATATTACAATTCATCTAAAAAGCAAAGTAGAGGCCTTCATATTACGATATTGAAACGGGAAAACATAACAATATCTATGACGTACTGAAAATTACTTTTGTAAATTCATATATTAATTATTGTATAAAATGATTAAAATGAAGCAAAAATCTGTGTGCGATGATTTTGTCAAAATATCTCAATTACTGTCATACTGAACTTTAACTGAAACAGAGTTGATTTCAAATTCTTTAGTTACATCTTCAATAAGTAACAGTGACTTCTCATCAGTGCAGAAAATACCGAATTCAAAGCTAATCAAAAGTCTCAAGCAGCGATGAGAATAAATGCAATATATATATTTTTTTATTTTACTTATCAATATTTTTTAGCATTTTGTGATTCACTTGAAAGAATAAAGATAAATTGATTAAGTGTAATCGTTTTTATTCTGTTTCTTTTAAGTTGTTTTTAAACTTTATTCATATTTAAGACAGGATTTTGTAAAGAAATTGTAAAAAATATAAACCGTATTTAAATGTCCATCAAAAAAAATATTGCTCTCTATATGAATCAAATTAATTTTTTACCAATCATTATTATTACTACTATTATATTTATTATAAATTATATTTTGTGTCGAAAAAATAAATGAATATTGGAGTAACTGAATAATAGATGTTAAACATTTCAGTCTTTAAAATAATAAAAGCTCACCAATTATTATTAAATTATAAAATGTCAGACATTTTTCCTTTATAATTTAACAGTTTATTATTCTTCATACATCATTCAACATAAATAAAAGTTAAACACAAAAATGCCGACCTTTGAAAAGAGTGGTTGCTTATTTGTCTTTCACCGAGATGCTCGGTATTTAAATTCAATTTAGGGATAGCATTTATCAGCCGCTTAAAATATACAACATAATCCCTCATAATTAGAGATGAGTTTAGAAAGATTATTGACCTCAAAAATCTTCCAAATCTCAAATTCGTAAGACTAAAAATTAAGTGTAAAATAAAACAACTATATTATAACAAAAAATGCAGACTTTTTAAAATTTTTATGTACAATGTAATTGATTTAATGTCAAATCTGTTTTAAGTTTTTTCAGCGGATAAATTTAAAAAAACAGACTCAGGAATTCATTAACTTCTTCCATCATTATCGTCGTCCAAATTTTAAAATGAAAATTTTATTTTATACTTATTTTTAAAGTTAACTAAACGTATAGTCTACGTGATCAGAATAATTTATTAACAGTAAAATTAATATATCTATTCTTTAGAAATTAATAACAAACTAATTAGTTTCTTATTAATTATCTACAACTGTAATTTTTTATTTATTACTAGCGACACCAAATTATTATAAAATTAGAGTACAGTAAGTGCCAAGGTTAGAAAAATCTAAATTAGAGTTTATTTTACACAAAATACATTTTCTGAAAAATCTTATTCGAATGGAAAAGTTAAAACATTCTTTGATTTAGTTGAATTTAATGACTAAACTGTTGTTTTTTTACTTTTTTGATATAGTTGAGTGATCCAAAAAATTTACACATCACGTTTATTTATATTCTTAAAATTATTAATGTATAATATTAAGGTCGTTGGTATTTTGTTTGAATTCTTTCCTCAAACTACTTCATTTGACTTTTTCCCTATTAATTTTTTTTTTTTTTAATAGAATAAAAAGCTTTATTTACCGTAACTTCTAGCCTTCATCCAGGTCTCAAATTTGTATTTTGAAAAGAAATATTTGACCAAATGAAACCCTAATCTTTTTTTATATAAAGTAGAATTATTAAATTATAGCTACTATATTTTTTATTTTTTATGGATTGCAATTGGTGCAAGTATTGTTTACTTAAACAGAAATCTTTGTACGTTTTTTAACTGATTTCGACAGTGATGAGGTAAAATGAATAAATCTGCCAGTCTTTTTGGAAAATCGAATCCACCATTCCTGTAGTCAAAAAGGTGCTATCTACTATACTAGTTAAGATTACCAGTTAATCTAACTGGTTCATTAACTAAAATTTGAGTAAAACTTTTTAAATATGGAAAGTAAAGAAGTAGCTTACCGGAAGTTTAATTAATATTTAAGAAAATAATAAAAATTAAGTTTTATTTCTGACGGATTTCATGTCTTTATTTTTCTCATGAAAATTTACGTGGTGTTGAAGAGAAAAGTTTTTATAAGAGCGACAGAAGCTTTAGAGTTAAATTTCGATAGGTTGTAACTGAAAGCTTCTCATTTAAAACATAGAATGACGATATAAATCAAAGACTTGTATAAATCGTATGTAAATCTACACATTATTTTCAAATCTTTTGAAAAAACCTCGTATTTAACCTTAGATATTCTTCTACCTAAAATTTACAAAAAAAAAGAAATTAATTTACTCAAGAATTCTTCTTACTTTTCCATTAGTGAAAGTTTCTTATTTCCGTTTTTTATTTAAATACAATTCAATAATTATTTAAGTTAGAGATAAGATATCCTTAAAAAACTATTAATTTTAATAATTACGCATTGGCGTAAAGATAAGATAGGATTATTTTTTAGTCTGATTCACACCAGTGTTAATAGTATTTTTAATCAGTTGAGGTACGTAACAAAATCGTAGCGCGGTACGTTTATTTTTACATTAATAATCATCCTTTATTCTATTTTTCATGCTTTCTACCTTTTAATTATATTAAATTAGTTTTCTAAATTTTTTATCAATATTTAGTTTTTAAAGCCATATATGTGCGTCCATAAGGCCATTTAAGAGTATGTAAAGAACTGATTGATTATAGAAACATGTCTGATGGAACGATGCACTGGAAAGCCAAAAATTTAATGACATTTTATCAATAGATTGAACATTGAATAAATAAAATAAATCATTTATTAAAACCACTGAAAATATTATTGTCATACTATAAAGCTAGTAAAGTATTGGGTGACTTCCCAGGCTACGTAGATCAAAAATACAAAACTTTTTTTTGTTTTTTTGATTCTTCTAAAATTGGGAACTCTCAAATCAAGGGAACTTTTTTAATTACTTTAATATGCTTTAAAATTGGGATTTTAAATTAAAATCGAAATCGCTCAAATTTTTTTTAAACTTTTAAAAAATTAGAGGCCCCGCACTAATGGAGGCTTTTTTGAGGCTTTTATGCTTATAAAAATAAGTTTAAGGCAATGATAGTTCGGAATTGTGTCAAGAAAAAATATTTTGGGGCTCCCTTACTCCAGGAGGAGTAATTGAGTAAAGTAATGTTCAAAATATTTGCTCCAAAGTGGCAATATTAAATTAAAAAAAAAAAAAAAAAAAAAAAAAAACAGTTAAAAAAACCAGCAATACTTTTAAATAAATTCAAATGTGATTTTTTTTAGGAAGGGCGTGAATATTTTTTGCCAATTTTTTTATACTAGACATTTGGAAATAATGAAATAAATATCAATACTTTCATTAAGCTTTTAAACTTTTAAAAGATTCAAAAAAACAATTTTTCATTGCTACAGACTATGGGAATAGAATAGGGAAAAATTTTTGTAACCATTTAAAGGCCCATTGATGTAAAAAACAGTCGTGTTTTGGTTATCTCAAAATAACTCCTTTTCTGAAGTAAGAAATATATAAAGAAGAAAAAAATTCAATTTCTTAGTAAATATTATTATCTTTTTCTCTTATTTCATAATTACCTGCATAATTTATTACTTTTTTTCTTTTATCCGACGTTTATGGTGTGAACATCACATCATTCTCATCTGCTCCAACAATGATTTAAATGAATTAAATATAAAAAATTACGGCGTCTGTTATTATAATTATGGTAGACTATACCATAAAACTCATCCATTATTTAAAAATACGCAATATTTTTACGTAGTTAAACACAGCGACAGAATGAAGGAACTGGACATAAAAAATGCGTTCGGGTTGGTGCCATGGGAGGCCATCATAACAGCGCTTGGACAAATGAACATAACCGACTACTTATTGAATCAGGTAGACAACTATCTGGCACAGAGATGGACGGAGGTCCGTACAGTGGAAGGAGTGGAGAAATTTCAAGTCTTTGGAGGTGTCCCGCAGGGGTCCGTTTTAGGGCCTCTGTTGTGGAACATTTTCTATGATCAAGTGCTACGGTTACCGTATCCGGGAGGAGTCGACGTGGTTACCTACGCCGATGATATTGCAATACTTGTGAAAGACAAAGAGTTGGATGATGTGGAGAACAAGGCAAACCGCTCTCTACAGCTTATAGATGCATGGCTTACTAGCAACAACATGGAGGTGTCCCCGGCCAAAAGCAGGTGTATCTTCTTCACGGGCAGAAGAAGACTTCGTAGCGTTCGAGTTGCGATCCGTGGAGAGGATATAACAGAGGTCAGCAGCACAAAATACCTTGGAGTAACCATAGATAAGAGCCTCAAGTTTGGTGGGCACATTGATAAGGTGTGCAAGAGAGTTGTACCTACTATCAAAGCTATAAGAAGGTTATTTACAGAGCTTACAGTACCGGGGGCATCTAAAAGGAGGCTGATAACATCTGCAGTGGTGTCTGCAGCGCTGTACGCGGCGCCTGTCTGGGCAGAGGCAATTAGAGTGCAAAGGAACAAAGAGAAGCTAAGAAGTATGTATCGAACGGCATTACTAGGAGTGGTGGCTGGCTATAGAACATTGTCATATGAGGCATCGTGCCTCAGAGTCTATTCGTGCATCAGAGGTCTATTGGCGTCGGTTCCGCCGATAGACCTGCAGGTCAGAAGTAGGAAACTAAGAGTGGAAGGGCGCAGTAGGGCTGAGGCTGAAGCAATGACCAGACAGTGGTGGAAGGAGGCCAATGTGGCGGCCTGGACCAGAAGGCTCATACACAATCTGGATACTTGGTTGGACCGCCAACATGGTGAAGTAAATTTTTATATTACACAACTTATGTCCGGTCATGGGTGTTTTGGACACTACCTTAAAAGATTTGGCAGAAGAGATACGCCTTATTGCGACTACTGCCAGGAGGTGGACGATGTCACACGGTGTTTGACTGCTGGAGGTGGGGACAATATAGACAATTTATTGTAGACAACAATTTGGATGCTAACAATATAATTGAGTGGGCGCTAGTCAACGAGCAAAATTGGAATGTTTTCAAAAACTTTGCTAGCACAGTTCTTCGAACCAAAGAAGAGGAGTCAAGACGGGGGAACCGTGGGCGTATTCGGTGATAGGGAAGAGTGGATAGCCCCGTCTCTGAGAGCCTGCATGCCTTGGTGTGCGGGTTTCAATGAGGGGACGGGGACTCCAGGGGAGAAATCGCGGGGAAAGAAAAGACCTAGACCCGGCCGGCGGGGCTGGTTCTGGGGGTGCGTGCGCCCCCTGTGCTGGTCACGCCGGTTAGAGGCGAAAAGGCATAAAGACCGAGACCCGGTTTCCGTCGGGGGGGGGGGGGTTGGGAAGGGCATAGCCGGGCTTGGCCCCCCTTGGTGGGAATTAGAGACAGGCAAACAAAAGATCTGTACCGGGGCGGTTGACCTGGCGTACCGGGTGTAAAACAGGCGGGTGGGAAGACCGCCTTAGAGTCAAAGACACGACCCTGGGCCGAGTATACTTAACTGGATGTCCGGCCCAGGGATGTAGGGGAAAAAAATAAAAAAGTAACTTTTCCTAGACCTTTTGTTTATCATTGCCTCCAACAGTTAAAATGTGAGGTAGTTGCATAACGCATAGATATTAAAACAGTTAAGAATACTAAATTTATTTGGGTATGTTTTGTTTTAAAGCTTAAAACTATCAAATAATGTTGTTCAAATAGGTTTTTAATTTTAACTATTTAATTCATTGTAAAGAAGAATGAATGAATTATATTTAATTGTTGATGTTTTGTTCTGAACTGTCATTTACAGAATCACAATCTATTTCCTTGCATAAATTAACATTTTTGGTAAAATTGTTATGTTAAGAATTTATCAAAAAGATCTAACACTCCGTTCTTTATATCATCTTCATATGTCTATTACAAATTAAGATAGGTTAAGTATTGATAGCACGTTCATTCTTTTATATATGATTTTCCCAAGTTTACTAATAATGTGATCCGTAGGGAAGGGGTTACTAAGCCAGGGGTATTAAGGGAAATAGTCTTTACACAATACTACAACAAAGTTACCCAGTTTTACTCAATAATCAAAAAGTTATTGAAACGAAGACTGTTTATTTTATTACCCGTATTAACGTAAAACTACGTCCTTCCCAGAGCCTGGTTTAGGGGATATGTATGAGTTTTCAGGTGTCTCAAAAATGACAAAAATGAAACTTTTATAGCACAGAAACTATAAAATTTGTCTTATTGCTTTATTTACTGTTGGCTAAAAGACAGACATCACTTCCTATTAAAATATAAACCGGTTGGAATATATGGATAGAAAGCCAGAGGGCGCGTCAGAAATGAACATCTTAGGGACCATGGCGAGGCGCAGCGTTATGAGTCAGGGAATAAAAAGTAGGTTATGCTGGAAGCCGAACGACAACAAGAGTACAAAGCTCAGTTGAAGGCTCTGGTCGAGATTATAAATTCGCCGGACCCAAATTCGCTGGAAAGATTAGGGAGTTGGAAAGTGGCCTTTTGGAGTAGCTATTTATGAAACGAATGAAGCAAGTACTATGCCATTTCGTTAAATATTGATGAAGGTTCTGGAGGAGGTATGAAGTAAAAACTGTTTCAGAACAGAAAGCTGGAGTTGTCTATGCGATTGACTTGAACATATAGACTTGACAGTAGATGTCTTCTCATGGTGATCTAAGTAAGAAGACCGTTACTAATGATACAGTTCTTTCTCTCTTATTTCCTTACCCTACATATTTTGAAAATCTGTCTGTTTAAACTGTAATTGGCCGATAAGATAATAAAAGGACATGTCTATCACACTCACGGTCGATTTCAGTTTGGAGTTCATGGTTCATTTTTTATAGTTCTGGTCTAGGTTAACTACCAATAAAATAAAGTTTAAAACAGAAGAGAATAATATTATTAGGAATAAACATTTGAATCTTCTCAAACATTATTAGTTCGACTTCCAAACTGAGAAGCGGGCAAGATAAGTGGTAAATTAATAAATTCGAAAATAACATTCAAATATTTTACATTGGATATATTTTTGCCAATTTAATTCTATGGTATCAAAGTTACAGTACTGCATTAGCAATATTGAAATATTGATATTTTTCAACTTTGATGAGTTTTTTTTACGTAGATTCTAAATGAAATAAAATACAAAGATTCACATACAAAGTTTTAGTTTCACGTTCGAGTGATGCTATACGGTAGTAAAATTCTTAAATAATATTTTACCAAAAGGCGAATTTGATCGCTATCTTGAATACTAATATATCAAAATAAAAACATAAATATTTACAAAGAATAGGTATAAACATTACAGGATATTGTTGATATTGTTTTTTTTTTGTTTTTTTTTGTGCCGCCTATAGATTTACAAGCAAAAATGAGACCTTTAATACTGGCCGGACGGGACAAAATAGTAGTCTGGTAATTTCTCGAGTCATTACCATCATCAGAGTTTCTAAAAGTAATCTGGGAGAAGTAGGATTCGCAGAAGGTCTCAGGTTTTGACTTAATTATAAACAAAATGCTACATGTGCTTCCTTTCAAAGCCATTCTGCACATAACAAACCTCTTTAATGGCATCCTACACGCAACATATTTCCCGATCGAGTAGAAAGTTTCAAAAAACGTTATGATCCGTATAGGCTAAAAATGTCTGGTATAATACTTGGTAAGGCTAATAAGTCTATTACCCCTTTTGTTAAAACTTTATGACAGATTTTTTCTTCAGAGATTGTGGCCTATGTTTGAACACTGTCATGTCGTTGTGCTATAGACATGTGATTTTTTATTAAAGAAATCAAATTTAAAGATAGAGAATACTTTCAGAAATCAATATTGGGTCGGATGAAGAAATTAAAAACTAGGTTAGCCTATCTTAATCAATTCTACTGGTGCACTTATTCAATAAGTTATAATAAAAATAAACGTAGAGGAAACAATTTTTTTTTACCTGGATACTGTACTCGTATTCTTATTCATAGTGCTTTTTTATAGTCGATGTTTCAATTTTTTTTTTACGTGAAAAATTGGTCCTAACACAGATCGAACGTTTGTTTAATTGTTTTGTTCGTTATTATTTTAAATTATTCTCATTGTCTCTTTCCAAAACTATACATTAAATAATAAGATTCACAATTTGAAATGAAATAAACTGATGTGCAACTTACATCTTTAACTTCAATCATGTTAACTTCATCTGAATTAGGTAACCAAGTTATTACTTCATAATTGCAAGGCATATCTGAAAACCAAACATAAATGTTCAAATACATCGAGAAAAATTCTCTATTTTAACAAAAATGCTTTTAATTTAAAACAAGTAACATTTTTATTAATAACGTGGTTGGTAATTACTTAGTTTACTAAAATGATAATAAACTTTGCTGGTAAAAAATATAATGCTGGGATACATAAATTCGTCCAATGTCTACAATCACTTTCTTTATGTTTACATGACTTAGAAAGAAGTAAGAAGCCTGGCTTTATTAATAATATCATTTCAATGATCTCCAGATCTTTGAACTATCTGAAAATTCTATTTTCAGAGCTCCAGATAGAAAATAGGGTTCTCCGACACATCATTAGGCATAGGCATCCCACTGGTAACATTCCTTATTCAACAGGAATTTTTATATTTACTCTTAAGTATCTATCAGAATTATCGATGAGAAGAGATGAATTTTGTAGCGTGTGACAAAAATCAACTCTCATTGGGACTTCAACCAAGCACCATTCAGATGAAAGCCCAGAAATGCTACTTTAAGCCACGGAGATCGGATTTAATGGGCAAAAGGCCAAAACCTACAGTACACTCTGAAAAAGAAAAAATCACGTATAATGGATAACTAGTATAAAGAAAATGATAAGCCATAGTAGGAGAATGAACTACGAGTACCGTTAGAGGGTATCTTAATGTAGGTTTGAAGTAACACATTATTGAAGAATAGCTTTGCATTAATAAACTTAGCTGACATGTTTCAATGAATTACTTTACCACCTGATATAAAAATAAAATTTAGCGAGAACGGGCACTTAATTTCAGTTGGAAAATATGCATTCCCAGAATTGTGTTTTTTGTAGATGAAACGACCAGAAAAATAAACCTACCAGCCAGACACTGATATAAACCTACTTTCCTTACTAATGTTTATGGAAAATAACTCTATTACCAGTCACATTATACGAATAGTATTTAAGACTGGTTTATATCTATAACAGCTAGTCAATAACGGAAATGGACTTTAAATACGAATGTACTGATTTTTACAAATATTACGGTAAAAAAACAACTCATAATATCGGCATGAAGTGGCAATTTGTTTTTACGCAATTATACCTCATTTTTGAAATATATAAATAATTAATTATGGATAACTACGCAAAACTTTATTTTATTTTCCACTCTGACGATATAGGAAATGTAAGCTAAACATACACCTATCTTTCTAAATACTGTTCAATTATAGGCTTATCGCTTGTTTAATGTTGATGTTATATTTTTCTCTTTGCAAGAGAATCTGTGATATTACTTTATAAGGTTGCCATTTTTTAACAAGAACTTGGAATATAATTACAAATCTGAGTCTTGTACAACTGAAGATTATTTTTCTACAAATAAAGTAAAAATTATATAAATATTTACTAATAATTAAAGGCGACAACATCATTTAGTTACATTTTAAAAAGAAGTACTGTACCAATAATATTAGGATTGCAGTTGAGATACGATACGTGAAACAATTTTATGTGATGTATTTTTTAAACTATTAATCGTACGATGGATGGAAAATTATGAATTCAAAATACTGTAATAAAAGTTTAGAAAAAAAATTAAGGAAAATTAAATAAATAATTATTGGTGAGAAGAAACTTTTATGTTGTATGTACGTAGGCCTAGAATTTCATCATTTACATTTAAACTAAAGAAAATTGTTTTTAATTCCAATTTGTAATTGACAATTAATATTAAAATCATTTAATGCATTGATATGCAATAAATCGATGTATAGATTATTTATGAACACCTAGAATACGATTATTTATTAATAATCAAATTATTGTAATAATACTTTAAAAATTCCAGTACATCATGATACAGCAGAATGATATAAACGCAGATTTACATTTGTTTCTCAACCACGGACTATATGATATTTAAGATTAAATCGTCATCACTTACGTTTTAAATTAGCACGTTATCGCCACAATTCATTTGCATGTTTGTTTAACGCTATTCGAAAGTTTTAAATTGTTTTGAAGCTTTGAAATTCGGTGAGATTGAATTAACAGAGTGAATTTCTGCTATTTAACAATGACAATTGCCATTAGGTAACACCACACAATTAGGAGTTATATCCTACGCTACTAAATGGCATTTCTATGTGGGTCTGTGTGGGTATGTGTGTCCGTCCCCCTTATCATAGCATCGGATGTACTGATCACTAGCGAAAAATCCCGATTCGTTAGTACATGTCTCGTGGTGGTCAGGTGTACATTTATTGCCGGCTTCCGTGGCGTGACTGGTAACGACTCGGCTATTCATTCGGAGCTCCCGGGTTCGAATCCTGGTCAGGCATACTATTTTCACACGCTACAAAAATTGACATTCATCTCATCCTCTGAAGTAATACCTAACGGTGGTACCGGTTAAAAAAAAGTTGTATACTTGTTACATTATTATATATCGATATATCGCAAGTATATCCATATATATATATATATATTTCCTTCCTTGGAAAAAATTTAATCAGAAAAAATTTCTTTTTTCAGATTTTAACGGAAATATCCATTTACCATCTTGACTCGTTTTGGCGCGACGTCCGTACGTATTTATCTCGCATAACTCAATAACTATTAGCCGTAAAATGTTGAAATTTTGGATTTAGAACTGTTGTTACATTTAGTTGTGCATTTCCTCTTTTGGCTACAAGCGACTGAACCCAAAGTGTCACAAAAAAACCCAAAATCTAAAAAATATGGATTTTGGACTTTTTTTAACTTCAGTAATAAGCCTCATTATGAGTTTTTCAACGATATATCATAAGTGGTACATATTTTCATTGGTTCCTGAGTTATAGCCCAATAAAATTTTAATTAATGAAATATTTGGTTCTTGCAAGAGGAAAACAATCGGTTCGAATTCGACTTCATTTCCTTTTTTAATTTTTTTTTTAGGTTAAATATATGGTATATTAATAATTATTAACTTACGTTTGTAAAAAAAGTTTTACAATAAATAATAATTCAATAACAAAAAAAGTATGAAAAAAATTTAATAAAAAACATGTAATTTAATATGCGTACTAAGAAATCATGTGGTACCCACATCAAATTTTCTTTATTTATGTGATTATTTTTATTCATAAAATAATGATCTATTACCAAAACATACACACCGGAATGTACTGATCACTAGCGGAAAATCTCGATTCGTTAGTATCAATTTCTAGAGTTAAATTTCTAATTTAACTTTCGTTATATTAATTTTTATCATTAAAAATAAAATATTCTTACACAAGAGGAAATCAATTATGGACACCTAATAATCCAATTCCAAGACGCCAGACGTCAGGGCTACCCGCCCTGAGGGCCTATTGCGGATGGCGTGCCTGAGGCACGCCTCTGCAACTAATATTTTTTTGTCTTCAGTCATTTGACTGGTTTGATGCAGCTCTCCAAGATTCCCTATCTAGTTGAAGTCGTTTCATTTCGGTATACCCCCTACATCCTACATCCCTAACAATTTGTTTTACTTACTCCAAACATTGCCTGCTTACACGTTTTTTTTCCTTCTACGTGTCCCTCCAATATTAAAGCGACTATTCCAGGATGTCTTAATATGTGGCCTATAAGTCTGCCTCTTCTTTTAATTTTTTATTTCCAAAATGCTTTTTTCTTTATCAATTTACCGCAACACCTCTTCATTTGTCACGTTATCCACCCATCTGATTTTTAAAATTCTCCTGTTGCACCGCATTCAAAAGTTTCTAATCTTTTCTTCTCAGGCACTCCGATCGTCCAAGTTTCACTTCCATATAAAGCTACGCTCCAAACATATACTTTCAAAAATCTTTTCCTGACGTTTAAATTAATTTTTAATGTAAACAAATTATATTTCTGACTGAAGACTCGTTTCGCCTATGCTATTCGGCATTTTATATCGCTCCTGCTTCGTCTATCTTTAGTAATTCTACTTCCCAAATAACAAAATTCTTCCACCTCCACTCCATAATCTTTTCTCTTCCTATTTTTACATTCAGTGGTCCATCTTTATTATTTCTACTACATTTCATTACTTTCGTTTTGTTCTTTTTTATTTTCATGGGTAGTTCTTGCGTTGTACTTCATCCATGTCGTTCATTGTTCCTTCTGAATCCTTTTTACTCTCAGCTAGAATTACTATATCATCAGCAAGACAGAGCATCTTTATATTTTCACCTTGTACTGTTACTCCGGATCTAAATTGTTCCTTAACATCATTAACTGCTAGTTCCATGTAAAGATTAAAAATTAACGAGGATAGGGAACATCCTTGTCGGACTCCCTTTATTATTATGGTTTCTTTCCTATGCTCTTCAATTATTACTGTTGTTTGGTTCCTGTAAATGTTAGCAATTGTTCTTATATTTCTGTATTTCTGTACCCCTAATTTTTTTTAAAATGCTGAACATTTTATTCCAGTCTACGTTATCGAATGCCTTTTCTAGGTCTATAAATGCCAACCAAGTATGTTGGTTTGTTTTTCTTTAATCTTCCTTCTATTGTTAATCTGAGCTAAAATTGCTTCCCTTGTCCGTATACCTTTCCTGAAAACAAATTGGTCTTCTCCTAACACTTCTTCCACTTTCCTCTCAATTCTTCTGTATAGAATTCTAGTTAAGATTTTTGATGCATGACTAGTTAAACTAATTGTTCTGTATTCTTCACATTTATCTGCCCCTGCTTTCTTTGGTATCATAACTAAAACACTTTTTTTGAAGTCTGATGGAAATTCCCCATTTTCATAAATATTACACATCAGTTTGTATAATCTATCAGTCGCTTCCTCACCTGCACTACGCAGTAATTCTACAGGTATTCCATCTTTTCCAGAAGCCTTTCTGCTACTCAAATCTTTTAATGCTCTCTTAAATTCAGATCTCAGTATTGTTTCTCCCTTTTCATCCTCTTCGACTTCCTCTTCTTTCTCTATAACGCCATTTTCCAATTCATTTCTTCCGTATAACTCTTCAATATATTTGAAGGATATTTGAAAGACTTTGTCTTTCGTATTATATATCGGTGTACCATCTTTGTTTAACATCTTTGTTAATTGGATTTGAATTTATGTACCCCAAAATTTTCCTTAACTTTCCTGTATGCTCTGTCTATTTTACCAATGCTCATTTCTCTTTCCACTTCTGAACACTTTTCTTTAATCCACTCTTCTTTCGCTAGTTTGAACCTTCTGTTCATAGTATTTCTTAATTGTCGATAGTTCCTTTTACTTTCTTCATCACTAGCATTCTTATATTTTCTACGTTCATCCATCAGCTGTAACAAATCGTCTGAAAGCCAAGGTTTTCTACCAGTTCTTTTTGTTCCGCCTAAGTTTGCTTTTGCTGATTTAAGAATTTCCTTTTTAACATTCTCCTATTCTTCTTCTACATTTTCTACCTTATCTTTTTTACTCACACCTCTTGCGATGTCCTCCTCAAAATCTTTTTACCTTCTCTTCCTCAAGCTTCTCTAAATTCCATCGATTCATCTGGCACCTTTTCCTAAGGTTTTTAAACCCCAGTCTACATTTCATTAACACTAAATTACGGTCGCTATCAATATCTGCTCCAGTGTACATTTTGCAGTCGACTAGTTGATTTCTAAATCTTTCTAAACTAACATACATATATTCAAATATTTACACTACGTATAAAAAGATATATACAGAAATTCAACAAAATTGGAATACTTAATTCTAAACAAACACATTTCTGCTATTGAAATAGATATTGTATCCAGCATTTAATAAAGTAAAGCGGCAAGTTTCAGTTTTTTCTACAAATTGGAAGTAAATAACTTACTTTCTTAGTTGAACGAAATTAAGCGGAAAGGAAGTAATCAACAATTAGTACTTTTCGAATTATCGGGTAGCTTATTGGTTAAGTGATACTGTAAATCGAAAACTTCATAGACACTTGATGTTATATTTATACATGCATATTTTTTTTTTCATTTTATTTTTAACATAAAATGAAAACATTTTCATTTAATATTTTTATTAATTTTTAAAAAAGCAATAAGATTTTATAATGTCAGAAACAGATCTAACTGTTTTGCTTTTCTGTTGAAAATGAAGGGAGCTTAACATAAATAAAATTATTTTCGAAATATAAAAATAACTTCTTTTTGTTTACGGAGCTGTTCCTTTTTAATGAATACGTAGAATGGTGGGAGACTGTCCTGTAAGTTTCTTTAATCTAAACTTTGATTTCTCAGGATGGTTCCCTTTTACTTAATGCCGTCTAATTACAAACGTGTTTTCAGCTGACTGTTCAGTGAAAGTGCTCCATGTTTAAAAGTTTTATCAAAAGACACATCCATTCAAAAGAATATAGTATTATTATGATAACTTAATTTACTTCCTACAATGCGATGTGTTCTTGTTCTCAATTCACATATATCTGTATATATTAAAAAAAAAAATATAGTAGAGAAAGAATTATGCATTATTTCCTTAATGAAATAACTGATAAAATAAATATATAATTAAAATATACAATTAATATTTAATTTATAATTAAATAATACATTTTTTAATTATAAATGGAAAAAATTAACCAGTAAATATTTAAATAAAAACGTACTTCAAAACGGGAATAATTATAGTAATCAAAAATTTTGATTCGGTAAAAATGTTAACTACTGTCTTTTCAGTCATTTTTTCATTGCTAATTATACTTTGATTTTTTTACCAACGTGAGTTTTCAATTTAATTCTAAGAACATATCAATTTATGTATTTGTCAAATGTACATATAAAAAAAGTTTTTTTCGTATATTTGATGTTATAAAACAATGAAGGTGATTTTTTAAAATTATTATTAATGTAGTATTACAATGTTAAATTGTATATTGCTGGTCAAATATATTTTAATAAAGTTGACAGTTTGCACGATTTTTATTCGTATTTCTTCTATTTTTTTTTTTTTTTTGTTGTTTTATTTGTACACACGTTCCATTATCTTTTTTCCAAATCATATCATCCTCTCGTCTTCTGAAAAGGTGTCTACCTTGTACTAATTATGACCTGATATACCTTTACTTAAAACTATTAGTTTTTACTCTTATTTTTCAGCTATATATTCTATAATCTCTGTTTCACGAATGTATGTTTGATTAAAATACTATTTGCACTACTGGATAGCTTCGGAAAATTCATTATAAATTGCTGTTATTGCACTGCCTCCCACTGGTAGCAATAATTAGATTACACCATCATATACCAGTTACACCATCATACAAATTTTGTGATCGTTGGCACGGCCAATTCATTGTGACAGTTTTGATACCACCCGCCTTTCCCGTATTATAATTTAGAAATGGCGATCCGAACTTGAAATAAGTTAGAATTACGGAAAGAGTGGTTATACAAACACAGGCACAATGAGGTAGGTTACTTATGTAGTTTTATTCGTATATTCAGTCTGTATAATATCATTACTTTTATAGAATAATGGTATGTGTTCAAAGTTTAAATTCTGACATGTATTTTTAATGATTTTTTTTGTTGTATTTTTTAACTGTTTATGTTAACGTCACCGAAAATACCTTCAAAACGATAGGTAATCACCCTGCTGATGGTTCACATTAAACGCTTCAGGAGCTGGAGAACAAAGCACCTGCTGAATATTGTGTATCCTTCTATTGTTACTCAGATCGTTTTAAAAACACTTCCAAGACAGGTCCCTATCAGCCTTGTATTGGGGGATAAACTGATTCTCCCACCTGTGCTTACTTTAATTTTAAGATAAGCAAGCAAACGAAAAAGTTTGTACAATTTTTTGTTAGGGTCTCAACATCAATAAACAGGTTTCTGCAACAACAACAGACAGAGATTTAAAAGTTCCGATGGGTTTCGGAAAGTGGAAAAAAAAAATGTTATCGATTTATTTTATTTTACTTATTTATTTTTAATTTGATGCAAAATCAATTTTACTTTCCGTAAAATTCTGTGGAGGTCTCTACTTTCAATACAAAGGATTTCGTCAAAAACGTAAAAATTTATTACTTTTTTTCACAAAAGGGATACGACCGATGGAATGGTACGTATAATGTGATTTTTTCTCCGGTTTTTTTTATTTTTTAGCGAGATATTATTTTAGGGTTAATTCCTCCCATTAAGATAGTACAACAACAATATTACAAAAATCATCAATGTATTTAGTCTTTGTCCGAGGATATGCCCCGTAGTTTGGATAGATTTCAATTAAAACAGTGTTTTTTTGCTTTACATATGCTTGGTCAAAAATATTTTAAAATCGTTTTGTAATTATCGGCTTCTTTTTATTTTCCTCAAAGATTTAAGTAGAGCTAAGTCTACTGAATGTGATTCTACTGAAATTTTATCTCTTACTTTCTCCCAAAGAGAGTAACAATATTAGCAGTCATATTTTCTCTAGGACCGCTTTCTAAGAGATAAATCGGCTTTTTGTAGGCTAGGCCCTACTATGTAAGGTAATTTACTAACGTGAGGCGATTTATGACTGGATCCTACATCCCAGCAGCAATTTATTAATCGTTTTGTGAAGATCAAAGGCATTTACGACTCGTAATTTTTCGTCCTCAAGTATTCTACAACCCAAAAAATCGATGAGTGAGCTGTGATTTTCCCCTTCAACTTGAATATGGTTTGGAACAGAATATGTACGTAAGAATGTTTTTATTAACGAGCATCATTGCAAATTATTGCTGAATCTACCATATTATCAGATTTTTTTTTGAAAATCCACCCCCCGGGTAAAATTAAATTTCGTATTTCTTACTTTTATATTTCATTTCCAACCATAACAGAAAAAAATTTCAGATTTACTGATGTAGTGAATGATGGATTCCAATAATTTTTTTCTCTGCAAGGTTACATTTTTAGTGAAAACCAGCTTTTGGTAATGTCTCCAAAGATAAGATGTAGTTCAATTTATTTAACTGTTCCGTGAATTTCAAGATTAGTAAATCAAAAAGTTCATTTGATAATCTTTACTCTGATATCTTCTTCTGGTTACCAAACGTACGTTTATGAGGACTTATTAGGACAATGATCGTATCCCAAATGTGAATTCTGTGTCTCCTTTGCACACCTAGGCAAACAATGGCGCTATAATTTCCTTGCTTGCTTCTATAAGTAATTTGGGGAAAAGGTTTCCGTTAAAACGTTTTGCGGTTATCTTACAAGAATTGGATGCTATGAATATTGTAATATTAACTATCTTCTTGGTGGAGTTTCTACTTTTCGTCCAGAGGTCGTGTCATCTTTTACTCGTCAGATATGTCATCTTTTACATATTAAAAAATTCATTATATCTACCATAGTAACTATTATTGGGCATCAGACATTTGCGGCTGTTATTGAATAAATAATTATAATATAATTAAACATTTCGTATTAATATCAAATTACAAATGCAATTTCATAATATGTAAATTACTTATATAAGACATTTAATTTATTAAATCTAAAGGAGTATTTTCAATTGCGTTAAGAGAGCTGCAGCTTTCCTGATGGGTTTGAAACATACTATCTCGTTTAATAACAATAGTATGAAATGGAGTTGTTAAGATGGCTTTAATTTACTTTTTTATTACACTACATCATTCAATATCGTTTTCTAAAAAAAAATTAAAGAAAAATATTTATTTTACTACTTATTAATAACCTAAACCGATTTTATGCTTAACTAAAACCAAAGAAAATTCTAAAATTAATACGTATATTTTTTTTAATTTTCACCACTTTTGAGTTTTTGCAGTAACAGTTTTTCGGTTAGCAGCCATTTTTTCAGCAAATGCTTATTTGATCAAAAGTGATTATTTTTTTAAATAAAATAAATCCGGTATTTCGTTCGTTAAGACTTCATTATTCGGCTACAAGTTTTTTTAAAATCCGTTTCCAAGTGATTTCGATAAAAGTCTTGATTGAATGATCGTTTTTTGTTGATTTTCAATTCTCAAAGATTCATAAATATGTTTATAATATATTGAAGGTCATAATAATGTTTAATTTTTATACTCAAGTAAATAAATTTAACAATCTATTTTTTGTCTTTAATAATTTTTGTATATCAATAGCAAAGTACAAGATTTCCTTTTTAACATTCATAACACTCAGCTGTCAATCAGCGCCATAACTTTTTGCCTAGTTTGCATTCTGCTTGTTACTATCGGATTTCTCCTTGACTAATTTATGATTAGGCTTAAATATTATCTTATTTGGTCATGAATTGCCAAATAATAAATCCTATTAGGTACTTAAATCAAAGCTGGAACTGCTATGATGTATTTTTTCGTATCCACATTTAATATTTTTGTTCTGAAATTTCTATTGAGACAAAAATTGCTATTTCACGGTTATATATTTATCCGATTCCTATTTATTTTTTCACGCGATATATAATGACTGAAAATTATTTAATTTTTTATGTTCGATCTAAAATATCACCAAACATATTTGTTAAAACAATGAAAAAAGCCTGCATTACGTACGTAAAAAAAAAAAATATCAAGTTTCAGATACGAGAAAGAGCATAACTGATCAGTGAGTTACATTTTAAAAAGTTTTCTTAAGTTTTAAAATATTTAAAACGGTGTTAATAATTTCATTTTGTTTATATTTCTCATAAGGTTGTAATGAATTTGATTAACAGATTTAATTTTCTGCAACGTAGCAGCTTGTAATTTAATATTAAAGTAAATTTTGTAAGTAGCTTACAATCTTTGTTATTTTTGCCTAGTCGCCTTTCGGGCATGCTTATAAAATTGGGCCTGAACTTCATATTTTAAATTTAACAAGTTATCTTTTTACGGGGAGAAAATTATGCTTATGAATGTAGGAAGGCATACATGTACTTTTCAAAGTTTTTCTGCATATTCATATACCTTTTTAAAATAATTTTACGATTATGTATTTCTTGCTTATGTAAAGAGCATGAGTAATATTTTTTCAATGTTTTTTACTAACTTCGCTGTAATGTAATAATTCTAGTCAAAAATAAATTTTACAGTCAGGTGAACACGCTTTGTTGTTAAATTCAACCTTTTGGTTTATAAGTTGTAAATAATTTACTGTTCATTTTTTTATTTTATTTAGTTTATCTTTATTCAAAATAGTAATTATACTATTTGAATTGTTGGTATTTAACAATACTATTTAAAAACTGATTCTTTTTCATTTTACATAAAATTTGTATTGTAATTCTTTTTGTAAATCTATTTATTTATTTATGTATTTTTTAAAAATATACTTTTGGTATTATGAATGATTTAAAATGCTGAAGTGATTATCTCAATACAAATTATTACTGTATCTAAAATTTATAACAAACTAATTACGTTCAGATTTGAGAACTAATAACCAAATCCATGAAAGGTTTAGCATTTGCTACATCATAAAAGCAGTTACTTTTAAAATTCTTAAAAATGGGGTAATATTTTTTTTGTGATATTTCTTTGTTAATCCGACGACGAAAATTATGAAAGTTACTACTAAGAACTGGAAATTTCTATATTACACTTTTTTTCAATATCTTAATTTTCTGTGTTAATTTATTTATAAAATGTTCTCTAGAAAGCCCCCAACGTCGAAGTTATGTAATGTTTTATATATTTAAAATTTATCAAGTTATCTTTTTTTAAGAAAAAAGGTAGACCTTTTCCTGCTCACTCAATAAAAACGTTATTTTGTTCATTTTAAAATAACTACTAAATAGCGTTGGTTCAGCACATTTTTCTAGCCGAAATGTATGTAATTCTACTTATTTATTTAGAAGAAACTGTTTTATTACAGCCCAAATTTAAAACCTACTAACAAAGTAACTATTAATTTTTTCTTTATTACTAATTTGAAACATTAAAAAAAAAAAAGTTATATATTTTAGCATAATTTTTTGTTATAAGACCATCCATGTTATTATTTTTGAAGTTATACTTCTTTTGGGGCGTTAGGAGAAACTGATCAGAGTGTTTTTTCAGCATGTTACGGAAGTTGCGCGCGCCGATGTAACACACCATGAAGATTTGCGCAGGCTCAAGTGGATCAGTTTGCACGCATATGCGTGTAGTGTCTAATTCAGTCAGTCGTTCAATGCAATTAAGTAATTACCAGGTGTTGTAAACATAACAGATATTGAGTCGTAATAAATATATATTTACATATCAACTTATATCAATGGATTTGTGAAGACGGATATTTTAATAAACTATGAATATTGTTGTTCATATTCATAAAACTTTATTTATATTGCAGCATATATTTATTAATTTTTTTTGTTGTGAAAATTGTGTGTCAAGATTTGAGGTTATATTTATGTAAATATTAATTTTTATGAGTAAAATTATATATTTAATGACAGAGAAAATAGCACACATCAGATAAATTCTTGATTTAGCATAAATAATTTTAAATTTACCAAAAATAAAATTTTTGATAAATACACGTTATAAAATAAAACTATTTGTATTATATTTTTTTCATATCATAAGCTGCTGATAACCCTCGTGCCTATTCAATCGTCATCCGAAAAATTAATGGAACTAAACTAATCGAAATACATTCGATAAATTTTGTTTTATATGACAACGAATATTTCAATAATTTTTAAACTGTATAAGATAAATATTATTTTATTTTATTTAAGTGTTATTTATTCAAACTTTTATTCATCGTATTTAATGTCGTCTATCGATCTTTTGACTCAGTTCAAATTTGTTTGAATGCGTAAAAAAATAATTTTTTTATTTACGCCAAAGAAGTATAACTTCTTATGTTCGTACATAGTATACACGAGCTTTTTACTTCTAGGGTTTATAAAGTAATGTTTATCGAGGAAATCCCCACAGCCGCCAGTAACCTCAAACCGCTCATTACGTTTTCACCAAGAAAATTCCAGATGTAGAACTTTGAGAGTCTTTGAGAACAAAAAGAAACACAACAGATATGTCTAGATGTTCATGGGGACCATTTCCTACAGTAGGAGGGTTGTCTGAAACGTTTTGAGTCTCAATAAGAAGATAGCAACACTCATCAACAAAAGTTTTGAAAGTATTTTACTATTGTTATTATTGAAACAATTAATACATTTTTAATCTTTCGGCAAATTACATTTCAAAAATTTTAGACTAGAAATTTAAAAAAAATTAGACATATACTGAAAAATGTTGAGTACTTATAGCGGATATTGAAAAAATTTGGAAATCACTACTGCATCAAGTCAGATTTTTTAAGGGTGTGACTTGGAGAGGGGTACCAACTTTTCATTATATTTTGAAGCCTCCTGAACACGATTCTGCAATTTTTATATATACATGCATAAGATTATTTTGCTCGCTCTACCGGATACAAATCTTAACCGATTTTGACGAAATTTGGTAGGGCGGTGTAAAAATATTGGGACAAAACTCTATTGATAAACGAATCGGTTTACACGGACCGGAGTTAGAGGTAAAAAAAAAGATTTCGAATACGTTTTCAAAGTTTACATGTAAATAAAATGGTGACATGTTATAAAGTGAGAATTAGACTTTTGCGAACACCATCAGGTGCAAGCTGGTTTCACAGTCATTCAAATTAAAAACAATTATAAAGGTCATCCTGACTCCAAAATGTGACGATTTCGGTCGCCACGCCACCACCTCCCTACCTAACCGTCATGGGCTTTATCGAAATTCATCTTCTGAACCCACAGGCTCAATAACATCTCTCAGTTAACAGCTTGGCCTCAATCAATTTGAATCTTTTCTTTTTTGCGACCAAGAGTCCAAAATCACATAAATTAACAGTATCAAAGTGGGTTGTAGGCAATTAGCAGTGTTAACCAACTGATGCAGTCACAAGTCAACAGCTATGTAAAAAAAATCCAAATATACAAGAATAACGTATTTTTGGAAGAACATAGTGCATCATCCTTTATTTTCTTAACTAAAACCGCAAATCCGCCCTTCTGACGCACTTACTGCGACATAGTTTTTTAATATTTTAATTTATGGTAAAATTATTTATCATCGAATTTAGAATTTAAAAAAAAAATTTAAGTAGATTTAACAAAATGAAACTTTTTTTTTAAATGAAAGTAATTTAAATTGAATACGTAGTAAAAACAAAATTATAACATATTTTTTAAGAAAACGTTATTTTGGTCTTGAAATATATTCTTAACGCCTAATATTTACTTTTTTAATAGCTTCAAGTTATATCTTAATGTTATTTTCTTATTTCTGCGCTTTCTGAGAATTAGTGTAACAGAAACAACAATCATAATAATAGTACTTTTAAATTATAATTAATTTATTTCATCCTTCCTATTTTTCTTATTGCCTGACTGACTTCCTTTTCTTCTTTTACTAAGGATCAGAATTTAAATAATTTGTTTCTCCTTCTACCGCATTTTCATGCACCCTGGACTTAGTACCCGTTTAGTTAGTACTTTAACGTGATGGATTCCTACACAGTGAAATATTCTCAATCTTTTTCGTACATTCAGAAAGAATCATTCAACTCTCAAATTAAACCCCGTTCTGATATTTTTTTTTCAAGCATGGTCTCTTTTAGAGCACTCTTAAGTGTTGGAAGAATTTTAAAGCAGATAGTTCATTGTCTACATCCACGGCAATAAATCTAATGTTATTAAAAATAAATTATGAAAATATAATATATTATAAAAAAAAAATTCGTACTTAACTGAACCTTGACACAAATTGTCGATTAAAATTAAATTGAACTAGATATCTCTTCAATTGTTTCAAGAATGCATCACTGTTCTTCTTACTGAATTTTTAGTCAAGAATATTGTATCCAGTAGTATAAGTAAAAGTAATGTAAATAGTAACGTAAAGAAATGCATAAAATAACACTTCATTGTAAAGTAAATAAATACTTTTGAAAAGTAAACAATTTGTAAGAAGTGAAAAAGAATTCTAATAAATGAGCTTTTATAAATGAATTAGTTACTTTAAAAAAATTTTGTAATTATTTATGTTTTACCATTCTAAGACTCTATCGCTATCCTAATGAAATATTACACATTTGGTAATTCAGTAGTACGCTACTGATCTATAATTAAAATGAATGGTATGTAAAAAAAAAAATTGAAAACCGCTGATGTACACCATTATTTATAAATTTCACATTAAAATTAATCATCTTTTATAACATTATTTTTCTATTTTACTTACCGTAGTTTTAAAATATAAATGAAATACCAGTATGTTTGTGCAATAACCTTGCATTATTTCATTATGACATTATTAATATTGCATCACAATCAGCACCTCTCATTTATGTACTTCACGGTTTCCAAAAGAATTCCTAAACTCTTGTTCTTATTTATAATTAATTTCCATCTCATTCTTTCCATAATACATTTTTGAAATTTTCATTTATATTCTTTGAAAGGTGCTTTATCCTCTTCTAGTAATTATTACCTGTTCTTTGCTTTATATATATAAAGCATTTTAAAAAATATTTATATACATATATATATATATATAAATGAACGATAAAAGAAAGACGAGAAAGTGAATTTAAGGGAAATAAATGAAAAGGCTCTGTTACATCACGGCAGTTTGGGTAAGTTCGTAGGAAAATATTTTCGGTATTATTTGATTTAATTAAAAATATATTTTCAGAAACGGAATGTTAACATCTGCTTTCCAAGCAGGAGAGCTAAAATTTAATATTAAAAAGTGAAATAAAAATATAAAATACAGATAAAAAGTTTTTAAATATCGCAGTTAATTTTCTTTTAATAGGGAGAAGTACGGTGTACATGTTGTTGAACTGAAATTTATGCAATAAATTCTTTCGCCCACGATGAATAATTGAATGCTAAATAGTCTCGTTACCTTCTTTCATTAATTTATTACTATTGACAAAAACTCTGAAAAATTTGAACTTTATTATAAACGTAATACTGTTGAATTTATCTTTTTAAGTGAAACGAATTAGTCCAACTCCTTAACTTGCTAAACACTTAATGATCATTTTAAGCTTATTTTATGGTTTTTTGTTATTTATTAACAAGAAAACAGTAACTAAAGATAATTATCTGATTCATTATGAAGTTTAGACTTATTTATTTAACTATCGGGTATTTTTGTACTTGCCATTATAAAAGTAGCATCAACAGTTATTAAAATGCCTTTAAAAAAAGGTAAAAATAAGAATGAGAGATAACCAAAATTATTAAAAGCTATTATATAGTTAGATACCTTTTAGAAGTATGGACTAATTGTTTTATAAAAAAATGTATACATCGTATTTACTCTGTTATTCGGTACGGTTTGTTGCTTTTTCACTTTTCTCAATTTATTAAAATTGAGATATTATTATTATTTATAACGGTGAATTTATTTTATATACCATGGTATTTAAAATTTAAATTTAATTTTTTTACATATATTAAAAAATAATTATTACATGTTTTACAAAATTCAGCTATTATATATATATATATATATATATATATATAATGAAACGCTTTAAAACAGTGAAGCGATATTAGAGTAAAATAAAAATAATTTGTCAGTGTATCAGTTCTTGTTCATTTTATTAATTTTGCATCCAGCAACTGTCTGCTCCTTTCTTTTTTACCTTTAGTCTTACGCTTTACTAGATAATAAAAGGACTCGACATACAAAAATTTAGAAATTCAGAAATTTCAATAAATTAAAGTAATAATATAACATTTTAATACCTACCAAATGTTTTTATTTTTTGTAAACTAAAACTTACCCTCACTAGGCTTCCATTCAAGAAGCGCTTCTATTGTTCGTCCGACAATAGACATGTAAGTAATATCTGCTTGCTGAACAGCGTTTATTACAGCATCACCTAGAAGAGAAGAAAAAGTTTATTAATTTCACTTCATTTTTACGGATTGATTACAGAATATATGACACGGTGTTTTCTAATAACGCTAAGTTTGCGTACGTATTCTGACGTTACGTTACGACATCATGCTCTTGTGAATTCTATTTTTTCCTGCAAAGAATATTATTGTTTAGTTAGTTGTCATGCGTCGAAAAATTAGCCCTTCTAACCAGAATTTTTTTACTCAGAGAATCTGTTTTGCGTTTTTTTTTCATAATATTAGTGATCATAAGACAGCGTGAGTAACGGACTTAGTTTACATAGTACATATTAATTACAAATTCAACAGTAACAGTGTTACTAATCAAACAGGAACCCTACAAATAATGAGGTAAGTAAACATTGCAGTTAAACATTAAAATATTACTGAAGCACTTACTTTAAATTCAGTGTCGAGTTCAGCACTACATATCCTTTAGCTTTAAAGGAGTTTTGTTATTAAAGTTTTTTTTTTGAGTTCATCCGTTTTTATCCCCCCTTCCTGGAGCCAGACCCGAAACCAAGCATGAACAGAGCTCCAGGAAGTGCCTAGTCGAGAACTGACGTCTTTAATTAGACGAGTTCCGACTGCCTAGTCGGGACTCGGTCTTTAATTAGTATCCATGTCTCTGAGGAGATCTCATAGATATCCCCCACCGGGACTGCGATCTTGACACTACGCTTCAACTGAGGAACCCCAGAGGGATCCCCCACCGGGACAACAGTTTTACTTTATACTCCTCACCAAAGTCCGATCGGAGCATTAAGGGACTCCCTGTCCACACCGGCAGCGGGACACCTAAGCGGCCCAGACCTCCTGGAGAGGGTTGTCCCAACCCAGGTCTTCCCCTAAGGACAGGAAAAGCATCTCATTATTTGGTCTTAGTCCTGCAGCCGCGTCCCCTGGGAGAATGCTCCCGAGAATTACAAAGGGTATATTTGGCCTCCGATGGGCAATCCTTACGTAGATGATCTGCAATCCCAATCCCAACTTCGTAGGGGAGACAACCGCCTTGTGACGATTCCGGTCGCCACACCTGCCCCACCATTTTTAGCCCTGATGGCTTTTAACGGGAGTCCCGCTAAATTTCCCCTGCTAACTTTTTACAACTCACAGTAACAAGCCAGGCCTCGTTGGGATGGCACCGCTGTAAATGCCTTGGTAGACATTTACATCGGTGATTTTGAAACTCAGCTTTTGCCTTCGATGTAGGCCTCGTCCGGACATCTTGAATGTCCTACTTCGTTGCCCTCTGAACTAGCTAAACCGAGTTCGTAGAAGCACGAACCTCGCTCCTAGTTCTACTTTAACTGAGCCACTTTCTCGTAAATGTCTCATAGATTCGAGGCAAATGTAAAAACAATATATCACCAAAAATGTTGCTCGCAACAACGAAAATTTAGTCCTAGTTTCCTTAGTGAACTCAAATTTAGTTCATATCATGACTTGGTTAATGTACGGACTCCGGTCTGGTCTACAAGGGAGAGACGGAGAAACCACCTACTCCCACTCAGCTCCATCGCAGAGTCCGGCGTGACATTTACTTTCTTCTACCATCGTCGAAATGCCCCTACACCTAACGGCTGCATGCGATCCATGCTTTCGGCCGTGCAGTCGCCATCCCGCCGACGGTGTTATTTGCTCATTCAAAACTGCCGTTGTCAAAACGCCGCTTCACCTCACGACTGCATGGTAACCCATAGCCTCGGCAGTGCAGTCGCCATTCCGCCGGCAGCTATAATTCAAAATAATCACAAAAAATTCTATCTAACCGTGGCTCGATGCCAAATGCCTATCTCCGGCCAATAAACTGCCCAGGCGGTCCCTAGCCACTCGGGGTACTACTCTACTATACCACTTCAGCCGTCCTGCTCAAGGCGAGGTAACGGAAGAAGCCTGCTACAATAGTCCATTCTCTACGAGTCTTCCTGTTGACTTGCAGATCAAATAAGGAATCTTCTCTCTCAGCCTTACCAGGCTGAGAGAGAAGATAAACATAAACAACATGGTCCACAGTGTCATCGACCCTACAATCTGGGCACAAGCCGCAGTTAACCAAACCAAACCTAGCCAAAATATTTCTAAAGGCAGCATGTCCTGAAAGGAATTGAGTTGTATAAAGATTGGGGGAGATCCCCCTAACTGCTCGTAGCTCCCTAACATTTCGGAAAATACCATGCGTGTATCGACCAGTGTAAGAATCGTTCATTTTACTTACCAGGAGTCAAAACCTTGGTCTTCGATTTCTCGCATACGTTCAGAATTAAGAAGGCCTCTCTTCTTAGAAACATACAGCTTGCTACGTTCCGTAGCTAAACTGTTAATGGGTTTGAAGCCAGCGATCACAGATACTGCCTCTCTGAAGATAGTTCTGTAGCCACCGACAGCAGCAAACAATAGAAGAAACTGGAATCGCAATAGAATGTCCCTATAACATTGTTATTGGAAACGATGAGCCCAGACGGAGGCAGCGTACAACAATATGACCTCACTGACACCTTTGTAAGGAATGCGCATGGTACGATAATTCAACCCTCAATCGGAATGGATGACTACGGACACCAAAGAAGGCATCGATGGCCTTCCTTGCGATCAACTGAAGGAACTCCTTGAATTGAAGCCTCTCATCAAGAATGACAACCAGATATTTCTGAATTGTGACATACCTACAAGGAAGGCAGTCCCTCATGACCTGCGGATGATGGGTCACGGCTAGACGACCTATAAGAAGCATCATAGTGATTTTCTTCGCACTGAAAACTATCTTATGCTGAAGACTCCACAACCTGAAAAACTTGTCTGCTTGTGTCGCTCTGAGCTCAATCTCGGCACGCGAGTTGCCACCGACCAAGAGCAACCCATAGTCGGCATAAGCCACGATGCGGCACCCACTGGGAATCCGCAATCGCATGAGAGAGTCGAACTCAACGACCCAGACAAGTGGATCTAAAACACTGCATATGGACAATCATTTGACCTCAAACCGGTAACGGTGAGGGTCCTTGACGAGATTCACACCTCTTTAAAACGGGTGGAGAAGAAGGTGAAAAAGCCTGTCTCCTTCGCTGCAGTAACAGCAGCAACTGGATCTAAGTGGGTTAGTTCCCCGCCCACAGTTAAGGCGTCTCGCTAACAAAATTAAGCGGGCCACCTCAAGGGAGTCCCAGTAAGCCTGGTCGGGGGGCTTCGTCTGCGATGACGGAGCTGACCCTGAAGAAGGTCCTGGAGTCGCGGAGACAAAGGTTCCCAGACCTCCCGGGTCACGAAAACAAGGGAACATGGAGTGGTCCTAGAGATCTTAAACGGGCAGCAAGAGCAGCGGCTGCTGGAGGCCAACCTTCTGCAGAAGAACGGGCTGAAGGCTCAGCTGCTGGCCGAACGGAGGCTTCAAATATTGATGTAAGATTTACCAAGGGCAACGAGGACAGAGGAGCCCAAACTCTTCAAGGCGATACACAGCCAAAATCCAGCGTTGGATAAGACTGCAGAGGACTTCTTCAATGGGACCAGGTTGGTCCGGCAGTTGGGGTGGAAGGAAGCCTCAAAGAGCCACTGGGTGATTGAGACCTTGCCTAAGATCCGGTAGGTCTTGGTGGCCGGTGGCCGGCTGTTCCTTGGGTGGACCTCTTGCAGGTCGTTGACCATACAGAAGCACGCCGGTGCTTCAAATATGAAGGCTTTGGTCACACCTCTCTCTGTTGTAGAGCACAGTCGGAGATATGTGGTAATTGCGCCCTTGCAGGGCACAGGCGCGAGTAAGACCGCGCCTGCAAAGTGTGATACTTGTTTTTTGGTGAATGGCTATGATACCGGACACCGGGTCGGGAGCAAGCAATGCAGGTTGCGCGACATAGTCCGGGCGAAGATCGTGCATAATACGGCGTATGGCGACGCCTGAATTTGGGGAAGCTTTCGAGAACGGCCGTCACCATATTGAACGCTTGCTCCCGGAGCAGTTAAAACTGCACCATTCCTAGACGGCCACTAATGAAGCCATGAGGATACTTGAAGAGTACGACCTCGAGGTCCTCTTGGTCCAGGAGCCGTACACGGTCGGGGATAGCGTGGTCAGCTTCCACGCGGTTGATGTTATTCATTCTCGTGGGGAATGGCCGCTCTCTACAATCGTGGTCGGCTCGGTCTCGTTGGGTGTCTTCTGGATGCCTCAGTTTTGTGACAAGCAATTCACCGTCGCGCGAGTCACGAAGGGTACGCTCGATGTTGTACTGGTGTCGGGATACTTCCAGTTTGGACAGAGTATGACTTGTTGGCGAAGTTGGAGCGGATTCTGGACGGTCTCCCGGACATCAGAGCGCTGGTTGCTCTAAACGCTGACGCTCTGGAGTCTTCCGCCTGGGGCTCACTACTCACTGACTCCCAAAAGAGTTTGGTCTCGCACAGTTCGTTAGAACCTCTACTGGCTTAACGAGGCAGAACAACTGCTGACTTTCTCTTCTGAACTGGGGGAAAGTTACATCGACATCAACTTGCTGACGGGCGATCTACGTAGGAATGCAAATAGTTGGACTGTCTGGCCCGAGGCCAGTGTGAGTGATCATAGGGTTATAATCTATGAGATCGCTTACGGTAGCGGTCCAAAAGCTCCAGATTCGAGTCGCTAAAATCTAAGGGGCCTGGATCAGCACAGGCTGTGGTGCGAGTGAGCGGCTCCCTTACAGGGGTTGGAATGGCGCATGGAGCATAAGCAGGAGGTGGAATAGATGGCTGAACAATTCGGCCGGGCCATCAAGACTGCCTGTGATAGGGTCCTGTGGTGGCCTCGGCCATGGATGGACCCTTACGTAATGGCCAGTCCGCTGATCAGAGAGTACCTGGAAACGTCGTAACCGCTGCTTCCGGGGAGCCGTCTGCTAAACGCAGGTGGAAGGTAACACCGCAAAACTCTGGTGTTCCACTAACCTTAGCGTGCTGCTCACAAGAGTTAGGTCCGTTAGGAGGACCTAAAAAACGCCCCTCCGGAATCCCCTGGAAAGGGTTGTGTGGGTACCGAAAAAACGCGGAATTGTCCGTAGAACAAGGTTCTGGTGTTGAAAGTAGTTTTCGATTCACCTAGTTAGGGTAAGAGCGAAAAAGGTGAATACGATGGAGGCACATGTTTTTAAACTACGGTAGAGTCTTCCATGATCTCCAGTAAGGGGTGCGGATGGCAGAGCCGGAGGTTGAAGAAGGAGGGCCGTTTTTTGTCAATGAACCAAGAGCCTCCAGGGTTTTGGTGGTGCTGCACAGACGTAAAGGATTGTCATTGGCACCGCAAAAATCGTCGGGGATAGCCCTGACGAGAAGGCTTCAAAGTATAGAGGTAAGGTTAGGTGAAACTGTAATTCCCACGTCAAGAACAGTAAAGTACCTTGGTGTATGGTGTCAGACCAATAGAAGGTACACCGAGCACCTGACGAAAGTGACAGAGCGTGCTGGTGCCGTGATCGATAAGCTCGGAAGTTTGATGAGCAACGAAACGGGTCCCCGCTTGACTCGACGAAGACTAGTACTGTCAGTGGCAATGTCAATCATATTATACGCACCCCCGGTGTGGAATGGTGCATTCGAAATTAAAACAAATTTAATGAAGTCTCAGCTTTACAACTAAGGACGGCGATACGAATCATCTCAGCATACCGAACGGCTTCGAGGAACGCTGTAGAGGTGCTAGCAGGGGTCCCTCCAGTTAAACTGCGCGTGTTGATGTTACGGAGGATGAGCAATGACATGCCAAAACATGACGCAGTCCAGCTGATGATGGCTGAATGGCAAGCATTGTGGTTGGTGTCGGACACTGGTACGTGGACAAGGAGGTTAATACCTGATGTCCGAGTGTGGACAAAGAGGGGGCATGAAGATGTCAACTTCCACTTGACACAACTGATGACTGGACATGGCGAGTTTGGTACGTATCTCCTTAGGTTTGGCAGGAGGGAGAGCCGGCGAGTACGTATTGTGGGGAAAATGACTCGGCGAACCGTACATTCTATGATTGCCCCAGTTTGATGTCATGTCGCAAAGAATGGGGATGACGCAATTGACCGCGGAGAGCACGTTGGGCTACTTGTTGATAGGCGTACGTGAGTGGAACAAAGTTAATCTGTGTGTGTCAAATGCTCTCTCGGCGAAGGAAAAAGAAGTGAGAGAACAGGTCGAGGTTTAAGTCTATGGGTAAGAGCAATGGAAAAGATGTAATCCGCGAAGCTATGGTCCGTTAAAGAAACAACCGAAATGAGGTGACGAAGTAAAAAGAAAAAAAGTAAAGACCGAGACCCAGCTAACTGGGTGAACGACCCCCTCAGGGCACGACGTAGCCGAACCCTGTTGGGTCTCAGGAGGCTAGAGGCATTAGCAGATGAATTGAGATGAATGACAATTTTTGTAGGTCTGAAAGTGCCATGTCTGACCTGGATTCGAACCTGGGACCTCCGGATGAAAGGCCGAGACGCTACTACTCGCGCCACGGAGACCGGCCTGTTATTAAAGTTTAGTTGTATTTTTGTTAACTATTAACTATTTTTTCCACAATATTTATAAATTAACTTCTGCCTATGTGTTTTAATATAATAACGAGGATTTTATTTTATCTTTAACAGTAGATAATGTAGTTGACACCAGAATAACTGCTGAGAATTTCCTGGTTAGGTGATACGTTAGAAATAAAATTACAATATATAAATTGAATCACATAAACATTATTTATCTCTTTTAATTTACTCGGTTTCTAAATAAGTATCAGTATAAATACACGATTTATTAGCTGGTATGAAATAGAATTAAAACCGTGATTCTAAATAATTTAGTAATTAATACAAAAACACTACAACCTATCATTGAGGTTTAATTTTATAATATCAAAAAAAAGGAAATAAATTATACCACCTAAAAAAATTTAATGTCCCAAAAAATACGAAATTTATCTAAACTATTAGAATTAAAAAATTTATTTATATGACCGCGTAAAGTGAAATCTCAAAGAATGTCCAAATATTAAAGAGAAGAGAAAAAAACATGGAAGAAATTGTTAATAGAATAAAAGATATCACAAGAAGAAAGAATTTTGAGAGGGATTCTAAACTGGGTTAAAGTTGAGCTTCCAGATTGTAGCGTAAATAGGATTTTAAAGAAACGTGAAGTGTGTTGCAAACGTTTTCTAATGGGAAGTTTTTCGATCCTATTTCTCCCTTTAGAATTAGTTAATTAATTTAATAATTATAAGTTATTTAATTTATAAAAGTTATTTAATTAATAACTTTATTAAAGTTGTTTGATTAATATAAATAAAATGAGTTAATTAATTATAAAGAAAAAAATGTAAATAATAATTTTAATTTACAATCTAGGCTGAACTTTTAAACTCATTGACCATTTTAATTTCAAACATTATTTTCAGTCTAACAAAATATTTTTAGCAACACTCTTATCTAGTTTTTATGTAAACATCATCATGCTTGAATCTGAAATATTTCACTAAATTAATTTTCTCTGAGTTCACTGCTTTGTTACGAAGTAAAACGTAAATTTTTGAAAAGTAAATTTAAATAAAGTTACTGTAAAGTAATATACTAATTTTGTAATTGTACTTATACAAAATTCTCTAAGACCTTTGATTCAGCTGATTTTTTTTGCTTCATAATAAATTGCACAGGCATGTTGTACAGTTGTGCAGGCCAGGAAAACTGTAAACATACTCGGATATCTTATACACATTATACTATTATCTTATGCCCTGTTACTGCTCCGCGATCTAGTGCAATTTTGGTTGGTTTTTTAACTTTTTAACGGATTGGACGTACGGTAATTTGGTTAATGGACAACTGTTTGAAATTTCAAGAGTTTTGATTACGGATTAATACCATTTTTTTGTGTTTTATTTTTTAAAGTATAATCTGAGTTTAGTGAGATTTTTCTTTCTAATTTCCTGTGACTTAAATTGATTTTAACAGACCAAGTGAGTTGAAAACAGTGACTAGTGATAATACAAAGTGTACTACATCATCATAGTGTGGAAAAACCTTTTCAGTAAGTTTTTATTCAAAATTTAAGGTTTTACATATATTACATTATACAGCTAAATTTTCTAAGTCGATAGACAAGCCAAGTCTTGTTGGTGACGTCATCGATTATAGTAGTAAACAAAACTACTACTACTATAGTAGTAGGACTTGGAAAAATTTTCGTCGAATATTCATAAGACGAGAATATACTAAGTCCTACAGACACTCATAAGGGCATACCTTTTTCCTTCAATAGCTCCTGTAATTTTCCATATTTTTTAAAACTTTCTCAATATCTCCACGAATCACAACTTTTCCCTTCCGTTGATTACCCTCCCCCAATTTTGACTCCCCCCAAAATTTTCAACCACTTTTTTGGCATTATACATTTTACCTAGGATTCCATCTGGCCCCTTTACCGGGTCCAGATGGAATCCCCGCGGCAATACTGAAGGGACTGGCAGAAACTGTCCCTTGGGAGGTGGTGAATGTGGCCAGTTTTGGATTGTAGCACTGCACTTTTCCGCGCTGCTGGAATGAGGCCAGAACCGTCCTACTGCCTAAGCAGGGTGCAAATACTGACCTGGAGAAATATCGCCCAATCAGTCTGATTAATAACATGGCGAAGACGGTAGAAAAACTCTTAGCCGGCAGACTGTGAAGCACTTCGCTTCACAGAACATTATTGCGAAGAGAGAGTGCTAATTTGTTCCGATTCTCCGAATTGCAACAAGTGCACTTTATTGCAATTCAGAACAAAAACATTAAGGATGTCTTAATTTCAAACATCCTTCCATTTTATACGTTTTAAATCAACGAGGACAGCGATGCATATTTGTATGGACTCCAGGGCATGCTAGTATTACAGGTAATGAGAGCGCAGACGAAGCTGCCAGACTGCGACAGTCTGCGATGATTTGAATGCATTTCCTGTAAGAGTGGAAGATGTTAAAAATTGTCTAACTAACGTAGTAAAAAACAAGTGGAATACTGAATGGAGGAGTTTAAATACAAAATTAAACTCAGTAACAACTTCTCCATATAAATGGAAAAGCGACGTGAAGTTGAGAACAAGTAGTAGTGAACAAGTAGACGTGAAGTTGAGAACGCTGAGAACAAGTAGCTGTGACCAGACTTAGAATTGGTCACACGCGATTAACAAATTCATATTTTTTAACCGGCGATGAGAGACCAATGTTCGGTGTTTTCAATAAAACACTTACAATTAAGCATCTAATAGAAGAGTGTACAATATATGAGGACCTCAGAAAGAGGTTCCGTCTAAGAAATGATATTACTGCTGATTTAGCTAATGGAAATGAAAGAAGAAAAGTAGTTGCATATTTACACGCCAATGGACTTCTAAAAAGTCTATAAAAATGGAAATTTTAAAGCTGTGTTAAAAAGTCTCTAAGTTTCATCCGTATATGGGAGTCTCGAAGCGTGGCGCGTATAGTGACGGGAGGTAGCCCTCTTGCCTAGTCCTAGGTTTGTCTGCATTCAAGAGCAGTGAGTCAAGGTGTGTCTAATGATGGCATGGGGGACACTCAAGGGTGGACTGAGGGCGCGAGGCTATGGGTGGGCGCATAGCCTGATATATGGAGAGTCAACTGCCACGGCATCCTGGCGCGACTGATATTCTGCTTAACGGCGGTTCTGGTCGCCCCAAGGGTGGTAAAATTAACAAATAATCGAGACAGGTAGAAGAAGATAATGGTATTGATAACTTGTATTTTTAATTTCATGGTTTTTTGAGAACCTTATCTGAAATTTTAATATCGGGGCCCTTTACACCCTGTAAGTGTTGTGCTTGTCTTTGTTATTTGTGTTTTAATGTTCTGTGTAGTTTGTGCTTTTAAATAAAATGGAAGGGCCCTTTACACCCTTACATATGACGATCCTGTTGGTGATATTAATTTCTTTCTAAGAACGTGACGAGAGCTAATGACCTTGGTAGTCGATGCCCGTAAAAATTCAAGAAAAAAAAATATATAGGATTTTCATCCAAAAATAGAGAGTTCATAAAATATGCAGATGTATCCTTAGCGCTAAAGCTGGTACCACACGAAGAGGAGTTACCTGAATTACCATCTAATTCGACATTGCTAGAAGAACAATATGAAAATGAAGCGATGATGTAGAGGATGTTGAAGGATTTCTTCTTTTCTTCTTGTATCTGATGAGAAATTTCCTCATTTATTTCAACAACATGAACTTAATGATTTAGTTCGTGATTTAATATTATCAAAGCAGCAAGCTGAACTTCTGGGGTCTATACTACAAGAAATTACTACCTTTCGGACATGAAAAAAACTCTTTCAACTTATGAAAACTTCAATTTTCGTTTGTAACGATGTCGTTGGTCTGATGAAAGAGGTTGGAATTCAGCATATTTCTGAAGAATGGTGTCTTTTTATTGGCTCTTCTAAAGTTAGAATAAAAGCAGTTTTATTGCATAATAATAACAAGCAGCCATCTATTCCATTAGCTCATGCAGTCGACATGAAAGAAACGTATGAAACTTTGGCATTTATAATATAAGCAATGAAATACACAGAAAATGTGTGGCAAGTTTATAGTGACTGATCTGAAAGTTGTTGCGTAACTTCTTGGTTTACAAGGTGGGTTTACGAAAATATTGTTTTTTTTTGCCTTTGGGATAGTTGGAATACAAAAGATAAACATATACAAAGTTCTGCCATTGTGGCAGAACTTTCTGGCTGGAGAAAAAAATGTAAAATATTTAGCATTAATTGAGAGTGGTAAAATCATACTGCCACCACTTCACAGACAACTCGGACTCATGAAAAATTTTGTAAAGGTACTAGATAAAGAAGAACCAGGATTTAATCATTTAAAAATAAGTTTTCCTAAAAACTGAATGATGAAAAGCTGAAAGAGGGTATATTTATCTATCCGCAAATCAAGAAACTGCTTAAGGACTCAACTTTTGACGATAAACTTAGCGTATGTGAACTAGCTGCATGGAAGTCCTTCAAAGAACATGTTGGGAGTTTTTTTAGGCAACAGAAGAGATGAAAACTATATTTTTTTGGTTATAAGCTGGTGGAAAACTACAAACGTTTAGGACATAGGATGTTATTAAAAATTCATCTTCTACACTCCCACATAGACTTTATTCCCGAAAATTTTGACTCTGTCAGCGATGAGCAGGAGCGTTTCTATTAGGATATTATGATCATGGAGCATCGGTACGAAGGAAGATGAGATTCTGGAATGATGGGTACTTATTGATAGTTCCTGGATAGAAAAACTGATCAAACATCGAACATGCGAAAAAAATTATAAGGATAATTTAAAAATTAAAGGTAAGGCAATTTCACTGATATAAACTTTTAAAAACTGTTCTTAAATATTAAAGACATTTCCAATGATTTAGGCTTTTATAAACTTTTATTTTAAAGTTGTTTTAATGTATATCAATTTATCTGTGTTTGAATAAATAAAAATTTAGTTGATACGAAAAAATGTTAAATGAATACACATAAATAATATATATATTTTTTTTAAATATTGATTTCACAGTGATTGTGCATTTATTGTAAATAAATCGTATGTCTAAATCCATGTACCTAAAAAATACGTGACGTATTACACAAGTTCTGAATACAGTATTAGATTCAGCACCAAAAAATTGGTTAAAATCACTACCATGTAAGATTCCAGATACGCGAAGAAAAGTTTTTTTTACTACTGTATTTAAGACTAAAATTTAGTTTTTCAAGTAACATAAATGTTTTTATTCACTTTCTTTCTCTCTCTCACAGACATACACATACACACTTCCCCTCCCACAGTCAATTTTACACAATCTCTATTAACCCTTTTACGTTACCAGTTTACCATAAAGGAATCCCTTTATTTATAAAAGATCTTTTCTTATCAAGCTTTCTACCTGAATGATAAAACACTAAATAGTGTTTTATTTTTTCTAAAAAAAAATCTTCAAAGCCCTTTTCTTTTTTTTTAGAGTTTATTATTGAGTACTATAAAGGTAATCAACTAGTACACCAACATAGTGTACACCATATGCAGTGATAAGGTAAGTCTTTGTAAATCAAAATCAATCATCAACAGGAGGTGAGTGTCTGCTATCAGTAGTCATTATGTCAAAGTAGTTTTCTTTTTATAACAGAAACCTAATAAAACTAAACAGTTATTTTTTATTACTATTATTATTATTGTTTAATGTTTATTTCAAGATTTAATATGCCAAAGGAATGCATAAATCTTTAGATAAATGCAAATATTAAAAAAAAAAAAATAGTATGATTACAAGAGAGTAAATTATGTGTTTTGTAAAGGTAAATATGATTTAAAATTAAAATTTTATATGTTTTAGTAATTGTTAATCTTTACTGGGTTGAATCCCAGCCTAAATTACAATCTGTTTCATAATATCCGTCTATTAGATAAAAGGCAAACGAATACAATGACGAATACCTTCGTCAAGGTATTCATTAGTGAATTTTATTATTTTATTTTGTTTACCCAATGAATTAATTTTCCAAAGAAGCTTGCAAAGCTTGGACGTAGGAATATGAAAATAGAAATTTGTAGTGTACGAAAAATTCCATGCCTAACTGGGATTCGAACCCGAAGCATCCGGATGAAATGCTGAGAAGCTACTAATAAATAAAAAAAATGTTATTTGAAACTTTATCAATAATTAAGTAACTTATTTTCTTTACTTTTACTACAACGGGGTACAGCACGCTTCAAGCAAATTAGCATAGAATCTATCATATCTATAGCTTTGTTTTCTCTCATAGCTTATTTTATTCATTTCAATGTATAAAAATAATCAGTTGAAATAATTTATTTATTTATAAAAACTACATAGGTGAAACACACATTTTTCGATGTGAAAAAGTTTAAAATATTAGTTATAATAAACAGAATATACTGGCATTATCAAATTCATAGCTGGATTAATATACTTGAATGTATTGTAAATATCGGCCATTTAAAAAATAATTAAATATTCAGAAAACATGAAACTTGTTTTACTAATTTATCCTAAATGTTGTTTATATAGATTGTAATATTAGCAAACTTGTAAACAAAATACTGTTATTAATACACAAAAATATCAAAAAGAAAAAATATATTTGTATTATTCTATAGAAATATTTGAATTATTTCAATAGGTATTACCGCGATATTAAATCACAAATATTCCAATTATTATGGATCTCTTGATGAAACGTAAACGAGTTCATAAGCGGAAGATCAATTCTATAAAATATTATTTGAAATAATACTGAAATATTACAGAAATAATGTTTGCCTTTCTGACCTTCATAATATCGCTGTTGAACCATTAAACCAAATAATGTAGCCTCAACGTAAAAGATTTCGAAATTAATTCAATTACTATAGATACATTTTAATAGAAAAATGTTATTGAAATAACAAACTTATTAAAAATGAAGCTTAATTTTGTTGAAATGCTACAACTGTAAGAATCTGGAAACGGCAAATAATCGCAGTTTTGTTGAAGTTATTACAACATTACATTTTTATGAAGATTATACAAAGTATTTATATGAAATTGCAAAGAAATTACGATTTCATGTTAAAATGAAATTATTAAGAATATTTGGATTAAAATTTATTATACAAATAAACCATTCTTACAAAGGTTTTTCTAGATGCTTATTCTACATTAGGAGATTTAAAAACTAATTTCAGTTTTCCAAGACATTGTTGTTTTTTTTGTCATCATATAAACAATATAAACTTTACGAGTTCTATAAAAATCAAAATAAATAATTAAGAAATGTTTTAATTTGGTTTAAATTAATTCACATTTATATCTAATACAAATGATAAAATTGTTAAAGCAATAAATTTTAAAAATTAGGTAGAAAAAAGGTAAAAGTCGAAAATTTGTGAATTATAAAGAGAAATTTAAAAATGTAAGGAGTAATGATTTTTATAAGGCAGGTTGTAGAGATAGAAAATAAATATGCATCCCTGAATTGAAAGTGTAATTTGTTTAAAGAAACCAAATTTATTTATTTATTTAGAGATATAGATATGCTAAAGTTTTTTATTTTTCCGCCTGATAAAAATTTCTAAAACTGATGTATTATGAAATTGAAAAACTTCTTTCTTCATTGTTAGAACACTGGACTGTGTATTACTTCTCTGGCTGTTCTTATTTTTTATTAATTTTTACTTCAGCTGAAAGTGACATCCCCAAGTGACAATTTAATTAATTTTTATTATTTTTTTATTTTTTATTTTTGCGAACAAAAAACAAACCCGATATCTTACGCAAATTAATATTTATTTTAAGTTCAATAAGTTATATTGTTAATAGTTTATTACAGTTACATAGATGTAACAAATAAAACACTTAAGTCATTTTTAATCTTTTCCCTTCCGGTAAACTACAGAGTGTTCGGAAAGTTGCTGTGCACTGGAATTATGAAAATGTAATGACAAAAGTATTTTAATTATTACTTTGTATTTTTATTTCATTATTTTAAACAAACGAAAATTACAGTAACTTGAATAATTTCTAAAAGGAGTTGGTAATGACCTCCTCCAACACCAGTACCACACTGCAAACGTTTCATTTTGTTTTTACACACTTTAATCAGCTGATGTATTGAAAAACCTATGCCAATATTGCGGTTTTTAGTTTGACAATCGCGCGTGGTCTGTTGCGATAGATTGCTTGTTACGCTGACACCCCACTGAAAGTAATTTGGGGGAGTTCAAATCGGGCGATCGTGCAGACCACAAACCTCTCGAAATGATTCGTTCACCAAAGACATTTCTTAAAAACGTCATTGAGCTGTTAACTGTGTGCGTTGTGGCACCATATTGTTGGAACCAACCGTGATTGATTTCCACTTTTGTTAACTGACTAATGAAGTTTGTTAAAACAGAACAATTAGAATAATTATTAAATGTATTTTCAAAAAGGATTGGACACGCAATGCGCGTTCTACTCACATAGTCTCAGACATCAATTTTCGCTTCGTGTAAAGATTGTTTGTGTAATTCATGGGAGTTAATTGTCGACCACAATTGTGTATTTTGTGAATTAATATACCCTCCTAGATGAAACCACGCTTCATCTGTAAAAAAGGTAATGTCGAGGATACCTACGGAATTTTAATCAATAAAATGTTTAAACCATCGACAATAATTTAGTCTTTTGGCACGATATGTAGGTTTCAGTTCTTGAACACACATTGGTTTGTAGGGGGAAAGTTTTAGTTGTTTTTTGACAGCTTAATGTGGGGTAGAAAGTCTGTTTTAGCACAGCACAGCATCATGATGCTGTGCTAATTTACGCATTAACTTTGGTGGACTTTATGGCATAGCATCCGAAATATAAAGCAGCAGTTTCTGTTCGTTTATTTTAGATGGTCTTCCAATTTGATCAGCGTCTTCAATGTGTCATTTACGAAAGACCTGTTCAACGATAAAAATGCGTTTTCCAACCGAAAGAACCATTACGTTTCTCGCGACTGATTCCGACAAACAAAACAACACGAAACGATTCGAAGCACATTCAATCAGAATTGAACAATTGACGTTAAATAAACAATCCCCAACGAACCCACACGGCAATCAACCCAACGCCGAAAGAACAGAACACACCATATAATTCTAAAGCATACTGCACAGCGATTTTCCGAACGCTCAGATTTATTATTTTTTGCATCACACTAAATAGCTGAATGGAATTTTTGTGTCATAATTTTTTTTTTAATTTGCAGCATTTATTTGGTTTGTGGAATTATTGAAGACTTAATTTTTTTCGAATTAAACAACTGAAAACGATTACTCATTAAAAACAGGGAAAAAATTAGGTAATATTCAGCGGCCTACAAAAAAGAGCTATCTCTATACTTTAATTAATCTTATCATTTAATTACACAGTTAAATAATTATGCTGTAATATATTAAATAATTAAACAGTAATATAAGATAAATAGATTTTTTGTGCCTATATCCGAAAAATGTAATTAAGTTTTGAGAAAAATTCCAATTTGTAATTTCATATTCTAATTTTAAGCCTCCAAAAAATTTAATCCTACTGTTCTGTTCCATATTGAGCCGGTTGTTGCTGTACTGTAGCATCTACTAGCGCTGGCCGGCGAGTTAATCTAATATGACTATTCTACGTCAGAATCCGCGCAGTGCGATCGTGTTTTCATTTCAGTCCAAGGGACTCATAGTTTCTTGATAATGTTCAAGTTCAATTACGACTAAAGTGTCATAAGTTAAGTTTAATGTAACTATTGTAATTCAATCAAAATGAAAAGGGTGACAAGAAATTAAATATTACGATTCCAGAAGAACATAGCGTTGCTTTATTTCATCATCTACCATCTCATCAAAAATGCAATCCACACTAGTTTTAAATTCTACCTATTCCACCTAAATTCCACCTATTATGAATCACACTGATATGCTACTATATTAGAGAAAAGCAAAATTAAAACGAAGAACATTTAGATAATTGAAAATCAAAATTATAGAAAAGCTAATTCCGTTTTTCTTCAGCAACGAACTAGTTTATGTTTAATAATACTGAAGTAATAGCCTTATTATTGGTTACCTTGCTTTTTTAAAAAAAATATAAATTTTCGTTTATTGTTTAAAAAAATCTTATCACTTTTAATATTTTAGTTAAGAAATAAAAATAAAAATAATAAATAATTTTATAAAGAAAAAAAAAGGAATGTGTCAAGATACATTTTTCATATGATTTTACTAATTTTACAAAAACATATATGTCTCCACGTTTGCAAAGAAAAAATAGCCACGAAAAATATGACTGTCGGTAGCAAACAAATTATAGTGCACCGGTGTGTTCATTCACACCATAATTTTCGTATCTCTTGTTATTTTACAAAACAATAGAAATTTTCTTTAATGTTTGTAGCTTTTTCAAGCTTCCAGTGTATATGCCTCTTTGGCGTATACCATTAGAAGTACTTTCGCTTTCTATATATCTTACACATGAATGAGTAAACTGTTCTTAATGAGTGTGTAAAAATAAAAACTAGCGTAAAATTTTTTGTTGCTTACAGAATTAGCAACGTTTATAGTTCTGTAAAATAATTAGTGTTATGATAATTTATGCGAGACTAATTTAAACCCAACTTACAGAATATATAATAACTTCTTCAATTAGTATTCGTTGTAAATAATTTAATCGTGTTTTGCATAACATATGCGTTGTTTAAAATCTAAGATATTAATGTTAACCATTTTAACAAATAATTCACTTTCGAAACTTAAGAGAAAAATAGTATTACGAAAAAGCACCTTCTAAGATTTTCTCCGAAAAAAATAAAATAAGAGACTGGCTTTAATTAAGGTTAAATAATAGATATATATTAACATCATTTGAAAACAATTACAGTAAGCCTAGATATTAGAAAATCAGTAAAGTTTATTATTAATTAGATTAATTATTTTCCTTGTTAATGTACGATAGGAAAAATAACTTTGTTTTTTACTGAATCAAGCTTTAGCGGTTCAATAATTCTAAATGACATTTTCAATAAGATCAAGGTACGATATTACTAGATGAAATATTCTTATTTTGTTATCGTCAGGATCTCCAAGAGAAATGCAAAAATAGCTGAATATTTATGAATGCAATTTAAAAGGTAAATTCCAGAATTGTAGATTTAGCGCGTCAGCAAACGCTATTTACTGAATTTCGAATAATTGCCAATGTGCTTTGCAACATATTGGCAAAAGTAAAAGTCAAGAAAAACGGTAACAAATTTTTTTTCTGGTTACCTTGTAAACATGTGTTTGTATAACGAGTTGGAATGCTAATGGCGATTTTCGTGGTATTAATATGAGCAAGTTTCATGATAAGTAAATATCTGAAATTTTTTATATTAAAGAAATACAGACGCACTTCATTAATTTGGAGGGACTCAAACATACGATTTATCGAAAAGGTTTTAAACATAACAAACTGATGGTAGTTGACGCAAAGTCAATATAGTTATAACGATTCAAAAGTGTGACATAAATTAGCTTAAACGTAAAAAGATTCAAAACTTTATCTAGATTCTTAAGGCATTACTCACTAACAATTTGTTTCAGAAATAAACAAAAAATTACCAAAGAGTGAAACGTCATAATAAGTCTTCGTAAATTTTAAAAATAATAAAATAGTAAAAACTAGATGGCCTTATGCATGGAAAACCAATTAATGCTGATGATTTTTCCCCGTACACTTTATTATTAATTCCCAGATCTGATCCCATGATAACTTGAACGAATTTGTTTTTACAATCTGTTTATTTGTTTTATCTACCACCAGCAGTTGTTTATTTCCGAAAATGAAAATTGCGTTCAAAGATCAAAGGTTTGAGAAGGCTGATTCAATAATCTGTCTTTGACAACAGAATTGCATGTTATCTCAGAAGACGCGCTCCAGAAAAGCTTTGACAAATAGAAGAAATAGTAGCAGTTACTACAACAGGGAACATGAATTATCTTCAAGAGTTACTATGAAGGCAACATAACAAAATTTGTTACAAAAGCGAAAATATTTTTATTAGAATTGTATAATCTTATTCAGTTACACATATACGTGTGTATGCGCGCCAATACACACAAACTTTCTTATCTTTAAAGTACAAATAGAATTTTTACGTACAGCGAAAATACTTTTTTGCTTAAAATAATGCAGAAGCTAAAAAAACAAAAACAGACTGCATATTTATGAATAAAACACAACACAATTAATCGATGATTACATAAAAATATTAATAATCATAAAATCAATATCTTACAAACAAAACCATAAATCACTCGAGTGCTTTGGTTTCGATTTATCACTATAAGTATTCTTAAAATTAACATTCATTCCAAAAAAAATTGCTTTGTTGTTATAATTAAATGAAAAAGCTTGTCCTTTTTTAAAAAAAAATAAGGTGAAATAAAATTAATTATAAATGACTTACACCATATTTAACTAAACGTCGAATGTATAATAATCATTTTCTATTAATGTTTTTATAAAATGTATATATGTTTGTTTTACATATAAAAAATTCTATCGTAAGCATTTAAGTGTTAATTTTTGTTATTGTTTAATACTTTTCTATATAAATTATTATTTTAAAAGAATTAATTTTAATTGTATACACTATAAAAATTATTGTACATTACGTAGGACGTACACATAAGGTTGGCTATACGAAACGTATATTTTCTGTTATATTAATTATACTTTTTTTTTCTGTTTAGCCTCCGGGAATTACCGTCAGGTATTACTTCAGAGAATGAATGAGGATGACATGTATGAGTGTAGTCTTGTATAGTCTCAGGTAGACCATTTCTGAGATGTGTGGTTAATTGAAACCCAACCACCAAAGAACACCGGTATCCACGATATAGTATTCAAATCCGTATAATATATTTATTATACTACCATTTCCCGTAAGATTGTATTCCTTCAGAAACTTAGTTTTGATGTGTGTAATTATTTTTATTAGTACCACATACAGCTATGTACCATGCACACCATTTTGTGCAGAATGACGATTGTAACATTACTCTGCTCGTCGTACATAAATTTTAAAGTCTCATATTGAAAATTATGTAATCATTAAACTTAAAAACATTTTTATCAATAATTTTGTAGCAATTTTATGACCAATTTTCACTGTGACAACGACCGTCTAGAACACAAACGTTTTGTGTACCGTAGAACTACAAAACGAGTGAAAAAAGATACTGAGATCACTCACTGTTGCAGAAAAGTTACATATTACTGCTTACGTATGGAGCATGGAAATCATCCAGTTGGCGAAAACTTTGTTATAGCAGAATCATAAATTTGAGGGGCGAAAGAAAGAAGATGAATTTAAAACACAGAGAGCATTACAGGGTGAAAAACACGGAAATAGAAGAAAAAATAGCAGCGGATATATGAAATATACGTCAGTTTGGATACGCAGTTTCAACAGAAATGGATCACATGAAACCCCTGAAAATTGCCGCTGAATTAAATAACCGTACGAATAAATTTAAAGATAGTTTTAAGTGGGTACGCATTTCTTTGCGGACATACTTTTCTATTCGAAGAAGGGCGACAATAGCACAGCAGTTACCAGAACCGTACGAGATAAACTGAAAGTTTCATAGATATGTGTTGCACTGCCATGTCATAAATTTACGAAAAATTAACAATTATTTCCTAGATCAAATTGGGAATGCGAACCAGACACCGGTGACATCCAAAACCCATCGCCAACAACAATTGAAATTATATGTGAAAAGAGTGTTCAGGTACGCACAGTCAGTTACGTACAATAACGCTTGATTCTGACAATACCTTTCCATCCTATATTGTCTTAGGAGCACAAGAATAAATAGATGAACAATTATTTATTCATTTATATATTACTGGACTGGATTAAATGGCGCTTTATTACGAAAACCTTATGTACTTGTAATGGACAGGCTTTGTAAGAGCAAGGTTGTAAAACAAAGCCTAATTGCTAAAAACTATGATCAGGTTATTATTCCTGGTGACATCTATTGATCTATTGATCTATTGATGACATCTATTCTTCAACCTCTAGACATTTGCGAAAACCGACCATTCAAGATCAAACTCCGTAAATACTACACAGATTGGATGCCAAACAAGGCAAACGAGACTACATCATCTTATAAAATTCTGATATAGATTTGAAGACCAAAGGAAAAGAAGAAAGAAGAAAAAGAAAAATGAAGAATCAAAAGCGACTCACCACTACCGACTGGTGTCCGGCCTACCAAGCCCAGCCAAGATGCTACACGAATGACAGTCAGAGTGAAGAAGTCCCCCTAACTTCACCCTACCGACTACCGCCTTCCTTTCCAAACTTAAAATTTTACTTCAGTCAGCACATGTGACTCCCTCTGGAGAAAGGAGCGCATTACTTCCTCCAAACGCTAGGGCCCGGAAGGCGTATTCCTGTTAGGCCGAAAGGCGCTAGCACCGAAAGGACTTCACTGATCGGACTGAAGGGGAATTACACTGGGAGTACAAAGCTCGTATGCGCCTAGTCTTAACTAAAGATTACAAATCAAAGTCATGGCTCGATGATACCGTCAAAAGACTTAGATCAATAAATATGATCGTTTAGTAATAATAATATCGTTGAAGGACAAATGGGACTCATTTCAAACGAGCTGTTAATTTGTAAAGCCAGTTTATTAATTAACAGTAACTTTCATAACAATATGAATGTAAACAATTTTATATGTATTTTTTTAAAAGTATTAATTAAGGCTAAACAGTGGAACATGAATTTTTGCTTGGATATTTAATTGTAAGGATTATTGTATTGTGATATTACTATGTATTGTTATTATAATTCCGTTAGTTGCATAGTTAATCCTCTTAAATCGAATAGCAAGGGGCTTTCATCCTACATCATCACAAGCTTATCCGGCGCCCTGTAAATTGTGTGTCTGTGTCAAAGAACTTAATACCTTGTTCAGACTGGAGAAATCGTTTTAATTCCTATTGGCCCTGTGTTGTGATTGGTTGTTTTTACTACATGGCGAATGTGTGATACAATTCGTAATGAGTGCTATCTCTGAATTGTAATAAGTTGATACAACTTATGTGTCAGCACATAAGATACATCCTGCATTTGTCAGTTTTATTTTTTGTGCCGATTTACACATGAACGATGCAACCCTTTTTATGAAAAAATTAATAATATACTTCTTTTTATTAGAAATAGTAATTTTCACTACTGAAATCACAGAATTGTTGTAATTTCTTCTTTTTTAATTATTAACAGTCAGCCGTTTTTCTTGATGAAAAATAATTTTGTCACATTTACTTTCGCTTATACGAGTATAATAAGAATATATTATTAATAAAATTATTTAATATCGTTCTTGACCGAATTATCTCGAAATCAGTTTTCATATGATAGTATAGTTATTTCTAAAAAGAACAATAATGAAGAAAACTTGAACAAACCAGTTTCATATTCTTTGTTCCGGTGAATATGGATTTTGTATTGAACAGCAAATAACTTTAAAACGAATAAAAAAATTACTGATGTTACGAATTCTAAATGGATTAATTAGTAACTGGAACTAAAAGGAGGAATACCCTGTCCGGAAAACATACAAGCATGATTTTTTTTTGAATTGCGAAACAGATGGAAGAAATCTTTCGATATGAATAATTGTGAAAAATTTAAGTTCTAATAAACTATAAGATTTCTTTTTTAAAGTAACAAAAACGTTCAAAAATTTTATTTTCTATACAATGTAAAACGTACTCTATTCTACTCAAGTATAATTTAAACTCACTGAGGTAGGCGAAGGTGTAAGTGAAAAATCAAATGCCCTAACAATTAATTTAAAATTTTATTTTCTGTGTTCTAATTTATGTATGGTAAACTGTTTTAATATTAACGACTAATTAACAGTGTATTCTGATGTTTATAACAAATCTAAAATTCTAAAATAACAGTTTCAAGCATTCAAATTAACATGAAAATATATTTTAACTTAGAATCATCGATACTGGGTAAAAGAATACTTTTTCAACTACAAATTAGCAAAATTTGAATAAAAAAAATTATATTTACATGTAAAAGAATTGCTTAATTTTTGAAACTAATTAAAACACATTATTTTTCAACGTTCCCAATTCTAATATATTGTTTTCTTCAAATATATTTTTTGGCATTATTTTTATCAATGGGTAAACAGCTGAAAGTCACAAAATTTTATTTGGAAGTTTCCCAAATTTTCGATCAGTATTTAAGATTTTAGTAACATCTTTTAATTTTCCTAATCCTGTGTGAGTGTGTGTCTGTGTGTGTGTGTGTGTGTGTGTGTGTGTGTGTGTGTGTGCGCACGATAAACTTAAGATCGGAAATAACTGTTGCATCCTTCTTTCAATTCTCAGAAATTGATTCATTCGTTAGAATGATCGAGAAATCCGTATCAATAAAAAATGCGTGTGGATCTAGTAAACACAATGATAGTATAACAACGGTAGCTCAAAATCAGCTGGTCTCTGATCCGATTCTGGGAGTCTTATATGATTTATCGTTCCAGCTATTCATCTTACCGCCAGTAAAATACAGTATGGAAAAGTGCAAACGTGATAGTAATAAAAGTAAGAAACTCATGGTTGTAAAAAGAAAACACTTCATTTAAACAAAAATAGATCAACATAACGAACTGCTATAATATCTGGCAGGCAATGATAATAATATCAAACAAAATCATAGGTTTGGTTCAATTACGTTTCAAGTATGATTAGAAATATGTAATATCACATCAATTTATTTTTAAATTACAAGACCTCTTTGTTCAATTTATATCTAATTTTTTTTCAATATTTACCATTTCTGCACCAACTGACAAGCTCTTTCTATACATTGTTATCATTTTCGAACAAAAAAGAACACATTAATTTGTTGCTTTACAGAACTTTTCAACGTTTTTTATGGCCGTGTTATTTGAAAAGGATCTATATGACACCTTAGTCTGTGTTTCTTTCTTTGAAAGTGATGTTTTATAAATAAATTACTCTATTCAGATCAGAATATAAGTAATACATTTCGCATATCAAGTCAGGAATAATTTCTACCTATATTATCAGGAAAAATTATGTTATAAATTTATTTTTTTACTTTCACTTATTCTGATTTTCTGCAAAATTAATGTCAGTTATAAAAAAAAAAAACTCGTGTAGCCAAAATAACGTTGATAGTGACAGAAGAAGAGAGATAGTGGAATTGTTAATACCTTTCATCCCAGTAAAATCATATCATTTAGTTATGACTAAAATAGCCTGTCAAGAACCCACAAAAAGCAATTTGTTAATTCAGCAGTTCACAAGCAAGCATACAAAAAAGTTAATTACGAACACTGCACATAACTAACATTTACGTAAATTAATTAACAGTTTTTGCTTTTCATAATATTTCATAATATAGTTTTAATGCAACTATACCTCGATTAAGAACAGCCAATATTTTTTTAAATTATAAGTTTAAAACCCTGGATAAATTTAAATAAATATCATTTTTATAAACTATAGAATTTTCTTTTTTATATCTTTATAAAACGCTGAAACAATTCGTAATTTTTTTGTGTATATATTAAATAGGACGAAATTCGATTGGTTGTGGCGTAAAATGTAAATGACTCTCTCTCTATTAATTTTTAAAAATCATCAGTTTATTATTTAATTTCATTATTACTTACCTTTGAAATGGTTTGCGTTTACCGGTTTTTGCTACTTTGTCCAACATAAACTAATATTATTGTGAAATATAGATCTACGCCGTCCTGCTAAATTACACTTTGTAACTACATTCACCTGACATATGAGTGCCTGTATGTTGTTTAAGTGAAAATGTTTTTGTAACCCCTAATATAAATCTATACTACTAGCTTATACTCGGTAAATGTGTACTAAATGAAATACTGATACTATGACATTTGCCCCTCTATATGAATTTTAGATACGCTCATGGGCATTTTTAATGCAGAATTTCATCGCGGTGTGAAATTTGTTAATGTTCTTGAATAAAATGGGCAAGGCGCAAATTTACCTTTCCCCGTCTTTAGGGGAAAATAGACAATTTTTTTTCCTTCCTCCATTGATTCCACTTAGTATTAAGATCATACGTAACTACTATTCGTTTTAGCGAGCATTACTTGCTTGTATTAAGTTGCTGATGTAATAACGGGATCAGATGGAGATACCCTTTATAAGTCTCAATTTAGAATTGATTCCATAGACAAGAACGAATAGTACGGGTGTTATCTGAAAATATTATGAAAAACTGGGTATTTATTAACAAGATTTCTGTAGCGGCGAAAGTTTTTCAAGTTTTACTTTACATTATTTGAAAAAAATTAACTGTTTTCTTTCACTATTATACTAATTGATTTTATTATAAGTTATGAATGCATTTGAAAATTGCTCTTTAAAATAAATATGTATAAATATATAAATAAAAAAATTATAAATGAACAAATAAACGTAAAATAAAATAGATTATTAGTAAATAATAAAATGACAGACGGATAAAATAATTTTTTTTAAAAATTCGTGTGAAATTTGATTCCCTATCCTGACTTTCACTAGCATTTCGTTGATTTGGTACGTTGATACGCTAACATTTATTAACATAAGTGATTAAGACAAGAAAACTCTTTAAATTCTTATTTTCCTTAGTGAAAGGTCTGTTTCTGGCATAAGGTCTTGTTATTCCTGAGAATGGCGATGCCATTTTTAGGAGTGACTTAATCATCTCTCAGCTTATCTATAACATTTATGGTTATACTGCTTTGTTTTGTTTTCACTCATTTAACTGGTTTGATACAGCTCTTCAAGATTCCCTATTTAGTGCCAGTCGTTTCATTTCGGTATACCCACTACATCCTACATCCCTAACAATTTGTTTTACGTATTCCAAACGTTGCCTGTCTTCACAATTTTTTCCATCTATTACATATTATATACATTATATTTTACAAATTAGATTTACACATATAGATATTCTTTCTATAATATTATTACTTTCTTGTACGAAGAAAAACCAGTATTGTGATGGCGAAAAATTTAGATTTTCTGATTTCAACGGAAATATTCACTTTGACCATCCCTAAATCCATTTTGACTAGTTTCGACGTGGCGTCTGCACGTACGTACGTCCGTATGTATCTCGCATAACTCAAAAAAGATTAGCCGTGCTGATAATGCTGACATTACTAATTTAGGACTGTCTCTTAATCTTTTTATTCTTTCCATAGTCTTAACTTTTTCTTCTTCTTATATTTATCATCTTCTCTTAATCTTTTTATCCATTCTTTGGTGAAACTGTCCACTTTATTAAAAAATTGGAACACCAACACCGTATCTCACTTGCAAATGAAATAAGTTTAAATGAAGTGCAGAAAATAATGTGTACATGTAATTAAATAGGATGTGTATATGTAATAATGTAAAGGACAAAGTAAAGGACTTTGTAGGATGGTCATTCCCGTGAGTGAAAGACTGAATAAAAATTACATAAAAAACAAAGGCTTCAACATAATAACAATTATTAGAATGACTCCTATTCCAGAAATATATACTAGTAATAATGCTTAGATATTGCTAAATACTATATTCTGTTCTGGGCCTCCTCCTCTGGAATGTGGTATTCGACGGGTCTCAGTCTGAGCGAAAATCTCAGGAAGTGAGGTGATACCGGACTGGAGAGCGGAGGGAGGACAGACAGCCCTCTGCAGAGCTGGCGTTCGTTCGTGCTTGCATGGATGGGCGACAGTGATGATGCACGGGGACTCTGAACACACTGAGCTCGAAGGCGGGAATGGAATGCAAAGTTGGCAGGAGTCTATTACTCCCTACTTTATCGCAGAACCTGGACAGAGTCCCTTGCTGCTGGATCTTTCTAATCGGGCTTGTTTTTAAAAGGGTTATTTTTTTTTTTAATCTCGGATCTAATTTTTCAAGTTTTGTCTATTATTATTTTAGTGAATTTAAGACGGATTTAATTGCATTCCAATCCGTTGTTAAACCAGCGTTATCGAACCCATTTCATGGGCCGACCGCGGAAGGCTAGGCTTATAAAGCCTGTCCTCCCGACGTAATTCCCCTTCAGACCGTCCACTGAAGTCCTTTCGGTGCTAACTCTTTAATAGGCTAGCAGGAATACGCCACAACGGGGCACTAGCTATAAGGAGGGAGCAATGTGTCCCCTTTTCCGGAGGAGTCGCAATTGCTGGGTTATTTTATCTTACTGTAAGTGTAACTTACAGATGATGATACCTATTCGCGATCGCGGTTTTGGGGCGGCGATTTTCTGGAAAGAAGTAAACAGTAATTATTCTTTCCACGTAATTTATTAACCTTCAGACACGCGTGTGTCTGAGAAGGGGTTGGGGGGACCGCGTGGCTGCAGTGAAGAAACCATTTGTTTTTGTGGTGGCTGTTGGCATCTGCAACAAAAGAAGCAGAACACCTACACGAGAAAAAGAAAAAAAAAAAAAAAAAAAAAAAAAAAAATTTAATTTTTACTTTCCTTTCGACTGGCAGGATGAGACGGCACGACGCGTCGTTCCACATCCACGTTTCTCCCGTTTCTGAAACTAGAGAAACAGAACAAAACACACGCGAGAAAAAGAAAAAAAAAAAAAAAAAAAAAAAAAAAAAAAAAAAAAAAACCGCGTTTTTTCCCCTTTTTTTTCCTTTTTAGACCGCGTTTTTGTTTTGTGCGCGACTTACCGTATTTGAAGTCTTCAAACTATATAACTCGCGAAAAAAAAAACTATTCACTCGCGACCCCGGAAACGCGTCTGACGCACTATTCCGTTTATGGCTCATGCGATATGGAGGCCCCTAAGCCTGGTTTGTCGATTTTCGGCTACCGCACCGCACCATCACGGTGGTTCGTCCAGTACGGCGTGAGGCCGCTTCCTTACAACTGTCGGAGTTGGGTCCTCTCTGCAGATGTCCCGAAGATGACTGTGTTCGGACACAGCCGCTCTCCCGAACAGTCTGCGCGCCTGCGCCACCCCCACCTCGGACACGGATTGAAATCTCGCATCAGATCGGAGAGTGGCGTTCCTGACGAACCACGGAGCTCCAAAGATCGTCCGCAACGCGATGTTTTGGACGGCCTCGATCTTCTTTTGAAGCGAGGAGCTCAACATTGCCCCCCATGCCGGGTAAGCATATGTTAGAATCGGCAGTACGTACAGCCGAAAAATGAGAAGCTTAGTTGCCAGTGGGTATGGGCTGGCACTGTTCAGCACTGGGTATAGTGAGGCTCTGGCGGCCTTAGCCCTCCGGGTCGCATAATTTACATGTTCGCCGAAGGTAAGCCGCCTGTCCAACACCACCCCCAGGTACTTAACTGTTTTCTCAAAAGGGATTTTCTCCCCTGAGATTTCCAGCTCTCTGGTCGGTTTTCGTGTCTTGCATGTGAACATCACGGCCACCGATTTTTCACCGTTGACCCTGATTCTCCACATGTCGAGCCACGGTTCCACTAAGTCCAGCTGCCTTTGGAGCCTCCGGACCGCGTAATCCACATTTGCGGATTCGTAGAAATATGCCGTGTCGTCTGCGTAAAGGGCCGTTTTGACCCCTTCCGACAGCGGCATATCGTTCACGTACAAAGTGTACAAGAACGGGTACAAGAAGCTCGAAGGCATCTCCTGAAGCTGCTTAAATACGGAAGGGGGGGGATTGGTTAGGCGGAGGTTTAGTCGGTAGGGTGCAGGTACATACGCTGTAACATCTTCGGAACCTGTTAGCGAGCCCGACAATTTGTCCGTAAATGGGATTACTCTCCTAACCACAGGGGGAAAAATATACTATATTCTATATATATATATATATATATACGGCAATGATAATGTAAAACCCAAAACAACGCGGTCAAATGAGTTAGTTGAGTAAGAGGTTTATTTTTTATTATTTTTAATAACGTTATCCTAATTATATTAACCGATTACTGCTAGGTTTTACAAAAAAATTTTGATTGTAAAAATCAATAATCAAATTTGTTAATTTTCCTGTTCGAAACCGGAGAGCTTAATTATTTTAATATAAATAGTTGATAATTCAGTAATTCATCAATTTAGCATCCCCTTTTACTGTAACATAACTAGTGTTAAATTCAAGGAAAGTGGCATGTATTTAGGCATGATTATCTATACTTATCATTTTACATATCTGCTAAAAATATTTATTATTATTTTTTTTTTGTTTCAAATTTTATTTAAAATCGGTTACTTTTGTTTGGAACCTTAAGTAAATTATTTCACTTAAATTCACATTAAAAAGTAATGCCCTTTGGGATTCATAAAAAATTTCATACTAGTGCTATAGACAACTAACTTCTTAGAGTAGAACGTAACATGGTAAAAGTGTAATATAAAACTAAACAACAATAACAAGAATCATAATGGCAGATTGATGAACCACTTTGAAAAACAAGAATAAAGAAATAAATTAAAAATTAGTATGAAAAACAGAGCGGAAAGGAATGAAGGACTGATTAAGTAATGTACAACACTCAGCGGATGTGGTTACCCAATAGATTTAAAAATGCCCAGAACATGTAGCCACTTAAGTCTTCTAATATCCTCACCGTTCTCCAAAAGGTTTACGGCCAAAGCGGTGTTTGTTACGTGGTGATTTAGCGGAAGTTCATATTTCAAGCTGAAATGCCGCATTTCTTCCATGACGTAACATAGACGCAAATATTCATGGATTTCATGAATCCATAAAATGGATTCATGAAAACCACGGCGCTTCAGCTATACCCCCTGGTTTGTTGTGAGACCGCTGTGTGATTTAAATAACTGTCTTACTTCCAGTTTTAAAATGTAAAGTTAAAAATATGACTTATTGTTTTCATTAAATTATGTTTATGTACTTATAGCAGTTGACAGTAACCACATTATAACCTCATTATTGTAAGTCACGGTAGTATTTAAGGTAATATTAGATTTACACATATTAATTGTAATATTAATAAATTTTTTAAAGACAATGTTATTATTTATTTTATCATATCATTATTATTTATCTCTATGTATATGAGCTATAAGTCTTACAGTAAAATAATGTATACATAATAAATAAAAATCACCTTTGACTAGATTCAGGATAATTTTTTTTATAATAATTAAAATATAATGAATTTATTATCCGACGGCGTATCATGGTGATAACGATACTCTATACAGCTTACATAACAATCGTTAAAATTATACATAAAAATAAGTTAATGAATAATGAAAAACCTACAAATAAATTTTTAAAAAACTTTAACATTGTAGAAAATAAAGATCTCATTTTAATGTAGAGTATGAAGTATAATTAATTTTTTTTAGTCGAAATTTCTTTTAACAAATTAAAATATATGAGTATCATGTATTTATTGCTATCATTGGACTCTACATTACAACGGCTCAAATCAGCAATCGATGCACGTAGTTGTTTTATACTTGAAACTTAGACAGTTACAACGGAATGAGAGATAAGGCTTCCAAAATATGGTACAGTAATACAAATTCTACTCGCTAAAGTTATTTCATTGAAATTTGATGAATGTGCTAGTTACTGTAAATTTTTCATATTACCGTTTTATTTCATGTCAGCAGTTACTAAACTGATAGGTTTTATTTTACATCGCCAAATAATGTGTAACATTACTTTCAGAGATGACCATGTAATTTAGGCGAGTGAATTTTTGGAAAAAAGGCTGACTCACTTTTTTACAAAAAGTTTTTTCTTGTACTTGATTTATTAAAGACAGAACTTCATTCCACAACATTTTCGAATTTTCCAAGTAACGGAACTTTGCAGTGATCCGTACTTGTATGTACTGCATACATAATTAACGTTACTTTAGCTCGTGTAAAATTGTTTTTTGTAAATGTTACCTTCTGATTCCTGAAGCAACTATTCCAGTATACCTTTTAATTCAAATTTTTATTTGAATTTGTGCCTTCATCTGGGGTTTTCAATTGTAATCTTTCTACGGGATAATTCAAAAACGACGTCAACATTTAAAAGAAAACATTAACAATGTTTTTATTTTGCGCAATGAAATTTTCAAGATAATGACGATAGCAATAACTTCTATTTCTTCTCTTAGATAATTTACCTACGTGCTGCACCCAACTGCCAAACATTAAATTTTTTCTAACGCTCCAACAAAGGATCTCCAGCTGCTCTCCATCAAGTTTCGGGACAAACAGTCGGCTTCTTTTGATTTGGATAAGACAATTTCCCTTCATTAAGTCAAGGGTAGCTAAATAATTTATGCGCCCACTGAAATAGTCTTCCTCGATCTTATGCCGCGGATGTAAAGCCGCGATCTTATGCTGAAGACAAATTATAGAAATTAACAACCAACATAAGCTTACTAGTTCAGCAAATTGGGAGCCTGATAGGCTTGCTTCCGATGGGTGATAGCTAAAATCTGATGATGGCTAAGTTTCTCAGGTTGCTCCCTGGAATGATCTAAGTAATCGAAGACAGGATTTGAGGACGTTTGTCTTTAGCAAATCGTTGGGTGTTATCTCACTTTCCGAAACACGCTTCACTGATTGTAACTACCTTCGTCGTCGAGAAAATTCTGCATATGCGAATAATCATCCAGACGGTAGCAAGCATGGAGGCACTGCGGTGCTCATAAGGAATACAATAGGCATCATCAACTACGGGATTCAGCACTGATCATATTCAAGCGACCTCGGTTGAGATCTTAAACTGACTTGGGCCTCTCAGATTGTCGGTGTTCTATTATCTTCCTCACCACATGATCACGGATGATTTATTCTCTGAATTCTTTGCAACGCTGGATTCCCGTTTTATCGCGAGGGTGACTAGAATGCAAAAGTTTTGAACTTGTTTTGACCTCAAATTGGTGTTTTGGCAACTTGGTGTTCGACGTCTGTGGAAATGAGAGTGGGGAGGTACCGTCTATCCGCTGGAGGTGTTAGCTCTTATTAAAACCCAGAGATGGCTTAGGAAGAGGTAGCAAATTACAGGAGATCCGAGGAAAAGGTATCCTTGAACCGAGCTATTCGCATATTGAAACGGGCGCTCAAGTTTATCAAAAATGAGACATTTAAAACTAATTTTGTAATTAATTTTGTAAATTAGAAAATTTTAAAGAGAGACGATCCCCACCACAGAAGACGAAGAATATATTTTTCTACCTATTAGTTAGGATGCAGTTAAGAATTAAATTTTTCAATTATGTTACGAAAATTATATATTTTTTTTAATTGTAAGTTTTTATTGCAGGGCTCTGATCCTTTTTGGGTAAAAAAAAAAAAAACATAAACAAATTGATTAAATTTGGAAATAAAAGTAAAAAATTGTAGATATCTGGGAGATACAATCTAGGAAATAGACTGAACAAAGAAAGTAACAAAACCAGAGCTAGAAGAATGAATCTATTATTTAATTGATGAAGGATATGCACGAGTAAATTAAAAACCAATTTAAATAAAAACAAAAATTACGCATTTCTATGGAGTTATCAAATCGCAGTGTCTATATGCAGGAGAGTGTTTCTCCTTAACGAGGAAAGGAAAAATAGGAGAATTGGAGAAGAAAAAAGGAAAGTTCTGAGAATGGTCTTGGGACTAAAAAAAATAAAATAGGGATATAGAAAAGGAAGTAAGAAACAATTTATAAATTTTACTAATTTAAAACAATTTACTAATGGAAAAAGAAGAGTAATGTTTTCTTTTTTGTACACTTAATTCGGATATATAAAGACAAATTAATTAAAAAAGTAATTTGAACATTTCAACTCAACAGTTCCCTTGATCAGTAAAGGAATGGTAAAACCGGGGTCATTCCGGGATTAAAATGGAAGAGCTAAAGAAACCCCTTTAAAGGTTAGATTAAGAAATTCATGGATTTCCATGCGGTAGAAAGGAGAAAGGCCAAGAACATCTGGTCAGAAGAAAGACAAACAATTTTATGAAAGATTACTGGTGGAAGAGAAAATGAATGAGAAGAAATCACGAAATTATTTTCCGGATCCAAAGATGGTCAAAATTGGGTATAACAATAATAATAATATTAAAAGCAATCGCTGCATGTATACCTGTTAAACAATAATATAATGTAAAGCAGTCGTGAAGGTCAAATTGTTTTAAGAGTTGGGTATTCAAAGAAAATTGAAAAAAAAGTGAATAACAACATACAATATAATTAGATAAATTAAACGACCTATTAGTTACCTAATAGGTAGTTTCTTTTATGGTTGATGGATTGTGTAAGACCAGTATCTATCTATTCTTGTCTAACAAATCATTTACACAAATCTTTAATATTTTTTCTATTATTAATTATTATGTCTAATTCTCATAAAAGCCAATCACATAATATATAAAACATTATTTTTAAGTTATACAGATAACCTTAAAATTCTTTTGGCCTGCATTACAGTAATAATGGTTTACACTATAACATATTTTACGATATTTTCATGATCGATCATGATTTTTTTTTAAGTTTAATTATGTATTGGTTTGATGTTGTTTTACAAGATTTAAGTAATCAATATTTTGATTTTCTTTTTCGATTTTTCATTCATATTTATAAATACAAATGATTACGCTATATATGATGAAATCTTTCTTTCATTTTGATACATCAATATTTTTCAAGTTTGAATTTAAAATTTTAAATAATTTTTTCTTTTGTGAACTGTTCGTTTTCCAGGCATATATTATTTTTCCTATCTCTATTTCTCAGTATCTAAAGTAAAATTTTAGAAAATCTTCTTTGATATTATGACGCGAAGAATAATTTTTACATATATTTTCTTATGACTGTATTCCATATTATTCATAATATGGAACTTGAATTCCGGTGTTAGGTATACAGATAAATAAAACGAATTAAATTATTTGCTATCATAAAGGAAAATTCATAAAAATAGTAAAGTGCAAAAATGACTGGGTAAGTATGTATAATATGTAAACTATACATTCGTATAAAAAAATGTACATATAATAAAAGACAAAACATTTAAAAGTTTTATGAAGATTGCATATTTAAATCACCGAGGAAAGATGAACAAATAAAAATAAGAAAACCTAAAAAATCAACTTACGTCTAAGAGTCGATATCGGTTTTGAAGTTACTGGCTGTCCAAACTGCCCTTCAGAAACAACAGCTCTAACACGCAGCTGATAGAAAACACCAGGAGACAATCCTTTAATTGTGATCATCGTTTCCCTGGTCTACAACAGAAAACAAAGATATATAATTAATTTCATTTAAATTGTAAAATATTAAAAGTTGTATGATTTCATCAATAGTTTTTTATGACCTCTTTCTTCTTCTACCACGAATGATACTGATAGTGTTATCCTTAAAAAATATAAATCTTGGGATATGTATAAATAAAATTTATGACGGAATTATTTAATTTAATATTAATTTTTACGACATATGTTAAAATGCGATGTTTAATAAATATTTTACATTTATAATTCTAAAGTTGGCCAGTTATAAAACGAATCCTTCAAATCTTTTTTTATATTTAATTTGAAATTCAAAACCGTAATATAAGATTGCACAACCACTAGGTGAGAAGTTGTGTGAAATTCATTCACAGGTTAGTACAAAGAATTCGAAAGTTTAGCGACCTGAAGAGAACAAAACAATATTGACATTAACGAGGCTCTCGCTAAATACAATCTTATTGATGAATTATAAGTAGAAAGTTTTGATTCAGTTACGAAACAAATATAATAGTAGGTTATTTATGTTATTACAGGTTATTCAAGTAAGGGAATGATGGATATTGAGTTTATGAATAAAATAAGTGAAGGAATAAAGAAAGATTTTTAAGTCTAAAATTTAATTTTTACTAAATTAAATTTTTAATTGAGCATTTAAGCATTTCTGTTATTTGTTATCTCTTGGTTACTGAGAATTATCATATGTATAGCCTGCTTACAAGAGGATATGAATGTTTCGAAACATTTCTGTGAAATCTCATTTTGTGTATCAGTATATATCTTCTATAAAGGGGATTTTAAGCTCTGAGCGTAACAAAATATTGCTTCCACGTATGGCTGATATCATCTATATATATCTGAAAAGCAGCGTATCAGAGCCTTTGAGAGCATGTCGTATATAATTCTATTATGTAGTTTTTGTTTTTTTTAAATATTTGTTGATCCGAAATTTCTATTTACCAGCAAGAAAGCGAAAAAATATTTTTATGTGATTGGTTAATATAAAACTATTTTAATCTGGAAATTGTACCTTAAAAGTCTATTAAGCGAAGATCCAGATAATTTATATAGCTTTTATGATTATTTGTAAGTTAATCAAGAAGGGTTTACGAAATTGTTCTGTTGCCAAAGAAAGTTAGGTTCAGAACTTGGAGAGATTTGTAAACAAAATTTAATCTCATTAAATATTCATCAGAAAAGAAAAAGAAAACTTTAAATTAACAGTTAATTTGACTAGTCTTCTTGATCAGGCTAAGAATTGGGCAGATACATTTAACATTATATTCTTACAAGTAAACGTTAAAACATATAAAAGATAAATTAATTGTTAGGACATGCGTCATAATCTTCAGTGTGAAAAACATTCTGCGAAATTGAAAGAAATGTATGAATACTTGGTAAGTTTACTTTAATTTTGGCCCTTTTTTAAAATTTATATTATGAAGAAATTTATTTTATGATATTATTCTCTCTCATAAACATGTGGTGATCTGCCTGTTGGCAGGACTCTGATACCATTGTTGTGTCCATTTGCTTTTGTCCAAAGTTTTTCTTTTCATCACATTATAACCGTCGTTACTCTGTATGTAATTTATTTACTTCAGCCTCTTCCTTTCTCTTCTTTTCACCTTCAACGGAGCCTTCAAGAACTGTATTTATTATTTCTTTTCCCCTAATTATATATCCAATCCAGTTTCATTTCCTCATTCTGATAGTCGCCAATATTCTTCTATTTTCATTGATACGTTTTAACACTTATACGTTATTTACTCTGTCTACCCATTTTATCTTCTCTATCCTCCTTCAGACCGTATTATTCTTCTATATAAGTTACATTATTATTTATTAATCTGTAAAAGGCCATAATGCCCATATACAACTAATCCAGTTATGTCTGCTGGTTTTGTAACATTTCTATGACGATTATTAGTGTAATTGCTATTTGTTTTTTTTTTATTTATTTATTTATTGCAATTTTATTCGTATCCCGGTTTGTTTTTAATTAATTAATATTTTTATTTATTTATCATTTGACATGGATATAGTTTTTAACTTTATTAAGTTACTTCCTTGTTGTATTTTATTTTTGTTGTCGTCTGTTTGATGTAATTTGTGGCCATTTACACAAAAATAAGTTATGTCTTAAGTCTGATAAATATTTTAAAGTCATTCAGTATTAGAACATTTTACATCATGATACCGAGGCAAACGAGACTGTGAAGTCTGAGTAACTACAATCAATTTTTAATAATGGCTAATGTTCGGAGTAAGCTAATGACTGAAATAAATAAATATATTAATATTAGAGGTCAAGATTGTCATTCAAATTTAAAATCAATATGTATTGATTTAATGCTATCAATCAATCACCGTTCAAAGCCAATTTTTAAGTTTATGGTGATAGTTTTGAGCAAGCCGGTAAGCATTTTCAAGCTTAAAGCAAAATTGCTGTGTTATCACATTGTAGTTGGTCAGTGTATTACCTGAACTTGCTAGTTATACGCTAAAAAGAAAGTATATACATAAAAAACCTCCCTCAGGGATTCGTGCGTTATTTTTTTAAGGTTTAAATAAACCGTGACCTTGCTGGAGTTGGAAGTAGCCATGATATAGAAAACTTCTTCTAATTAGATAGCAATCTCAGATAATTTTTACAAATTCTTCCAACCCCCGATGATGCAAACATTTGTCAAATGCAAAGATGACACAAAAACACAATATCAGTTTATTCTTCCATTATTTTAAGTCATTTGGTAAGAAGTTGTTAATTTCAACTTAAATGAAATTCATACTGAACTCTGGTCAAGTTATTCGGAACAGGTAGTTAAATTATGAAAACCAAACTTGTTAAAAAAAAATTATTGATATAAGTAGGGGTTGAACGACCAAATATTGCTAATTCTCTTACTTTCTATTAATTATTACGTTATGTATGATTTAAGCTATTCAAATTGCTGTTGTAAACGTATTAGGAAAAGGTTACAAAACTTATCTTTTTATTAGCAACACATGTTAAAAAACAAAATCAAAATAGATTAAAACTACTTCGTAATTGTTATTATTACTGGTTTATTTAAAATTTTATTATTATATTGCATTTATTATTATTATTTTTTTGTTCACCTTCATTTGTCCCTCCCCCGGAGCCGAAACAGCATCTAAGCGTAACTCACTTTGAGCCTTCCCCTCAAAGTACCTTGACAGAACACAAAGGTCCCGCCCAGGTAGCAGGGACTCGGTCTTGCAGTACATGCCACGCCTAAATAAGAGGACCCTAAGGGTGCATTTATCATTTAATGTAATTTAAATACGCTATTGAATAATGTACCATTATCTAAATGTATTATTTCGTATTTTATAGGTTTTGTTTAGCCTAAAATAAATAAATTTGTTTAATATAAATTATTTATTCCGACTATTCATGCCTTTTATCTGTTCATTTTATTTATTTATTTTTAACCTGTACTATGTTTGTTTTTCTTTTATTAAGTGTTGGTTATTTTAATTAAATTCGGTTTACTTTTTCTAAAACATTATTAGGTTGTCGATGTTTACTTTATAAACTAAACTGTTTATGCAAATAAAATCAACATAACCTTTATAGAGCAAAAATAAATACAAATATTATACGATACAGGCTAGGCCTGTAATACGATTGTGTATTTTTTCAGAACGGTATTTAATATTATTTTTACAATATTATTTATTATGAATGCTACATTATATATATAAATATATATATATATATATATATATATATATATATATATATATATATGTTTTAAATCTATTTATATCACTAAAAAATTAAAATATAGTTTACTTTAAACTGTAAAGCAGGATTATCCTCAAAAACCAATTAGAAAAAGGGTTTTACTTTTAAATTAAATCCAGATGGTTATTTGGGTAATTAAGCAATCATCATCAGTAGACACTACAGAAAAAGTATTACCCGTAGATAGTTAAGAAACTTTCTTTACCAATGGTGATGTAGAAACTTATTACTGAACAACATTAAAGAACAATTATTTGATATTTGTTTAATTTAAATTGATTAGAAATTATTTTATGAAATATTCTTTAAACGGTTATCTTATACCTATAAATTCTTTCGTGAACTGGAGTTTTGCTTAAATGACTTAAGATTCATGCACTCTTTTTCATTCATGAAATAATCCCATCGATAAAAGAGACGTGTATTAACTCGTAGCGAGCAGTCTGGAAGTTTAAATTGTTTGATATTTTTAAGCTAAATTTAGGCTTAATATTGGAATTCCTTGAAACAACAGCAGTTTATAAATAAATATTTAATTATTACAATATATTGTAAATAATGTTTATTAATCGATTATTAATTTTTATTTATTCATTCATTTTGGTTCTTCTACGGTGTTTATTAATTGTGTGTTTGTTTAACAATCGAAATGGCAATGTAGAGTTAGTTTTAAGTAAAAATATTGTATTGACAGTTTTTGAGCGAAATCTTGTTATGTCAATGACTATTTAGCATAGCTGTTTCTTTACATGGTTTACTTTATTTTTCTATGATGTTTAAATTTGAATTTTTATGAGTTGTTTATCGTGATAAAATTTTATTTGATTTAGGTTATTCCAGTTGCATAAGAATCACTTGTTATATGTATATAAATCTCTTTGTTAAATTCTGTTTTTGTTTTTTATTCTACACTGTATGTTTTAATTCCTAAAATGTGGATCTAAAAGCAAATTGTTTTTTTCTCAATTTTTAAATTATAATTTCAGTTTAAAGAGGTTTCTCAGTAAAAGCGTTTATTTTATTATTTAAAGAAAAATAGTCGTTTTTAATTTAAATATTTGAATTTTTTATTTTCGTAAGTATATTTTTCATTTTTATTAAATTTTTATATCATCAAGTATACAACCTTGTTCGTTATTGATGATTTCTTCTTACGTCATTAAAATATTGTCATTACATCTAGTATAAATAATTATTTTGTGTTCTCAATTTATATCGTTAACAAATTTATTTTAAAAGACTCGGCTAGAATTCCTGAAAGATTATTATTATTATTATAAAAAAATCAAAGGATTACTATGGGTAGTAATCCTTTGATTTTTTAATAAATTTTATTTAAAAAAAAGTAATAATAAAATTCAGTACAGCATTTAAAATAATAATTTTATTTTTATTAATGTATTTCTTTAAATATCTCTATTTTTAGTTTAAATGGAATTAAGTAGTTTTAAGGATTTAATAGCTTTATTAGAAGGCTTTAATAGCTTTATTAAGGATGAGAGAGAGAGAGAGTGAGAGAATGAGTGGTGTTTGTGAATCTGTTACTCTTTCCTGCAAAAACCTTTCAACCGATTAAAGTAAAATTTTACATTAACATAGTTTTTATACCTGGAAAGAGCAAAGAACTAATGCCGTTATGAGTATTTGCTGTTTCAAGATAAAAGTTGTTTAATTGGCTTGCGGTTGAAACCGGATAATTCAACATGATGAATTTCGCTCCTCAGTTTTTAAGTGATTTTTTTGTACTCTTTTGTATGTTAGGGTCAAAACTTGCTAAGTGCTGTGTTTGTTTCTATGAAAAATTATTTGAATTGTGAGAGATTGTAGGAGTTATAGGACGGAATTTTGGAAATCCTTTTATTTACAAATGGATCTCAGCTGATTTTTTAAATGTCAAATGTATTTGTTTGACATTTCTTTACCAGAGATTATCTGTTTGAAAATAAAAGTTTTCCATAATTTGTAAATTTCAAATTAGCTAACTAAAATATAATAATATTATCAAACATGACCCGTTGGTACGATAGTACAATAATAAATATTTATAAAGACCACTTAACAACAACAACCTTTTTATATGTTTTCAGGTACTTTCGAATACCAAATCCACCTTCAGAAACTCAAAAAACTTTTATATTCTTCTTAAAAAAAAAAAAAAACAAACTAAAACTCGTGACTGGACGCTAGTCGACATAATTTTTAAAACATGACTATTGTCTCTTCGTGGTGTTTGTCGGGTAACGCTAAAACTATGCAAAATACATTTTACCCGTAACACGGGTATCCTGTTATAACAATTATTTTTAAATGAGGCCGGCTATTCTGAAACCTGCAACTCACTCACAGTTTCGAGTCCTGTACTGATCAAACTGTTGCTCTGAGAAAATTACAATACACTGTCAGTTTTTGTAAATTAAACAGACTTTAGTTGCTGCTTTTCAGTATTATTCACAAAAATGAAATAATCAGGATCCAGACTAGGGCAACCGAAGCGAGCAACCGGACCTGGTAGTACATTACGACGATCTTTCAGTTATAAGATATAAATTAGGATCTGTAATTAATTTACGTTGAAGTTTATTTTTAAATTCAATGGAATTTTAAGTTATATGTGTTACTAATTTAGTATTTTTATATGTAACGCATAATTTTACATTTTAAATAACTAGGTGCAGCTACATAATAAACCACTATTCAAGTGATTATCTTTTCAGTGGTTTTTGAGCAAACCTTTGATTAAGTTTTTACACTTAGCCTACAAATTCATGGCTTCCATAACTAAATTCTTATGTATTGGTCATTCACTCGTCGCGTCCGGGCGCTGAGTAAGAAAGCTGGGTGACTGTCAAGTACTTGTTTAAGTTACTATTGAACGTTGGAGGGCCCCGTACGTCGAAGAGGAGGCTGTATGCACATGTGGCGACCTCATCCTCTTCTATGGCGCCTCAGTGTGGAAGAGAGCCATGGCTGTAGGGCGTAACTGAAGACTTTTGGAGGGAGTACAGCCCCGTATGGCTCTTAAGGTAGCGTCGGCATATGCCGTGGCTTAAGACCGTCTGAGGCGCTACCGTCTTGTCTGAGGCGATACTGGTGGTGACTGGGACAACTGGTGGCGGCTCGTGCGCAAGTAGGTCAGGTGTGTCTAAGGACGATACCAACGCAACTGTCTACAGGGATTGGCAAGCTTGGTGGGATGCGTCCACGAAAGGGAGGTGGACGTATCGTTTGGTCACGCACATTGAGCCGTGGGCCGGGAGGAAGTTTGGCGAACTGGGATTTTGTTGACACAATTCCAGACAGGCCTTGGGCTCTTCCGCTCATACCTGTGTGGACGAAAAAGAGCTGAAAACCCCTTGTGCCCCTACTGTTGGGACTTAGACACGCCGGAGCACGTGATATGTCAGTGCCCGTGATGGGACGGGGAACGCCGTGTCTGTGCTGCCGTAACTGGACATCTCGAGGTAAGGACCATCGCTGGAACGATGTTACGCAGTCCGGTGGACTTCAACACTGCGACGGGTTTTGTGTCGGGAATACTTCAAATAAAATATCGGGAAGCAAGGGGGTGAGGGACAGCTCCGTACGGAGCTGCCGTTCACCCGTGCTTGTACGGGTGGGCGATGGTGATGAAATGCGGGGACTCTCGAGTCCCTGAGCTAAAAGATTGAGTCCCGGCAGGGCCGTTCCTTCGAGGGTGTCCCCGTTAGAGGCGAAACACAAAGGACCGACTCCCGGTTGCTGGGTGATGGAGGCCGGGAACGGCATAGCCGGCCTGGTGTTTCCGTCATCTGGCGGCTAGAGGCAAAGGCACCTCCCAGAACCGTGTTCATGCTTAATTGGGCGTCTGGTTCCGGGAGGCAGTATTATATATTATAAAAAAGAAAAATGATTTGTTGATAATAGGATAAATTTTATTCCATTAACAAGCGAATAGTATATTGGAAAATGGCGTAATATATAACACACGATTTTTAATCTCTAGAATTACAGTTTGGCGATCCAGTATGACGATCCTTGCTATTATAACTATTCTTTTTAATGGAAATAAGGTTTTTTATCCTACTGTATATTACATCATAGAATATTTATATATATTTTAAATCATGACTTTAACTTTACTGTGGCTAAGGTTAGGAATTGACCTCTATCCTCGGAAACACTAAAGGTAAAAGTAAATCTAGCGAAAGAGAAGCATTCATAATTCATAAATTCATTCATAAAACCAATAATTGATAATTACTATTTGGGATGCGTAGAACAAACCAAAAAAAAAAACCATTGAAACTAGAGTAAAAGAGTATTTGGTTCATTATAATACCAAAGATCAGACAAATCGGTTGTAGTCTAGTAGTGCCTGGAAATTAGTTTATTAAAAACGAGATTTAAAAAAAATTATTTAATAAAAAATTCAGTCTTGAAACTTTCTTTATTAAGAACAATACAGTAATTTTGTTGAACAACCTTATCGAATTATGAATAAATTTATAAAAAATGTTATCGTGTAAATTTTTTTAACAACGTTTAAGAACATTAACGTTTCATCATATCACTTAGATTTTTTTTCACAGGAGCGAATACCTCTTTGACTAACAAAGTTAATATATACTCAGATAATAAAAAGTATAACAGTTAATAATATAATATAAATAAGATAATAGTTAATATAAAGTTGACTTATATATATTTAACATTATATATATATATATATATATATATATATATATATATATATATATATATATATATATATTCTACTTTTTATATTCTATACTTTTACTTATGAGATGACATTTAAAAAATATAAATGCAACGTTTTGCACTGAATTGCATAATTTAATTTAATACATGTATGATTATTACCTTATGAATAAATATACAGTTGCATACAAAGTCTGATTTTTCCAATAAATTTACGTACATAAATAAAGTATGAAAATTATTATTTTTATGGTTTACTATTCCAGAAATAAAATAAGTATGAGCTCTAAAAGTGTAATGGATAATAATAACTGTAATGAATAATTATTAAAATTATTCACGTACGTAGAATGAAAGAAGGTAAAATGAAGAGTGGAGATAATTTTCGAATTTCGCTACTAAAATGTTAAACTTATCTACGTTAATTATTTTGTTTTTTAGTTTAAACTCTCTGTTTGTTTTTGTATACGGTAGATGACCGCTCACTTCTCCATATATTGGGATTTTATTTACTGTGTTGAAACATCAGAGTGAGTAACATATTTCTCGTTTCGACGATTCAATTGCTGGAACGGTCGAGGCAAATATTGACAATGATACTTTTAAAAATCTAATTTACATTTACTGTACTGATATTTCATTTGTGTAATTTTTTTCACCTTCTCGCCTGGGTCGGAACCTGGATATTAACATTCAAACTTTATTCTATCGATATAAAAGAATGGTAGGGGATCGTAAACAATATAATTTATTTGCGAATGGATTTGTTTTTCATATCACCATAGTAACCAAGCAAACTACTTTCAGAAAAACTGTGTCTGAAAATGATTGGTATAATTAGTTCAAAAAAATCGTAGTCTATTAATTTAATAAACTAGCTAAAAAGAATAATTTTACACAGTTTTTAACCTTCTTCCTTCCCCTAAAAAAAAAATCCGTATGAAACCACAATCGGCGTAAATGATTATCAAATATTAATAATCCATTAGAAAAAAAAACATTTACCAACACTAGGAATATTAATATCAATATTAAACTACGTAGTTTGATGAAGTAATACCAAAATATACTACTTAGTAATAAGTATCAAGTAAACAGAAACTTATTTGAAAGTTCTTTATTAAGAGAATCAAAAAATTTGATACTGATTTTAAGTGCTCCTATCATAACAATTTCTACATAATAGTAAAAAAATAAATGATAAATATGAAATTAAAATTCACATAAAAGATAAAAAAAACTTAAATTATATCCTGCACAGGAAATATTACGATTTGTAGTAAATGTCAATGGAAAATTTTTTTTAAAAACTCAATTTATTTCGCACTTATTTTCAGACTCAAATAAAAAAAAAAAACCAAAACCAATAAAGACCGATAGGTCATTTGTTAAAAGATGTGAATGTATAATATATTTAACGGCTTACTATAAAATTAAGTGAACATTCTACTTCAAACTAATTCAGAGAAAACTATCCGGTTGTGCTGTTGTCAATAGCGACCGTGTTAAAAAAAGTTAGAAAATACTTAATGTATAATCTAGTTATACATTTAATCCAAAGTCGTCATCTTTCGCTTAAATGAAAATATTAATTTATTCACCAGTGTATGGAATTAACTAACACTAACAATATTCAAAAACAATAAGTTAAACGAACAGACACAACATACATTTGAATATATTATTCGATTAAGCGGATTCCTAACCGTTTTTTAAGGTACCTCATAAACAAAAGTATTAATTAGATGCTACATTGAAGTAAGAAATAATAATTAATTTTGTAAAGGCTTTGAAAGTAAATGTTCCAATTACTTAAAAGCAATCGTCTAATATTAAATAGTAATCACGTTTTCTTACGCTTATCAATGATAAAAGGAAAAAAACAATAAGAAAACGCCACGATTTTAATGAATTAACAAATTTTACATGAATTTTTAAATTCATTTTTAAAAATACTTCATTTAACTGTTACTTAGCTGAAATATTTAAATGTAAATTGTCTTCCGTTTATAAAATTGGTGATACAAATTTTAAACCGCTTCTAAATAATTTTAGAATTAAAATTTCATACACTTAAAAAAAAAAAAAACAATCTGAAAAAGCATTGCCTGACTTTTACATTGAAAAATCATTCATAAATACATACAATGTACTTGTAAGGTTTTTGAATTCATTAAGGGTCTGACTTTTATTTTTATAATAAAATAATTTCACCTTATGTAAAAAAGATTTTTTTTTAAATATTGAGAAAAGAATTTAAAACATTTATGAAACTAATGAAAAAAACCGGATTCCTCATCATTGTCATAATCACCATACTTTAATATATCTATTTCAGCTATATTTGCCGGGAAAATAAAATTGCTTTTCATATTGGGTAAGAAATATTATTTAGGAACCAAAGCTAGTTTAATTTTAATAGCCTTCAAGTATGAGAAAAAAAATTAAGGAAAATTAAAAGAGCAGCTTAAAAAACTCAGAAGAATTCTTTTTAGTTTTTGGATTTCAAGTTTATAAGACTAATTTTGGTGAATATTATTAAAAGAATCTTTTTAATATGGAAAAATTGTGCAAGAACATACAGTAACTTTTTAAGGTTTTTTAATTCACAATTTCGTAGAATTTTATTTTTTACAATTTTATTTTACTTTTTTATTTTTATATGTTTTTTAAAACTTTATATATATTTTTTTCTATTTTTTTGAATCTTTTTACGATTTTACATTACTACTTTTTTTTTAAATTTTGTAAAGAATAAATATAGCACTAAAGTATAAGTGCTGTACTAATATATCTACGTAAGGGCTGTAATAAAATAAGATTACAATTAACTGCAAATGTAGTATTTCCAAAATACTTAAAACTTGTAAGTCTTCTACATTACTCTCTAAAAATTGGTCTAACATTTACTTTACTTAATAAAAGTGTGAAATAATGAACAAAAGGTCTCCGTATCAACCGCGATAATTTTTTGACTTATACATATAACATCAACATGGTTGAAAATATTTAACTTTTAAAAGTCTCCAGAGAATTTTGACCCTGTTCCATTTCTATGGATTTGATTTAATATCAGCTGAAAACTTAAACCTAAGGCACATATATTTGGTGAGTTAACGACCCACCACGTATATAAGAAATGAATAATAATAAGTTATTATAAATTAATTAAAATGGTTTTCTTAATTAATTAATTATTTAGATACCAAACTAATTAACTAATATCCGGTTAATTTTATATAAATCTTATTTATTTTAAGATATTATTACTCTTAAAATATTAGTATTAAGCATATTATTTTGAAAGAAAAGAAATCTTACTTCATAAAATAGGTAGGTAAAAATTTTGGAGGAATAATTTTCAGGCCGTTATCGATTCTTCAAGTAAAAAATTAATAATAAATAAAATAAGAAACTAACTTTTGAACTGAAAAAAGTTATTTTTTACAATTTTTAATTTGATTGTTAGTTTCACTTTGATTTTAAAGAAGAATGTGTGTTGTTTTTAATTTTTAAACATTTCATAGTCGAATATGAGATACAGAGAATTTGTCGAACTGCAAGTAGCCGTAATATGTTTTGTTTACTTATTCTCTTACGAAGTGATAGCAGTAAGAAAAAAGTCCATGTGACATTTTTTCTCTTCGAACCCCCCCCCACCCTTGGAGCCGGATTAGCGACTAAGCATAAGCTCAGCTCCAAGGAGTACCATTCCCCTAACTCAAACTACCTCGGAAGGACACAAGACCCCCCCCCCCTAAGTCTGGGACTTGGTTTTCCTTGCTTGCCATGCCTCCAAATGAGAGGATCCCAAGGTTCCGCTCACCGGTACTCCGGTCTTAACGCCTCGCCTCTAATGAGGAACCCCAAAGTGATCCCTCGCCGGGACTACGGTCTTACTTTTCTCCAAACGGTACTGCAAGAGAGTTCCCACCCGATCATCGAAGATGAAAAGCCAAACCCTCCCACCCCTTCCGGATGAGGTTGTCCCTTGCAGACACCATTGCGCATATATTACCATTGCGTGTATATATTCATGGAGCTGGCGAAGGTGGGGCCACCTTACATCCTTGACCACTGGGTACATATCCGTGCGATCTACATAACAGACAGCGAAGTTCCTGTGTGGAGTCCCTCCTCATGTGGCCGGCCATACCGCAGGCAAAACAAATGACCTCTTCGGTCTGGGCAAAGACAAAACTTGAACCCTGCAACCCAACACCGAAAGCAAAAGTGACTGGTTAAACACAGCCTATTTAACTATTATTGTTGGGCCGGCCTCCGTGGCGCGAGTGCAGCGTCTCGGCCTTTCATCCGGAGGTCCTGGGTTCGAATCCCGGTCAGGCTTGGCATTTTCACACGTGAAAGATCATTCAACTCATCCTGGTTAATGTCAATACAGTCACTGTCTATCAGTAAGCTTTGGTTCCTTTCCACTAAAGTCTAACATAGAATTCCGAAAAAAAAGGAATAAATTTTAAATTCCATCTCACACTTACATATGGTCTCATTTCTTTTTTACTTTTATTTATGTGTGAAATATTTTCTTAATTTTTTTAGAAATTTTCTTAAAAATTTTAGAAATTTAGCAATTTTAGGCCTCATATTAATAGTAGAAGGAAGATTAAAGAAAAACAAACCAACATACTTGGCGTTTATAGACCTAGAAAAGGCTTTCGATAACGTAGACTGGAATAAAATGTTCAGCATTTTAAAAAAATTAGGGTTCAAATACAGAGATAGAAGAACAATTGCTAACATGTACAGGAATCAAACAGCAACAATAACAATTGAAGAACATAAGAAAGAAGCCCTAATAAGAAAGGGAGTCCGACAAGGATGTTCCCTATCTCCGTTACTTTTTAATATTTACATGGAACTAGCAGTTAATGATGTTAAAGAACAATTTAGATTCGGAGTAACAGTACAAGGTGAAAAGATAAAGATGCTACGATTTGCTGATGATATAGTAATTCTAGCCGAGAGTAAAAAGGATTTAGAAGAAACAATGAACGGCATAGATGAAGTCCTACGCAAGAACTATCGCATGAAAATAAACAAGAACAAAACAAAAGTAATGAAATGTAGTAGAAATAACAAAGATGGACCGCTGAATGTGAAAATAGGAGGAGAAAAGATTATGGAGGTAGAAGAATTTTGTTATTTGGGAAGTAAAATTACTAAAGATGGACGAAGCAGGAGCGATATAAAATGCCGAATAGCACAAGCTAAACGAGCCTTCAGTAAGAAATATAATTTGTTTACATCAAAAATTAATTTAAATGTCAGGAAAAGATTTTTGAAAGTGTATGTTTGGAGTGTCGCTTTATATGGAAGTGAAACTTGGACAATCGGAGTATCTGAGAAGAAAAGGTTAGAAGCTTTTGAAATGTGGTGCTATAGGAGAATGTTAAAAATCAGATGGGTGGATAAAGTGACAAATGAAGAGGTATTGCGGCAAATAGATGAAGAAAGAAGCATTTGGAAAAATATAGTTAAAAGAAGAGACAGACTTATAGGCCACATACTAAGGCATCCTGGAATAGTCGCTTTAATATTGGAAGGACAGGTAGAAGGGAAAAATTGTGTAGGCAGGCCACGTTTGGAGTATGTAAAACAAATTGTTGGGGATGTAGGATGTAGAGGGTATACTGAAATGAAACGACTAGCACTAGATAGGGAATCTTGGAGAGCTGCATCAAACCAGTCAAATGACTGAAGACAAAAAAAAAAAAAAAATATATATATATATATATATATACTCTAAGAGTATATACATAAACTTTGTTAAACGGTTTCGGCTATTCACGCTTTATCTGCAGAATTACGATAACAAATTTCTCATAAATTAATATCATCGAACTCATCCCAGATGTGAATGTGTAACAACGTGCGTTTAATCCAATTGATTAGATTCAATTGGACGTTATAGTAACATTTTGAAACGGAAAACAATCATCTATATTATGCGCCAACCCTCAGTGTTATGTGTTGTAGATATGAAATTTGATTCTCTATAGATAGGTTACAAGATAGATAGACAGATTATACAGGAATATAATCGACCTTTTTGATTCTCCTTGGTAGATACATATACATGTTGATATGCACAAATATTCCAGTTATATATAGCTGCAGAACGAAATAAATTTTGAAATTATGTTCAGATATATAATCTATATTTATATACACAAATTTATACATACGAGGTTTATCCAAAACATTTTACACCTTCATCCTTGTAAATACGTTGTCTCAGTTTTGTAAGGGTTTTAGTGCCAAATCATTTGTGTGTTAAACTGTTAGTATTTATCTTTAAATTTATTACTTCAATAAAGAAAGAAATTATTTCAAAAAACAAATATTGTAATATAAAAATTGCTTTTTACTGTACCTTCATAAATTTGCCCATAGATGGTTGTCTGTAAAAAAAATTCAAATTACAGTTACTCTACGTAATCCAAAGTAGAATTTTATATTTCCAGACAGGTTTCAAAATTTACTCGTATATACTCACCAAAGATTCTCTTTAAGGTTGTACAGATCGTTATCTATGAAACCAGTACGGACAGTTGTCATCTGACTGCAGCAAAGCTACATTACTTAGAATTAATAAAGAACTCCATTCTTTGCAAAGAGTGAATAGAATAAGTACACATTTGTTTTCAGTAAACTTAATCCTTATTCATTTCTTTAAAAGTTTTTATAACGCGGTAAGCTGTTCCTATAAATAACGTGAAGCTACTGCTGATTCCTCATTTCCAGCCAAATTAGCCTTATTATTAGAAGTTACCAAAGTAGTATGTTGTGTGTCAGGTGTACAAAACACGACAATAATGATCCAAGAATATTTTTTGGCGGATACCTGAGATGATTTTGCACAGGTGAGAAAGAGGGTCCTCAAATCTACCTTTCAAGAGTTTTCCAAATAATAATTAATACAATAGAATAGATTTGTAGCATATAGTTTTTATTGATCTTCCCACATTTATAATAGACAAAAATGTTAATACTTATAAATCTTTATTTTTCTTTTTAAGATATTAAAATATAAAACAAAAAGGAATATATGTAAATTTCTGAGAATCTTTGAATATATTTGACTATATTAAAATATTTTTTATTTTTATAAATTAAATAATAACTATAATGAAAAATTGTAATAATTTGAATATGACATAATTTTAAGATCAAATATTAAATAATAACTTCAATGGAGATATAAGAAGAGGTATTTAATCTTTTTAATGATAATTAAAAATTAAACCATAAACATTATAACTTAAAAGATTTAGGGATTAATTAGATGTTATAATAATTAAACAAGCATGATTTTGTTAATTTATATAAAATTTATTCTTTTGAATATTATTTATTTGATTTAATGTTGTATTAATAATGTACTGCGGCAAATCTATTAAACTTACAAATTTTGGTATTGATTTCTGTAATTTTTACTGGGGTTGTCTTAATTGCAGTTAGTTTATGATAATTAAATTATTTTTTTAAATATAATTTTTATTTGTAATATTCCTCATACTTTGATAATAATTAAGAGTATTGAACCAACGTTGGCAATAATCATAATTTTGTATTAGCTACATGAACTTTTAGAAACTTTATTGTTATTTCAATGACAAGGTAAAATCAGTTTGATTAAGTAACTAACATGATTGACTACTCTGCTAACATCCTTTATTTTTTATAATTTTTTTTTTAAAAACTACCAATATGAAAATTCAAAACATGTTTTTTCACAAAAGGAAATCTGTAGCGTCTCATTCTTAGTATTTCTTGTTTTGCTATTTAATGTTTTTTTATAATTTTATTTCTAGATTTTAATCTTTAACCAAGAAGTATAGTGCTTAGTATCCAGCTGATTAATAAAAATTAGATGAAATTATATTTTCTTTTATCAAAATTTTGTACCAATCGAACAATTTTCAAATCTCAATTTTTTTTTTTAAACTTGCCTATGTCCCGTCATTTGTCTAGATTGCAGGTTCTGTCAATTTTTAGGATTTTTAATTTTTTGTTCTGGGAAAAGATACTAAAAGGTAAGGATTTATTTAATTATAAATTGATAGGATAAAAAAAATACTTTTCTGTATGTACCTTAATGTAAAACCTGTTTGTCTTTCAATTAATATTTCGCTTAATTTTTTTTAACTCAAATATCTGGATAATAACTGAATCGATTTTCATCATCCAAATTTGACTGTAGAATTAAAATTTTTATTTCAAGTTAAATTTTAATTTAATTTTTCATAATGTTTTAATATGATTAAATAAAATATTGTAATGAGACAAAAATAAATCATGAACTTATATTTTCATCCGATATCTGTTGTAATTTATCTGCTATACTGAATTATTGATAAGAAGTAAATTTTTTATATTATTATTGTTGTATTTTATCTTTGCATAGTCATATAATATCATCAAAATGGGATTATATATTTTCAGTTAATCTATTTCTTTCTATTGCTAATATAAATAAGGCAATTTTCTTCCAAATTTTATAACAAAGTTTCTGTTTTAAAATTCCACCAGTTTCCACCAGCGGTGTGGCTTACCTCCGCTTCCTTCTTGAGGGTGCCACTAATGCTAATCAGCTCCTTCACATACTTCATTAGCTCCTCTTGTGGAGTTCCTTTTATCCTTTCTTCTGTACTCTTCTCATTGCCATCTGAAGTCGTCTTATAGGAGCGGCTCCTCTTCCTTCGTTCTTTCCTTTTTTCGACTGCACCCGCATCATCAGAGGACTTGCTGGTAGTGGAGTCACGCGAACTGTATGCGTGCTGCAGCTGACTTCTGCTTCTTTTCACCATTTTTCGAAACAGGAGCAGCCGAACAGTCTCCGAACACCAGACTTGATCAATTCCTCCAAAACCGAGTAATTTGACACCCCAAAGCTGTATTTGGGGGGTGGTCGGGTCGCTAAAATCTATGAACCCAAATCCACTAAGAAAAAATTGGGGGTTAAATTTTGAAGGGTAGAAGGAAAGAGGATCCCCCAATTCGTATAGATCCTGAATGGGGAGGTCTTACTCCCAATATGTCGTTATAACTGGGGAAGTAAAAGTTCATAAATCTCAATCTGTACCCACTTATTTTAATTTAAAAAATATTACTGTTGAACTTGCAGATTAAAATAAATATCCATTTTAATTCATTTTTGATGACTTTAATGAATGAATAAGATACGATGTACAATTTTTAAATAAGGGCTTTTTCCTGTCCCTAACATCAACGAAGGTAGAAAAAGGTTTGTTTAAATTACGTAAAAAATATGTTATGTATAATCGTAGGATGAGATTGGTAAACATCTCGTGTTGACAATTTGTTGACATTCACTGAACTTGATTGATGAATGCTGGAAATTTATACAGAAAATAATATTGAACTTTAATATATTATTTACAATTTTTAATCATAGAAGGGATTAACACACGAAGATAAAATTAGTAAGCAGTAATTTTTTCTTGTACTTAAAAGTAAAAATAAAATTAATATTGATTTTGTTATAAGTAACTTATGACATTTCAAAGTAGTTTGGTGAGGAGGGGTAAATTCTTTTTACTTTGTTGTTGTGAGAATATTATCTGTTTGGCTAAAATACTTTTTTTCCTCCGCCTCCCGGAGCCGGATCCGCAATTAAGCATAGCACAGCTCCAGGAGGTGCCTTTGGCTCAAGTCGCGGGAAAGAAGCAGTTACGGGCCCGACTCTGCCGTTCCTGGCAATCCCCTTCCTCAACCGGGATTCTGTTTTCTTCGCCTGCCTCAAGTAGGGCAACCCAAGGGGAAGCCCCACTGGGAGTCGGTCTTGCCAGCGCAGAGAATCATGATTCCCCGGGCTTCCCCCACCACCGCCATCCCGTGTAAACACAGACAGACGACAGCTCCACCCTAGCTCTCCCTACCCCTTGATTCGTCAGGTTCTTTATCAGTTAGAAGAACTGCATGTCAATATTATAATAGACTTGGCTACAGTGTAATTGATCAGAACTATTCTGCTTATCAGAAAACTCTTATATGGCTATAATTAAAAATTTCTTTAGTCCTCATTTCCAGTTTTCATTCTTTGTTTAGAGGAGTTCGACTACTTTCTTTGATATCTTCTAGTCAGATTGATTGGCAAGGATTTATTAGTAAATAAGATCTTTATATTTAGGAGCATAAGAGTTTTTAATTTATTGTCTTTTTTTTGCTTTTCACATTCCCCAGACCCCAAAACCACCGCCATCTCAAAAGTTACAATATACATTTATGTATATATCTATATACATATTTCACTTTCTTTTGGACACGATAACTACCGTATTTTTGGACCAATCACTTTCAAATTGTTTCTTAAAAATAACTCGTCCCAAAATTTCGGGGTCGAGTTCGTTAACGGCCAAAATCGGACCATGAGGGTGGAAATGAAGGAGTCTTCTTCGAAAAAACGAAATATCGCTATAAGTTTCTTATTAAGTAAAATATCGAATTCGTTTAAAGTTCCTACCATTCTTTCGATAACGGCCTAAAACTAAGTAAATTTTTTTTTATATCACCAATAATTGACCCAGGGAGTTGAAAAATGAGGTTTTGAAGACAAAAAATAATCATACCTCCCTTAATAATCACAATATCGAATCGGTTTAAAGTGGTCATTAGTCCTCTAAACATTACCCAAAACTTTTGTCTGAAACAATTTTTGATATGACCAACCCTTACGGCAAGGGATGACCAAATTTAACTATGACCAAACTTAGATCATGAATACCGTTGAAGGCAAACCGTTAACCACACATCTCAGGAGTGGCCGACCTGAGACTATAAAACTAAACTTCATTTACATTCATACATATCATCCTCATTCATCCCCTGAATGAGGATGAATCCTCATTCAAAGAATGAACGAGAATGATACTTTTTCTGTTTAGCCCACGGTGGTTCCGGAGGCTAAACCGAAAAAGTTAAAGTGTATAACTAATAAAAATTTTAATATTCGATTGATGTTAAGTCGATTATAGATGGTCGAACTAATTCATTAATTATAAAAAGGATTTATACTCATATAGAACGAAGCAAGTTTATATTTTCCGGATATTTGGCTGTTATGTTGGAGATTGACTATCAGTTTAAATCATTATTTTAATTTCTGTCCTTCTATTCAATTTACAGAACCATTTTTGTGTTTGTTAGGACTAGATAATAGTAGAAGGAATGACAATTTAAAGCAATACTATCAATACTATTATGTATTATAAAAAAATAGGAAATTAATTTTACTTCATTAATTACTTTGCCACATTAATTTCATAAATTACTTGGCTATTTGTATTTCACATTATTTGATAGATAGTCATACAACAATTTTTAATGGTTATAACTTAAAGCGCCTGTATTTTTTTGAAATATAAAAATATTAATTCTCAAAAATAATTATTAATGTGTAATATGCTTTTATGAAATTAACCAATTATTAGGAAGAAATTTATATCAATCCAGGCTGTAATTTAATTGAAGAGGTAGAATGGAGTGTGAATTTATGTGGTTAAATTTATAATATTTTGCATTTAGATGTGTATTTAAAATAAAATTTTACACGCCTACTTTTGAAATTTCAACTAGCAGATTAATTATTACCCTTGGGGATCATATTTTACATTGTTATAATGCCTTCCCGTTCGGAAGGAAAGGTGTAACTAATATATTATGGATCGGAACTATATTTCAGTTAATCATCACTTTAATTGCCTTCATGACACAAAAATAATAATATAAAAAACATCACCTCGTAATGTAAAAAAGCTACGTACACTGTTTTTTAAAACTATTTTTAACTGAATAATTGTTTTAAAAACGCATCGTTAATATTGTTATGAGATTAGTAGAAGTGTAACGATTACTAATAAATAGTAAATAAATAATATTGAATAATTAACAAATAATATTAAATTATTAGTAGTACTAATAACAGTATTGAACTAACCTCTGTATTCTTATAATCACATGAATATGAGATATTTTCTTAAATAGTTAAGTAACTATAATTAAAATACATTGAAAAACAAGATCTACAAAAAAAAAAGATCTCAAAACCTTTGTCAAAAAATTTGTTTAAAATCTATTATTACTTTCAATTATTAAACAATCATCATAAGGAGGCACTGAAGAAAATTATAAGAAAGAAATTAAATGGTTTAACTAATAAACAACAAAATTAAAACAAAAAGATTAAAAAATAAACGGTATTTTCAAAACACACCATATAACGAGTATTTTTAATCCGTTTTGTTTTTTTAAAATAAGATTGAACTTTTATCGTTTTATATTATTCCTACTTACTGCGTAAATTTAGCTTAAAAATATCTAAACCAGAGAAACTTCAACTAAGATTGCCCATGTGAGTTAATGCCTGTCCTTTATCTAGGTCCAATACATAAAACTTTCTTGAAGAAAAAGATTTAGCATGAACATTAAACCAGTCAAAGACATCTCTTCCCAAAACAAACGTACAGGACTGTATGAAACCCCCATAATTATGGGATTGTATGTTCTTATTGAAAACTTGTACAAAAATATTTTTTAGTAGTTTTTTAAATTAAAAAAATGTCTATATAAATAAAGATAAAGAAAGATCCTCAACATTTTATTTCTTCTTATTACGTGCATTTTTAAAACTCTCTTTTGCAATAAAACAATTTAATCAGTTTCGAGAGATTACGACCAATTTCTCTATATTTGTATGTTTATAATAAGTTAAATGCTCCTTTAATTCAGTTTTAATCATTCCTTTAATTGCCCCTACGTATCCTAAATTACAATTATTTACTTGTTGAAATCAGTTCTCAAATGTCCATTCATCCAACAGGCTTAGTTTTATCTTCTGCTTTTCTTAGGGCAGATGACAAGAAAAGCTAAAGATATAAGCTTTGTAGTCATAGTCAGATAACGTTAAATTTGATTATTAAAATAAGCATTGTCTTATTGCTCTTGCACTGTTCTTTCAAAGCAAGGGTACTAATCATACTATCAAGGCGGTTTTATATGATTAGTTTTGTATGGTTTAATATTTATAAACATTTAATTATAATTTAATTCGAACTTATTTTCGAATAAAAATAAGATTTACTCCATAAAAGAAACACAGTGATTAGGAATACTGCATTTAATTTAAAATTATGTAAACTAAATTTGTATACAATCAATTCTCATTTCGGTCTGCCTATTTTTATGAAACATTATGAACCTTTTTTGATTACATGAGTTTTTGATAATTTCGAATCCTTTAGTAAGATTGATAAATATTTTTAATTATTTATACATTGTGTACTCTTAATCCGCCTTGGACTGTCGAAATTGAAATAATTAGGCATTTAATTAATTAATATTACTCATATTTCTGTTTACTAATTTTTATATTAATTTAATTAATTACAGAATTTATTAATATTATTAAGTTTTATGTTGAATAGAATCAATAATTTATCACAATTACTATAATCAACTAAAATATATTAGCTTATATGTATTTAAACGAGCCTACATTTTTTTTGTGTTTTAAAAGTATAGAACTGCTTTCATTTGCTTGTAATATATTCATAACTTAGTAGAGTCTTGTACTTGAATATTTGTGATTATATATTAATTTTTCTCTTTGTCTTTGAAACTGATTGCGACTAATGCTTGAATAATTGTAAAATTGCTAAGGATTCTACCGTTACTGGGCTTCCATTATTGTGGACAGCATGTAAAATTTCTTAATAATATCAAAATAAACTTCTCAGAAATGACTTTGTAATATATATAAACAATATTGTCAGAAATTTTGTGAGAAAGGAATAATTGTAATTTAGGATATGTTGGGACAAACAAAAAAAGAAGTGAGTGAAACTGGAATAAACGATAAGTTAACTTAATTAATGTATAAATTGAGAGAAATTGGTCAGAGTCATTCTCTGGAAACAGCATCATAAAACTCTTTTAGTAGAAAAGAGAGTTTTAAAAATTGCACAAAATAAGAGGGAATAAAATGTTGGGAACTTTCTTTGTCCTATTTTTACAGAAAACTTAATATGTAAGTAAACTTATATTTAATATTTATAAATTTCATTGCCTCAAATTTCACTAGAATACACAAGTAAGAGATTGTCACCAGATTCTATTTAATTCATTACACTGATAAACAAAATTTATGTTTCCTAACATGCGATACAAGATATTAATCTGTTTTTTGATGCTAAAAACGTATGGAAACACAGAATCTTTCTATCTCCCAAAAGTTTTGAAAAATCTTTAAATTTTAATTAAAGCATTTTTTTTTTCAATGTATAGTTAACATTTTAAGCTCCTATATTGTATTTTGTTAGATCATTTCTTGTTTAACTTTGTTAACATAATTCTTAAGCTACAAATAAACAATACTGGTCAGAGAATTAAATCATATCATAGTCACATACTATGACATCATATCTAATACTGAAGAGGTGAGCCTTCATTGACAAGATTAATCATATCTGTGCAGGTCAAATCATGTAGTTAAATACACAACTGTTTTGTTTGCATTAAGCACTGAATTTAGGAATGAATTAATTTTGTTCATTCTTATTGCTGTCCTAAGTTTGTTAACAGTGCAGTGTCATAATGCCTCGAAATTGTGTAACTGATGTGTATGCCTTTTGCTATGTATGTGGTGAGTTTCCTGTAAAATCAAGTAGAAAAAACATTACACCATTAATTAAAAAAGAATATCATTTGTACTTTCAGTGTAAAATTGGTGATCAGGATAAGACGAGGACTCATTATATAGTATGCACTAATTGTTCTGTACATTTAAGAGGATGGCTGAAAGGTAAACGGAAAGCTTTGCCATTTGGTGTACCTGTGGTTTGGCGTGAACCAAAGGATTATGTAACCGATTGTTGTTACTTTTTTTAACAAGTATGTCTGGAATTTCTAAAAAATCTAAACATACTGTAAAATATCCTTCATTGCAATCTGCAATCAGGCCTGATATTATTTCAGTTCCTTAGCCACCTATGATTGTATGTTTCGAAAGTAGCGATGAAGAATCAAGCAGTACTGAAGAAGACAACAATGATTTTTACTTTGAATTATCTTCCAATAAGCCACATCTTATATCACAACTTGAATAAAATGACTTGGTTAGGGATTTAAATTTATCAAAAAATAAAGCTGAACTGTTAGGATCAAGACTGCAAGGTTGGAATTTACTTAAAAAATAAATACAAAATTTCAGTCTTCGAAGACGACAAAAAGGAACTTTCTTATTACTTTATTGATGAAAATAATTTGGTTTATTGCAAAAGTATTGATGAGCTTATGTTGCACTTAGGAATATTGTTGCTTATGTTCGTAAACCTAAGGACAGGTGCCTTTTCATAGATTCGTCTAAGTATAGTTTAAAATGGTTCTACTACACAACGCTAACAAATATCCTTTGATACCAATCGCTTATGGTATTAATTTGAAAAAGACATACGATGTTCTTGAAAAAATAAATTATAAAAAAAACTGGAAACATATATAGTGATTTGAAAGTTATTGCTATTTTGTTAGGCATGCAGTTAGGCTATATTAATTACATGTTTTTATTTGCGAATGGGACAACCTAGCTAGGGATAAACATTATGTTACCAAAGAGTGGAAGAAACGAGACAACTTAACTCCAAATAACATTGGGAAAAATAACATTCATGAGTCCTTAGTTGAACCCAAAATAATATTTTTACCCCCTCTCCGTATCAAGTTAGGGTTAATAAAAATTTTGTAAAACCAATGAAGAAGGATAGTCCCGGATTTTTGTACATCATGCAGATATTTCCGAATGTAAGTGAAGGAAAAATTAAAGAAGTAATATTTGTTGGTCTTCAAAGATGAAGTATTTAACTCAATGTTAAATAATGTAGAAAGTTCAGCTTGGGGTTTATTTAAAGACGTTTGCATAACTTTTATCGGTAAAAAAAATCCGACAATTACTACGATATTATCAATCAACTTCTTACTTCATACAGAGATATGCGATGTAATATGTCTTTGAAAATACTTGTATATTTCCTCCACTCACATCTGGATTTTTTCCCGTACTTATTTTATTTTCTTTCTTATATTGTACAAAATTACAATTGCTTTGCATTCCTTTAATTGTGAACACAACTGTGTAATATTTTCTTTTCATTTCACCCGACAGTATAAAGATGCCCTATGCTATATATGTTTATTCGCAAGCTGCTTGTTTGTTATTTAAATTTTTCTAAAAAAAAATCTTGATGCTATTCTTCCGTGCGGAGAATGTGAATTTATTTGGCAAATGGTTTGGAGAACAGACAGATGTAATAAAAAAAAATAATTTTTTGACATTTTTCAAGGCTTCGCCGCAAAATTTCCTCAAGGACTTTACTGTAAGAGTGATTTAATTCTTGAACTCGTAAATTTTTTCTAATCTTTTTTGATGATGATGATGATGAAAGAATACGGCGTGTATTCCGTGGCTCCAAATATAATTTGTGTCAGTGAATAAGAAACTTGATTTTATATTATTAAAGATTATTAAATTACTATAAAATAGTAATACCTTTTAAATATTTAGGACCATATCAGAGATTTAAAATAAAAAATTTGAAATTTTAATGGTTTTTGAATCTGATCACATAATGTTATGTTAATTCAAGTATATCGACTCCGTTTTGAATTCATGAAAATTGTTATAAAATAGTATCTTTTTTATTAGTAGTATTTGTTACTATTATTTATTTTTAAATAGAATTTACGCTTGGATTCAGTACAGTTCTCAAGGAAAAATGTTATTCTAGGTATTCCTATGTAAAAAGACGTAGTGGTATCCGGTAAAAAATAACTGCATGTGAGAATGAATGATCGAATTACTATAAGAAATGGTAGTCTGATTTTCTTTTTTATTAGCTTCACATAAGAAAAAACTTCCCGGATGAGTTACAAAGTATCACATTTTAAAGTATTACAGTTTACAAAGTATTACAGTTTAATACAAAGTATCTTAAATTATTTATTTTTTAAATACAGTTTTTAATGAATAATATTCATATATTTTAAAATTGATCGATAATAATTTCAGGTTTTTAACCAAATAATATTTTGCTCTTAATTATTTCTCTAATGTAGTTAATTTTTAGAAATCAGCAAATAAAACACAATTTATGTAAACTGCCGACTAATAAGAAAATTATTTTCGTCTACTTTTCAGTTTGTCCAAAAGAATTAGGATAAATTAGCTAAATATTTACAATTTTGGATTACATTTCAGAGTTCATAAAATTAAATTAAAAATAATTTAGATTCTGTAGAGTCATATCTGTAAATTCTGTAGATATCTGTAGGTTAGATTAATTCTCCAAACATTTCCGTAGATTATCGCTCTCTTAAAAGCACGAGGAAACTAATGTGACCCCCGGGGCTTTAGATGAAGTCAAAGATGTCATAGTAAGGATCGCATTAGCCTTCGGTGCGAGTTTGAAGTTACAGTCATGTTTGCAATATCTTGATCAGGTTACTGATAATTAAATTTGTTTAATACATATAAACACAGGATTTGTCCCTGCGGACCTAATAAATGGCGCCCTGCGGGCATAATAAATACCCGAAAGATAATTTCAAGATATTAATTATCTGTCCTTTATTCCAGTAAAACTTAAATTAAAAAACAATATCTCTGAATTATTTTTGTTATATTTGACCAGAAAGATCAAAACCTTTGCAAGGTTTTTTGTTAATATTATGTTATACTTCGTATCGCATTGAGGATTTGGACGATTTTTAGTGCCCTACTTTTGTTTAAATTTTGTTATTTTATTTTTAATAATGTAAAATACAAATAATACTGCATACAAATCTCCTTTTCATAAAGTGGTTTCCAAAAATTAACATCAGAAGGAAAAAGAGAAACGACCGAAAAAAAAGGATTTGTAAGTTACAACCCAATTTAACCATCCATTAATATATTATTTAAATATATGAAAACATAATTATGTAATCATATTGATGTAAATAAGAACCTTTTACTAGTAAAAATAAAACTAACAATAATTTTAAAAAATGTTATAAAATCCTGTGTCTATCTAAAGACAGGTTTATATGGGTAAAACTAAAAACGAAATTGTTGATAGATTTTAGAAAAATTAACCAAAAAAATAAATAATACCTTGAACACAAAAATTATGTGCTTTAAAGATAATAATCATAATTTAATTATACTTGCTTTCCTACAAATTTTATTAGTATACACTTTTATTTTAAAGATTATAAACGAATGTCGTCTAGGAATTTGAAATATATAAAGATTCTAATAATAAAAAAACCAATAATTTAACGAATTCTAGCATAGTTCAACTCCAGTCTGAACATATACAAGATAGTCTCTAAACAATTTCTTCACCGGTCCACCAGGAAACTCCAGATCGTAATTTCACATGTTTACAACCCATCCACGGGTACGTTCGTATGACTTGCTTAATAAGATTGTATTTATATTAATGTTTTACCTTCATCAACACAAATTGCAAGTAAATGAATACATTCACGTCTGATTATGGGTCCCAAAACATATTGTTAACGCGTTAGCCGCAGCACGAGTAAGATATATCTCGTATGAGAGCCATTGTTGTGCGTCTTCGACTCTAATCGCACACTGGTTACTTGCTAAATGGTTTGTTAAAGGATTCTATTCTTTGCGTTACGGCTGACATATACCCCGTATTCGCATTCCATCAAGCGCAGCACGCGAAAATACATTCCGTTCATATTGTCTTTTTATTCTCCTTTTTGTATTATAACCAATGTTTAAAACTAGTTGAAAGGTTTTCCTGTTTAGCCTCTAGAACCACCGTAATGTATCACTTCAGAGAATTAATGAGGATGATATGTATGAATATAAATGAAGCGTAGTCTTGTATAGCCGCAGGTCGACCATTCCTGAAACCCACCGGGTTGGTCTAGTGGTGAACGCAAATCAGCTGATTTGGAAGTCAAGAGTTCCAGCGTTCAAGTTCTAGTAAAGCCAGATATTTTTACACGGACTTGAATACTAGATCGTGGATACCGGTGTTCTTTGGTGGTTGGGTTTCAATTAACCACACATCTCAGGTATGGTCGAACTGAGAATGTACAAGACTACACTTCATTCACACTCATACATATCATCCTCATTCATCCTCTGAAGTATTATCTAAACGGTAGTTACCGGAGGCTAAACAGGAAAAAGAAAGGAAAAGGTCGACCATTCCTGAGACGTGAGGTTAATTGAAACCGAAACACCAGAGAACACCGGTATCCAACATACAGTATTCAAATCCGTTTAAAAGTAACTACCTTTAATAAGATTTGAAATTTAGAACATTCGACCTGGAAATAAGTTGATTTGCGATGAGGAGTTCACCGTTAGACCCGGTGGGTCTATTTGTTGTGAACCGTAAAAGACGAATAAATTGGACTACTAGATTACTAATGCTAATCAAAAAGTAAATTAAACCCTGTTCATAAATTAAACCCTCGCATAATTTTGTCACGGAGAATTCCTCTGATGAATGAATATAAGCTCTGTAATTTTTAATGTACATTTATCATTCATTAGATGCTCATCTTCGAAAAAGCTTACTTAAGTGTGATCGTGGTGCAATATACAGTTATTACGGGTTACCCATTTTAATCTGGACACTTTGTTTTTAAAACATAAAAAAAACTGTAAGCAGAATTCACAGTTTAAGATAAATCCATCGCGTGGTATATTGAGGAATACAAAATTTCTAGAAAAAGTTTTGATAAGCAGAAGGAGGCATCAGAGCAAAAAATATCAACTCATCACTTTTGTTGGATTTTCTCATAATCCACGAAATAATTAAACAGGTTCTATCACAACCTTTTGCTAAAAGACAAAACATCGTGAATAAACAACTCCATTGTTCAGCATTTATAATTTATACCCAATTACAGACAAACCATTAGTCACAGCACCCCCTCAAAACCTTATACTTAATAAAAATAAGGCAGTATAATGCAAAAATGATGAAGATCTTTTTTCTGGCCTTGATTGGAACTCATACATAAAAGTAAAAAATAGTCCATTCCTTTGAGTAAATATATTTTTGCATTACTCTTATTCCTGGTAGGTTGTAATAAATAATGGTTTGCTGAGTCTCTTTTTTAATAAAGGTAAAATAATTTACTGTTTCATTATGTGTGTTTCACGGTCGAGGTACGTTGATAAACCTTACTTTTATTTTATTAAGTAGTATTTATCGACAACAATATTTTATAAAACTTTATTACATATTTATATTCTGTTACATTCTATTTTTAGTATTTTATAACATTTGTATTCATTATATTACGAAGAATGTTTCCTGGCATAGAAAATACAATAACACAACACTACTTATATTTTTATAATACATTTAATTCATCTGTTATATACAGTCTATGTATGATAATACAAATTAATATTCCTTATTACTTTTGTAAATGAATATTTATGTTTGTTTTGTGTTTCATTGGTTGAGAGTTGCGCGTATATATGATTAGAGTAATGCATTTCTAATTGGTATCTACGTTTCATATTTACTGCTCTTTTATTTTATAACATGGCAAACTAAAATTATACAACCACTACAAAGTTACTTAATAATAGATTAATATTGGAAAAGTTTACAAAAAATAGATTATTTAAAAAAAAATTAATTAGTACTCCACAAATTATATCCGCATATATGATTTATGGAATTCTAACCTTTTAATATAAAAGAATTATAAAATTAGTACTGAAAAAGTAAAAAAAATTATTTAATTTAAAAAAATAAATAAATATTTAATTTATATAATGTTAATAAATCCACGTTGATTAGCTGAAGTTTAATATGTGATTCTTCTATTAACATGAAGAATCACATATTAAGAAATATATTAAACATGAAATTTTCTCTGCCTTATCTACATCCTAAATATTAGCATAACACTATATATATATATATATATATATATATATATGTGTGTGTGTGTGTGTGTGTGTGTGTGTGTGTGTGTGTGTAATAAAAAGACACATTTTACTTAAAAATATTACCTTTATTAATTACCAATAAAAATTATATTTTTAAATTAAAAACAAAAAAAATTAAAGAAAAGGAGATAAAGTGTGATTCGAACCGATATGCCTTGTAAGATCAAAGTATTTCAATAATTAAAATTTTATTTGGCTATAACTTTGTAACCAATGATAATAAGTACCAGTTATGATATATCATTGAAAAGCTCTCAATGAGGGCTTGCTACTGTAGTTATGAAAAGTCCAAAATCCAAATGTTTTTGGATTTTGTGCTTTCTTGGACACTTTTGGTTCAGTCGATTGCAATCAAAATGGGAGGTGCACAACTAGATGTTACATCACTTCTAAATACAAAATTTGAACATACTAAGGCTAATAGTTTTTGCTTTATACGAGATACATACATACATACGTAAGACGTCATTGCCGAAACTGGTCAAAATGGATTCAGGGATGGTCAAAAAGTATATTTCCTTTGAAATCTGAAAATTGAAATTTTTCGCGATCACAATACTTTTTTTACTTCGTACAAGGAAGTAAAAATTTAATAAGACTGAAAATTACCCAGAGACTTTATAATATATAATAGTATATATATATATATATATATATATATATACTATGTTATGTGTATATTTCTGTGCTTTTAAATAAAATGTAAGAACCCTCTACACCCTTACATATGACGAACCTGATCGTGATATTAATCTCTTTTTAAGGATATGACGAGAGCTTAGACCTTAGAAGTCGATGCCCGTAATACACAAAAACAAAAAAATATATATATATTACTATCTTCCATGAAATTAAGAGAAAAATTTCTAATTCAAATCAGTTATATTAATTAATTTTACTATTACTGCAGTAGCTATAAGATTAACAATTTTAATTTAAGTTGTAGAGTTACGTTTTTCTCTTTAATTACATTTTGTGAAGGTGTTACGTGATAAGAATTTTAGATTTTAATATGAATTTTTTTTTGCAAAAGTAATTTTTTTTTGGTGGGTGAAATTTTTTTCATGTTGCTCACCATCCATTTTGTACTAATAAATAATTGGTGATGCGCACTCGTCACTGAGAACGAGCTGCTTGTTGAAAATATGTGGTGTAAAGAAAGATCAGGAAAGGAATGAGTAACAGTAATAATAATTAATAAGAGCAATAAACTCACTCAAATTTTCCTCGAAACTTCTCATTCTTATCAGATGTCAAGTTAATCTCATTAGATATTTCTATCTTTGCATTACGTGTGTCTCTTCATGCCAGAACATGAGCGAATTTCGCGTATGATTATGGTCTTTATTTTTTTCACGTATTCATAGAATTTATATATCATAAATTTGTTTCGGCTGACATACTTAATTAAAACTTCTGTTTTATAGAAGTGATTATTACATCACTGTCGAAAGTAAAAGAATGCATACTGCTGATTGAATGACCGGATTTATTATTAGCACAGAATACTGATCTGATCGATGTGAAAAGTGTAAGAAGAATTATTTTTTTGAAGAAGAGTTAAAAAAGAATGTATGATGCAATTTGTCTATCAAATACAGATTGTTATATATACAGAATGATCTAGATATAGCTTGTATAACTGGCAAATAGGATAGGTTTGGCCAAGCTATTCTTTCCAGTGCGTTGATATTTTTAAAGACTTTTTGATATTGCTTCTATATTTTATTTTGTTCTAATTTTATTCTACTTTCAGGGAGTCAAAATTTTTTCCTTTGAATTTGTCCTTAGAAGATGAGTATACTTAAGTAACTCATCTGTTTGACCAAGTATAAATCTTGACGAGAGTTCAGCGAGTTTGGATGCAATATTCAGTGCAGAAGAAAGCATTTTACTTTGACGGCAGTGTAAACTGTAAAAATTTGCAAGGGTGAAGAGAATTTATTAAATTACAAGTGATAAAAAAAACTGTATCAAACAGATCTATAGAAGAGTTTTTATGGTATTTGTGGAGTCCAATCTTTGCAAAAAAGAATGGTGATTTTTTCTTTAAAAAAATATTACCCACGTTTAATAAACAGCGTAACTGTTTTCTTATAATTTTTCACACTGATTTAGTCTACGAGAAAGGTACCATTGTAATTTTTAACTAATTGCTGAACCATTTGAAAAATCTTTCCACCAGTTTATTTAAAATACAATTAAAAGATTTTTATCTTACGAAAACAATGTTGCTTTGCAGATGAATTTTTAAACCAAGACTCCCTTGTTTGGGAGTAGAGTGAATCTCCGCGAAAAACTGTGGAAAAAAAAACAAGAAGGACTTTTCATTCACTTAAAAAACAAACACTAACATAATAACCGGTAATACCACTTTGATATGCATGTTTCTTTATATAAAAGGAATTTTAATTATTAAATATTCATTAATTGACACGTTTACATGTTTTTATTCTTTTCTTATCAAGCAGAATGAAACCGTAATTTTTATTCTCCTTCCAAAAAAAAAACTTCGTAATCAAGTATTGCGAATAACTTCGTAATACAATAAAGTATTGCAATGTCAAAAAATTACGGTTTTCAGATTTCAACGGAAATATCCAGTTTGACCATCCTTAATCCATTTTGACTAGTTTCAGAGTGACGTCTGTACGTTCGAATGTATCTCGAATATCTCAAAAACGATTAGCTGTAGAATATTGAAATTTTGTATTTAGGACTGTTGTAACATCTAGTTGTGCCCCTCTCCTTTTGAGTGCAATCTATTTGACCAAAAGTGTTCGGAAAAGCCCAAAATCCAAAATATTTGGATTTTGGACTTTTTCTTAACTGCAATAATAAGAACTCATTGGGAGCTTTTCAACAGTATATCATAAGTGGTACTTATGTTCATTGGTTCCATAGTTATAGCCAAATAAACCTTTAATTAATGAAATATTTGTATCTTACAAGGGGGGCACATCGGTTCGAATCCGACTTCATTTCCTTTTACCTTTTTTAAAATTTAAATACAGCAAATATCGTTTAGTGACCCCCAAAGGGACCGACGATTTTAGGTCAATATAACCGATAGCCACAATAACTGATGTTTAGGTAGCTTAGTGGTACTACTTTAATATGCCACCCACAGGGGTATTGTAATACAGTAAATAATAATCATTAAAAATAATAATAATTTATTTCCGTAATAAAATAATATAAAAAAAACAAAAATCTGCAATAATAAATACAAATACGGTAGAGTAAAAAAGATAGAGAAAAATTGTAAAAATTTTTGTTTCTATAAAAAGTCGGTTATTTTGCTTTATTTCGAACATTTTGCGTTGTAATGCAGTTTTTGAACGTAATTTTGTAAATCAAAACAAAAAATCTTTGTTTTTCATTAGAACTAAAAACCGTTTGCCGCTAAAATGTCTGGAAGATTTGATGGGCTCATGTCTTCATCGTAGTCGCTATTGTTACCTTCGTTGTCATAACCTACGTCCCCGTCTATTTCTGCTACTACTGAGCCCCTACATCATCATCTGTTACAGTTTCTGCGTTTCTAAATCTTTGCCAATCTCTTAATAATCTTCTAACAATGCATTTGACAACAACTGGTTTTGCGGAGTTATTGCGTCAAAGATTCTTCATCTTATGCAACGTCAGTAACTTCGCCAGCCTGTGGTCAAAATAGTATTTTGTGTTTCCATTTTTTGATCTAAATCCTGAATCATTTGTAAAATTAGGTGTTTTTTGTGGTAAACTTTTACCGACTTGATCACGCCTTGATCTAAGGGCTGTAAGACCGCTGTTGTTTTCAGTAGAAAGAATAGTGACTTTATACACGGAGCTTTTTCGACGTGTGGATGAGCCGGACTTGTCAATGAGAAGCAGTATTTTGGCATTTCAATCTAATTCACGGTCCCATTTTCGTATCCGAGACGTAATAATATCACTTGTCATCCAAACTTTATTGTTAGTTTCGTACATAACAGGAAGCGACTTCAAACTTTTAAAACATCGAGGTTTAGCACTATTCTCTACAACCAGAAGCTTTTTTTGTCAGTTCCAGTCATATTTATAGCAATTAGTACTGTTAGTCTTCCTTTTGATAATTTTCCATCCGAACACGTTTCTCCATTAGACCGAAGGTTTCTTCTGGCGTCAGTTTAAAAAAAAAAGACCGGATTCATCAGCATTACAGATTTCTTCGTCCAAATAATCTTTTAATTTTGGTGAAACGATTTCTAGTCATTTTTCTGACACACCGGTCGGAGCTATTAGCTATTTTAGCTAAATACCAGCTATTAGCTGGTATTTAGATCATTTTAACAGTGCTTGATCTACATCATTATGTTGACTAGGCCATAAGATTTTTTGATTTCACAGAATTTGTTTCAAAATGTTTCCTAATTTTTTCACGGTCTTCAATATCACCGATACTATCGAATGATACTATCGTCTCATTCTTGGGCGACGTCCTCATTCTCTAACCTCCTAGTAATGTGTGCCTTTTCCTCTATTGTTTTTTTTTCTTTTTTGCGAAGTAATAATAATTAAATCACTATTGAATGAATTACACAGAATACGTAAAATAAAGCATTGTATCCGCACGATACGATACGCTCATAGCAAAAGATTAATAACAACTGAATGTGACTGCTTCAGTTTACAATAATTTGGTACACGAAAAAGTTACCAAACAGAACTACAGTATATATGTAAGAAAAAAAGGAACCGTAAAGATATTTCTTAAAGTAAAATGTAGATGTACTACGTTACTGATGAGTCACTCCGTCATTATAAACGATAAAATGTTGCATTGCAGTAGGAGAAATGTAATAATAACCGATATGTCACTACAACCGATGTCATTGCAAACAATGTACATATTGTATTTACGCATTAACAGCATACCAAACTATCCAAGAGACAAGTTTTTAGTCACCATATCCGATATGCCATTATATCCTAATGTTACTATAAACGATACTTACTGTATATGATTTATTAATAATTACACTGATAAACATAATTTTTGTTTCCTAACATGCGATACATGATGTTAATCTTCTTTTTGATGCTGAAAACGAATTTGCTATTTGGTGTACCTATGGTTTGGCGTGAACCAAAGGATCATGTAACCGATTGTTACTTTTGTTTAACAAGTGTGTCTGGAATTTGTAAAAAATCTAAACATACTGTAAAATATCCTTCATTGTAATCTGCAATCAGGCCTGTACCTCACAGTGAAATTATTCCAGTTCTTGAGCCACCTGTGAATGTATGTTTCCAATTAAGAATCAGGCAGTGCTGAAGAAGACAATGATTTTGATTTTGAATTATTTTACAATAAGCCACATCTTATATCACAAGTTGAATTAAATGACTTGGTTAGGGATTTAAATTTATTAAAAAAACAAGCTGAATTGTTAGGATCAAAATTGCAAGGTTGAATTTTACTTTAAAAAAATACAAATATTTCGGGCTTTTGAAGCCGACAAATGAACTTTCTCAGTGCATTATTGATAAAAATAATTTGGTTCATTGCAAAAATATTCATGAGGTTATGTTGTACTTATTACAAGTATGTGAACGTGAAATAGAGATGATTGGAAGAAAAGATAGTTCTATGTATGAGGTTCGATGAAATTGTTCAACTATTGTTAAAATTCAGGATGATGAATGTAAAATAGAAATCGGCCATAACATCTGAAATTAGTAACATTGATTGATAACTATTTATTACATGACATCCAACTGGCAAATTCAGAATCGAAAGAAATCCAAAGTAAGAACGTTAGAAGTTGAATTTGCAATGTTTTAACATTAAATAGAAACTAGTCAAAAAATGGGTAATTATAGTGCTTCAGTTTTTTATTTTACCTACAAAAGATTTTATTATACGATTAAATAAATATGTTCAAGAGTAGTTATTTTTCTCTATTCAGTATTTCCTTCAAGACAAATTTGTATTGTAACTTTCTTTGAAAATAATTCTTTCACTACTGGAAAAATTATCTGGGGACAAAAACTCTTATTGCTTGTTAGTCTACATATTTTTTTAAATTAAAAAAAAAACTCAAAAAGTAATTTGCTTTTTAGAAACATAATGAAGTAAACCTGTAGTTAGGTTTGTCGGAAGAGTAGTGGGGAGTAGTAGAGACTTCCTTCTCAATATTTTACGAACATAGATTACTTTTCAATAAAATTCTCCACTTATTTATATTTTTACGAGGATTTTCCAAAATAAACACAATTATTTTTTAGGCATCAATAATGTTAGACAATATTAGTCTAAACTTAGTGAAAACGTGTTAAGTAATCCGTTATATATAACGCAATAGAAGGGCAAATTTTATGGAGTAATCTTCACTCAGCTCAAACATTTAAGTATATAACAATTTTTCAAATAATTAATTATACACACAACTTTTCATCTACTATAATTATAATGTTCAATCAAATAAACGTCGTTACGAAATTATCAAAAGCAGTTTTATTTAGTTAAGTTATCGGAAAGCATTTCTATTAGCAAAATAAAATGAGTACTAATAAAATCTAATTTCATCTGCTCGAGGAAATAGTTTCATAATGAAAGTTTTGGAAATTGAATTATATTTATCTTATTAAGATATGAAGAGTTCGTTGACTGTACTGGTTTTGAAGCGCAGTAACAACTGGGTGATGAAAATGTAGCAGCAAAGGGGAAGTTAAATCACAGCTCAGTATTTGTGCGTAATTATTCTATTAGAAAATCATGAACCGCAGAGTTGTATAATGTAATGATAGTTCCACTTAGTAAAATCACAATTAACTTCTATTGTTTCATTTTGAATTTTTCCAGAATAATTTCATTATCACAAACATGTTGCTTTAATCTTATTTTATATTATTAATCTCCCGGACATAAATATTAATATACATTCCATATAATATTCCTGTGACAAGGACTGAAAAGTATTAAAGTTAACAATTTTTTCGGAGTTAAGAACTCTAAATAAACTAATATAACAAATAAAAGTACTTATTTTAAAAATATAAGTTGAATGTTAAAAATTACTTTCATATCTACTGGAAACAAATCCTTTCCAATGAATAGTAATAAATGAAGGTGGTGCATTCACTGCAATCAAAGAATATTAAAAAGATAAAAACTGTATTGAAATTAGTTATTTATTTGCTATGAGCTAACAATTTAATAAAGAACAAGTGTAGTAGAAAGATTCATTCTATTATATCCCTCAATATTAAGAAAATTGTGTGTTTTTAAGCATTGTATGTTTTTAAAATTGTATATATTTTTAGCATCTCCCATTGCTGTGATTAGAAGTATAGGTAAGGTCAGATAAAGTATAATAATTTTAAAAACCAGACCTTTATTTAATTTATAATAAGTGTATTATCGATTGTATTAAAACTGTTCATAAATAACTTAAATCCTTTATAAAACTTATAAATGTATTATTAAATATGTACATGTAAAGGATCTATATATAAGACCTTACGCGCGATTTATTTGTGAATATTTAATTATTGTTATTAATGTGGGAGAGTTAGGTTAATAAGAATCGATTAATAAAACCATCTACATTTTCTTGGTAGACACGTTAGTGTTTTTTTTCTACAGTGCGAATCAAAGTAGTAGAAAAAACTATTAAACTAATCTCGCGTAGAATTATTTCACTCTCATCTACTGTAAACTACATTCAGAACATGTACATACAACTTAGAAAACTTTTATATGTTTTGTATCCTTCTCAACTAATCATTGTCTTCAACTATAAACTTCGATTGAGCAAGAAACCAGATGGAACATATTTTCAGAAGGAACTAAAGAACAGTTAATGGAATAGAGTACCTATCGTCAAAATTATCAGTCGTTGAGTTAAATCATCCCAATATTACAAATGCAAAAAAATTATACCGTGAATATAACCAATAGATATCACTGTTTAGTCGAAGTTAAGGTAATTAGAATAATAATTTTGTTTTATTATTTTATTTTAAACTAATACTTTAATTAACTAATTAACGACATTAATTATTTTATAAAATTTCCAACTTGAACTCAAGATATCCGTAATAAATTTAAGCATAATGTGTAGTAAATATACTGAGTGAATCAGGAAGAAAGGGAAATAATTTGGGAACTGATTCTAGCGCTTGAAATATATAAAAATAAGTTCGTGCCCTGAGGTAGATATTCCCCACGTCCAGAACACAACATCTATGTTCCACGTCCAGGGCGGCAACAGCTGTACTCAAGTACATTACATATAGCTGGCTAACGGGGTTCCGAGTGTTGTTTCTCGGATATGCTTTTTTCGGCCGATTTACATCTATAGGCCGAATTACAGGACTGGACTTTGCGGCCACCTGCAGATACGAAATTCTTAACGATTACGGAAATGGATTAATACCGCCTTTAGAGCTGGCGATGTGGCGGCCACGGTCAAAGTTATTTGCAGGTGTAACGGAGACCTTTCGTCGTCCACATGCCCATCGCGATGGCAAGCATGTAGTTAAGGTGCTCATGTTCGGAGCATGGGAGCCCTGAAAGCTTCGGTGTGTAGGGACCTGGAGTCAGTGCAGAGACTGCGCATCCGCTCTCTGCCAGGACATATGCCGGTTCCACCGGAGTACCGGAACGGACCTCCAGGGTTGGTAGCCCTGGAGTGAGGGTGTACCCCGGCGGCTAGCCTTACTACAGAAGGGATTATTTGTTCATGGAAACTGAACAATTAAACGTGGCAGAGGGTTCACGCAAACACCCTCGTTTAGAACCGGCCGTTTCGCCTGAGGAGAAACGGCGAAAGAGTGCAGAAACCAGAAGGATTGAGATTGAGGCTAGAAAAAGCTTGCAGAAAGCTTTTTTCAAGAGCAGCATTCCAAAACCTAAGTATTTGGTTATCACGAAGGAAGAAGGTAATTTCTTCGTTCAGCCAATGAGGTGCTTCAAGTGCCAACGCTTTGGTCACACCGCTCTTAGATGCGAAAGACCGCAAATATGCGTGTGCGGTGAAGAGGTGCATGAGGGAGAGCCGTGTAAAGAGCCTCCTACATGTATCAATTGCAAAGGAGCGCATTCTTGTAGATCAAGGAATTGTCCTGTCTACAAAGATGAAGTAGCTGTGCAGGAAGTAAAAACCCTGCAAAAGGTCAGCTACTTCGATGCAAAGAAGTTAGCTAACGCCCGTAAGCCTAGCGCAACAACAACTTACGCTCAGGCTGCGGCTGCCGCTCCTATCCCTGCTCCAGTTGCTGTCGATAAGGGTCAACTCATCAGTAAACTTGCTCCGACCTTGGCTAATATGATTGAAAGAATTATAGACAATAAAATGAAACCTTTCAATAGTAAAGAGCCTATAAAGCCAAAAATATTAGTACTGCCTCCTCCCGAAGATAAAACACCGAAAGCTGCTCTTGCTCTGAAGAAAACGGACGCCAAAGCAGAATGCCAAGTCCGTCTCAGTGAGATTCTTGATGAAAAGAAAAAGGTGACACCTACAGAGACTGTTATGGAGGCTCCCAAGTCTCCTGTAACTGAAGTGGCCTCTAAGCCTCAGAGGCCACAAAAAATTTCACAGGGGGGACGATTGTCCCCCCTCCCACAGGCGGTGATCAGGGCTACCCCCGTGTCGGGGAGCGGCCAGGTTGCCGCCTCTCAATCGGCGCCTGAAACCGGCGCCGATCCATGTCCGTCGTCGTCGGCGGCTTCGGTGGTCTCCGATTCGGAGACTGGAAGCTACACCGGCGACGACGTTCTCCGCGAACATGCTGCCGTTCGCAATATGGAGAAGAAGCGAAAAAAAGGATGGCCGAAAGGAAAAACCCAGACAATAATTTAATTAAAAATTAGCTTCCCGATTGTACAATGGAACATCAATGGATGTTTTTCAAACATCCATGAGCTCCAACGCTTGGTACATGATGTAGACCCGATTTGTATATGTCTGCAAGAAACGCATTTCCGCCGAAATGAAAATTTTTAATTAAAAGGATTCGATATATTTCGGCGAGATCAACCGCCAAATGTAAGAGTTAGAGGTGGAGTAGCTATATTAACATCGACTAGAGCTACCACCGAAGCGGTTGTTCTAAACACAAACCTACAAGCGGTCGCCGTTACAATGAAGCGTCCGCTTCAGGTCACTGTCTGCAGCATATACTTGCCGTATTTTGATTGGAATAAGGATGACATAGTAAGACTAATTTCCGAGCTTCCCCCACCTGTTTTACTGGTGGGTGACTTTAACGCTCATAATTCTCCTTGGGGATCGGATCGAGTAGATCCCCGTGGAAGAGAACTGGAAGGGAACCTTTTTCAATGCCAGAGATGGATTGACGTCCAGTATAGATCCACTTATAAGCGGATCGATAGCACCGAGGTACAGCTTCCATGTCATAGACGATCTGCATGGAAGCGATCATTTCCCGGTGCAAATTGTAACTGATGTTACAAGAACAATATATCCCATCCCTAAAAGATGGTTATTTGAAAAGGCAGACTGGACGAGCTTCAGACCTAGAACGATACTCCCAGAAACAACCGGAGTTATCGGAGACGATGTCGACGCCATAACAAATGCAATAATTGAGTCGGCATCGAGATATATTCCCAAAACATCTGGGAAATTTACGAAGAAACCCGTTCCATGGTGGAACGATGAAATAAGTGAAGCTATAAAAAGAAAGAAAATGGCGTATAACGCCTTTAAGAAGCGTCCTAGTATAGAAAATCTTGTTGCCTTTAAGAAATACAGGGCGTATGCAAAACGTTTTATGATAGACTCGAAAAAACGATCTTGGCAGCAATACGTGTCATCCATTGACAAAATTACTACTGCATCAGATGTTTGGAGGAAAGTGAAGGCGATTTGTGGGCGTAATGATTTTGCTGCCATAACTAGCCTTCAAGATGAAGATGAAATAAAAGACACACCATATGAAATTGCAGAGCTGTTATCCAATCACTTCAAAAAGGCCAGCAAAACGGCCAACTACGAGGAAGGTTTTCGAACCAAAAAAGAAGAACTCGAAGGTTTACTAAATTTTAGAACTGAGTATAATTACTCATATAATGCACCATTTAAAATGGAAGAATTCGCGAAAGCGATGGAAAAATCAGGTAACACAGCTGCTGGTCCGGATGATTTATAATGAAAAATGGTGGGATGGAACGTACCCGCAGCAGTGGAAAAAAGCTCATGTTGTTCCAGTACCAAAGAAAAATATAAAATTTAACAGACCCCCAATAGCTATCGTCCTATTTCTTTGACGTGTGCTATGGGGAAAATATTGGAAAAAATGATTAATAATCGACTCGTCTGGGTTTTGGAAAAAGAAAACCTGATATCACCGTATCAAGCAGGTTTTCGGCAATACCATTCTACCACTGATCAAATGATCAGCTTAGAGGACATTATATATAACAGCTTTATTAAAAGGATACATTGTGTCGGAGTCTTCCTTGATCTTCATAAGGCTTTTGATATGACTTGGCGTCATGGTATAATGCTCAAGATACATGAATGGGGGGCATTCGTGGCAATCTGCCTATACTGCTCAGCAACTATATGAATGACCGTACCTTCCAAGTACGCGTCAACAATGAATATTCATGTCAAAGAATCTTGGAAAATGGCATACCGCAGGGTTTGCCGTTGAGCGGTACCTTGTTTACCATTGCCATTAATAAATTGATATTAGACATTCCAGTAGAAATCAGCAAAAGCTTCTATGTTGATGATCTGGCAATCATGTATGCCAGCAACAAGACTGCTATGGTGAGGTACAAATTGCAACGAGCGATCAATGCTCTAAATGAAGTTGCAAGGAATAATGGATTCCAATTCTCACCAGAAAAAACGTGCTGTGTACACTTTTGTAGGAAGAGAATTCCTCATAAAAGTCCTGCGTTGACAATTGATGATAATCCAATACAATATAAAGACAGCGTAAGATATTTAGGACTAGTATTGGATAAATCCCTTACATGGGGATTACTTATACAGGACTTGAGTGATAGATGCAAAAGAGCCCTAAACATTATAAAATGTTTATCGAACTTAAATTGGGGCTCAGAAAAAGAGACATTATTGAGATTGTATAAAGCATTGGTTCAATCTAAACTAGATTACGGATGTATCGTATATTCATCCGCTAGGAAGTCGCACTTAAGAAAGTTAGACGTAGTTCATAACAGCGGAATAAGATACACAACAGGCGCTTTCTGCACAAGTCCGGCGGCTAGTCTGATGTCCGAAGCCGGAATAATGCCACTACGTTATAGAAGAGAGATCCTTTTGTTAAGATATGCAGCAAATGTATGGGCTTTCCCTGCTCATATAAATAATAAATTGTTTACGAATCATCCTATGGCTGCAGTATATGAACATCGTGCTACCTATTCCAGACCAGCCGGAATTAGGTATCACGAATTAAGAAGAAAATATAAAATTGCTTTACCATAGACACTAGCGATTTCTACTAGAGAAATACCGCCATGGCTTTTGCCAGTGGTTAATACAAGTTTGGATCTCTCTCAAGGAGAAATAAAAAAGAAACCAGCAGTGATCATCCAGCAGGAATTTTTGGCAACCGTCAGTAGTTACGAAGAATATATTAGAATTTATACTCACGGTTCTAAAACCGAACATGATGTTGGATGCTCGATATATGTAAATGAAGAAGCCCACTTTTGGAGACTGCCAGATGTGGCCAGTGTCTACACGGCAGAACTCACTGCAATTCAGCAAGCTCTTCGCTACACTGAACACTATTGCGAAGAGAGAGTGCTAATATGTTCCGATTCATTAAGTGCACTTGTCGCAATTCGGAACAAGAACATTAAGGATGTCCTAATTGCAAACATCCTGTCCATTTTATACATACTAAAACAACGAGGACAGCGATGCGTATTTGTATGGACTCCGGGGCATGCTGGTATTACAGGTAATGAAATCGCAGACGAAGCTGCCAGAAAGGCAACAGTCTGCGATGATTTGGATGCATTTCCTGTAAGAGTGGCAGATGTTAAAAACCGTCTAACAAACATAGTAAGAAGCAAGTGGAACGCTGAATGGAGGAGTTTAAATACAAAATTAAACTCAGCTAAAACTTCTCCTTACAAATGGAAAAACGACTTTAAGTTGACTCGCCGTGAACAGGTAGCGGTGACCAGACTTAGAATCGGTCACACGCGATTAACAAATTTATATTTGTTAACCGGCGAAGTGAGACCAATGTGCGGTGTTTGTATTAAAACACTGACAATCAAGCATCTAATAGAAGGGTGTACCATATATGAGGACCTCAGAAAGATGTTCCGTCTTAGAAATAATATTAGTGCTGATCTGGATAATGGAAATGAAGAAAATATAGTTGCATTTTTACACACCAGTGGTCTTCTTAAAAGTCTATAAAATGACAGTTTAAAGCTGTGACAAAAGAAACTCTAAGCGGTAGTTTATATATATATAAACAAAAAATGGTATTGATAATTTAAATTTTAATTTCAAATGCATGCATATATATATAAGGGAGTCTCGAAACGTGGCACGTATAGTGACGGGAGGTAGCCCTCTTGCCTAGACTATTTTGGCTCACTTGCATTCAAGAGCAGTGAGTCGGGGTGTGTCCGATGATGGCATGGGGGACCCTCAAGGGTGGATTGAGGGCGCGAGGCTGTGGGTGTACGCTGTGCATTCCTATAGCCTGTTTATAAGAAAGATTCAACTGCCACGGCACCCTGGCGCGACTGATATACTGCTCAACGGCGGTTCTGGTCGCCCCGAGGGTCCTTAAACAAACTATAAATGAGACTCGTAGAAGAAAGAAAGAAAGAAATGGTATCGATAAGTTTAATTTTAATTTTAATTTAATGGTCTTTTGAGAACCTATCTCAAATTTTAATATTGGGGCCCTTTATAAGTGTTTGTGATTGTCCTTGTCTTTATGTTTTAATGTTTGTGTTTTTAAATAAAAAGTAAGGGCCCTTTACACCCTTACATATGACGATCCAGATGGTGATAGTAGTTTCTTTTAAAGATTATGACGAGGGCTAATGACCTTAGCGGTCGATGCCCATAATAAATAAATAAAAAAATAAAATAAGTTTGTACAAACATATATCCAAAAAACGCTTTGTTAAAGAGTTTTGGCTAGCAAAAATATTCGCTCGGTTTTCAGTTCCGCCGGTTAAACGAGGTCGAACTAAAATTTTTAAGGCGTTGTCTAAGGGGTAAAATGACTGTTTCTTATGTATCTTCTCATTAAAAATTGAGTAAAATAGAAAAATTCAGTGACAAAAGACACGTTTTTTTTTTAGGTTTGAAGAACAATAACTTTGTTAAATGACAAATAAATGCGTAAATTTTATTATCAAAACTTGTAAACAATTTAATTTTAATAAGGTATTGACTTAACAGTCTGAAAAAAATGTATAGCTTATACTATATTAAATTTATAATTATTTATATATATTTTAGTTATTTACGTATAATATATTTATATATTCAAAACTGAATAATTATTAATGCCACGACCGATGTACCTAATTATTTGTAATTTAACATACACGTTGACATATAATGCAGCATTATTTTACAATTCTTGTGACACACCTTTGTAATTTTCAAATGTTCAGTTTAAAATAGTTTTTAAAAACTATGTATTTACATAATAAAATGTTTATTTTAAACTCTCAGTCGCGTCAGTCAAAATTAATTTAAAATTATTATACATGTATAAGGCATGATTTTTTTTTACGGCCAAACTGTTACATCAGAAGTTAGAATTTGCCAAACAATTTAATTATAAACTGTTACAAGAACCATTATTGATGATAATACGGTGACAATAAAAATTAAGGAATAATCTTTCATTAACCCATTTCTCATAATTTTAATAAATCAGGTCATTTTGATTATCTTTATTTTACACAAAAAATACATTATCAGTAAAAAATTTATGAAAACCATTAATATGTTTTATAATTTCAGTTTCATTTTAATGATAAATTAAGCATTTACTTTATAAGTAGAGCTAACAAATTGTCACGAATAAAACAATAAATTTTGAAACAAAATTTATGTTGAAGTTACCGTAGAAAAACTGGACAATATATTGTTCATATTTCCCTTTCAAAAAATACGAAAATACTGTGAACCAGTAACCTCTCACAGAAGTGATAAATCGATGAAGCGATTGCTACCCGAAGTTCTATATTTTCAGATTTTATGTATTCAATGTTATTATTAATACAACATTTCATACTTAACATTTAAATCTGGAGATCCAAGTGAATGTTATTTATTACCTCAATGTTTACAGCTGTAAAATAAATTTATAGCAACACAGTTCATCCCGATGAAGTTATACTGTTGTTTACGAATTCTTTAAACAAAATTTTGTTCATTATGACTCATAGAATGCAATGACGGGTATAAGGTAAAAACTTAGTTTTATATAATTGATGAAAACTTGATGTAATTTTTTTGTATTTAGTACTCCTCAATTACCATTCTCATTGCAGCAAAATTTCAGCCTCTCAAAGCTCTAACAATGTATACGACCCCAAACCTGTATAATCTATTTATTGGTTTTTTTTATAAGGATGGAAAGTCGTATAATTAAAAAAAAATAAATTAAAAATTAAAATATATATATATATATATATATATATAGACTGTTTACCGTAGAGGAAACACAACGTTTCTTTGCAACTACGGTTGTCCAGCTGTCTAAATTGAGAATTGTTATCAGTTACTTTCCAATGATTCCTTGAATTCATGTACTCAGTTATTTTAATTTTGGTCTTATTTTATTATAGTTTATTTTTATCTTATTTTTTTGTAGATGATTTTTATAAAATCTTATTATTTATTATTATTTTTTGCTGTAAGATTCTGTATTTTATTAGTAATTTATTTTAATCATTTATATTAGATAAGAGGAACATTGTAGATAATTTCTAAAAATGTCTATCTAATGTGTAAGTAACAGAGCTATCGTTAGCTTTAATTTTGGCTAACCTCTTCTGGAGATTATTCTAAGGAGATCTATTAATCCAATCATAACTTAGATATTACAGATATTATGGTTTTTTTATATTTAAAAAAAATATTTATAGATAAAACAAAGCTGACAAAAAAGTGGTATTGGTTTTATTCTTATACGTGTACACGGAAAAATAATTACACATGAAAACAGCTATCTAAGATTTTTTTTGAGGGATAATCTATGATGAAGTATTATTGTAAAATTATAATTATATGTTTACATAAACAAATAAAATTTTAGATATTCAAAAAATCTGTATTTGTTTGCTCCACCACCTCTAGAATCACTTCCAAGGAATTTTTCTACGTTAAATGGAAGAAACTAAAAAACATTTCACTAAAAAAATGTACAACCAATAAAAAACTATCTAAGTTTTTTTTGGGGATGGGAAGAATTATAATGAAATTTTATTGTAAAATTATTACTAAATTTTAAGAAAGTAAGTTTTGAAAAAAAATATTTTGAAAAAAATCGATGTTTTCAAATTTTTTATCGGCTCCTCCAACACGAATATTACCCCAAAAGTATATTTTTTTGGGATGCTTGCACTACTACTTTGCGTAGAAAGACATTAAAAAAAATTCTGCTAAAAATATGCAATAAATTAAAAAAAAACTATTTCAAGTTTTATAGAAAGGAAGGAAATTGGGAAAAATTTTAAACAAAATAGTAAGATAAGTATGCACACATATACTGGGTTTAATATAAAGTAGGGTTATGTTTGCAAAATTTTAAGAAAATTGACCCCAAAAAAACCCCTCCCATCCCAAGGAGATACAGATTTCTAAATTTTACAAACTACTTGCCCGTTATAAAGGAGTCTGTACAAATGTTTTTAAAATCGGTTTATCCAGTCAAAACTCATTAAGCTTCAAACGCCAACACACGTACATCAAATATTGCCTCCTCTTTTTGTTTTTTGGGGGTTCTGTATCATGAAACATCGAGAAATGAAAAAAAAAACAGTACCTCATTTTTTGACTGATTAACATTCTTCCTTCTCGAAGCATTGCTCTAGAGCTTTGATGCCAGAAAAGTAAAATTTATTTATACGTAAAGTACTTTTTTTTAATATTACAAAAAAAGTAAAAAAAAATAAGAAATTTAAATGATTGTTAAGTAACTGTGGCTTACAAATATATAATAGGATATTAGACATCTCCTTCGAATAACCTCTTTTTGAGTTGGTCCATAAATAATAGGAGGAGATCCAAAAATAATATAAATATTATTACTTTTTGTCTTACAATTATTGTTATTATTTAGTCTGTAATGGTAGCATACTATTACACTTGGATTGTATTTTTTGATTTGAAATAAGTTATTACATATCTGGAAACGTTTTACTGACTGTGATTTAAATTTGAATAATAAAGTTATAAATTCTAATGTTACGAAAAAGCAATACCAGAAAAATTAACTTTGTTGAATTCATACTAAAGTAGCAATACTGTGGAGTATGAAGTTTATTTTAAATGGTTTGTAAAACTTAACGTCAAGAATATGTAAATTGGAATAATAAAAGTACTGTTAGGTTTTATTCTACAAGTATATATCGTTTATTATGGCCTGTTCGTTCATTCTCGTCTGGAATAACCTTGAATTAGATTTCATTATTAAGTTTTACCTATGTTAATACTGCTGTGTTTAACGAAAATAAGCAAAATCGATTAAACAAATTAAAAAGTAACAAATACCAATGAAAAAATATTAACTAAGATAGCGTAAAACCTTTCTACAAACCAAATGAATATAAACATGAATTATAAGCAGAAATAAACCATTAGAGTACGTAAATTCTATCAGTTTAACTAAATTTACATCGGTCTAAATCAATCATTAGTCAATTGCATTAAAAGCCTAATAATTATTACTGCTATTAGCCTAATATTCACTAACTCTTTTTACTTAGAATTAACCAGTTAATTATGCTTATTTTTGATATGCTGTCTTATGTATGGAAGGGTTTCCTTATTTACAGGAAAATTCGTGTAAATTAATGAATTCCATTCGACACTATTTTTTTTTAATTCGTCTGGTAATAGGAACTGTTTATTTGTAAATCATCTTAACATTTTCTGTTATAAAATACAATTAGAAAAACCATTGAGTTTTACTACATTCTTCTACTGTTAATTAGGAAGTCTTCAACTACTGACCCATATTACTATATTGTCAATTTTATTTTGATTTTACATCTTAGTTGTTATGCTTGAAGATAATTTTGTATTCATATAGTGAATATAAATAAATATATAAATATATATACATATTCATGTAGTGAATGTAAACAAATACTCTTAAAATTTATTTCTTATCTCTTTAGTTTAATTTTTAGATTAAGTATCAGTTTAATAGAATAACATACACGTATGTCCACGTCAATTTGTTTTAATAATATAAAATAATTAAGTAAAGAGGGGAAAGAAGATATGCGGCTTCTTAAAATTTCAAACTTTTTTCAAATTTTCGTCCGGTTAACTAGTAATTAATTTCATTATTAACTGATCCTGTATAAAATTATATATTTAAAATTTTCTATCAGAAACGTTTTATACAACATTAAAAGATTATAAACAATTTTAGTTACTTATATAATTCCGGTTATAAGTAAAAATTTAATCCCTAAACCGGTTTCAATTATTTATAATTTTCTTTAGAAAATAACATAATGAACATTTTTTGCAACAATATTTTGTAAAATATTGCGATGTAATAAAATAGGAACACATATCTTACTGGTTTAATTAGACATCTTACTCGTTAACTTTCGTTATAAATTTGTAAGATAAAATTCTTTAAAAATATATTCTGTAGAATACTTCAATATTATAAAAAAATAATGGTTACTTGTCTAATAACCTTGTCTAATTAACCTTAAATATTAAATGCCGGTATACATTTAATATTTACGACACTTAACACGAAGCATAACCATATAACATCTAATGCAAAAAATAACAATTTTCCAGTGACAATTCAAAATCACGTTATCGCAATAATACAAAAAAGGTAAAATAAAATTGAAAATGTTACTTTTAATAATATTTTCTTATATAATTATTATTTCATTAAAAATAAGCGTAAGGTAATTTCATTAAATAACCTTAAGATATTAAGATAGTATTATTAGCTTGCGAAGCGAGCGATAGTTTTGCCTCGTTCGTGTTAGCTGGGATGCTAACTGACAAATACCCATTAAAGTATACATTCTCAGTTAAATTAGGCAATTTTTTTTAAATCTATATTTACATAAGATACTTATTCTAAAGGCAAAATTAAAATAACGCATATTTTGATAAAAGAATTAATTTATTTCAAACTAATAATAGAACAAAATATTGAAATTTCAATCGGGAAGTAAATTCTTTTTCATGTGTTTTGTGAAGCCAGATGCTTCCTGTAATTACAATCTGCAATTGTGCAGTCAAAAATTAACTCGAGAAACTGTTTGCTGGCAATTAAATTAAAACGCCATCATGAAAAAATGTTAATTTATAGTTACAAAGTATACTGGTATAATTGGAAATTTATTTTAAGAATATTATATTCATCAAGAATCAAAAAAAATTGACTCATAGCACTAATGTGTTACATGACACAAAAGAGAACTTGTTCCTAACAAAAAAGGTAAAGAATCTAAATAACAATAATGCAAAGAAAAATAAAAGTATATCACTTAAAAAAGGTATTACGGTAAGGGTTTATAAAAACAGGTACTGCAACATCAATTATGAGTGATAGTAAGAAATATAGAATCACACATTACTGCAAAAATTAAACATGCAAATGTGTAATACACTGCAGTGTGTACTTCCTTAAACTATTAAATGCAAGCAGTGTTACGTAACCATCACTTTATAGGATACAGGTTAAAAATTTTCTAAGTGAAGTAAGCTTCATTGAAGACATATCAGAAAATTTCATTACTTTTATGTTAAAAAAATAGATATTTTTGTTCGGCTGCTTGTGTATATGTTTAATTCTAAATCCATAAAAGTTTTTTAGTATAAAAGATTAAAAAATGTAATTTTAATTTTTTAGCATAATTTTCAATCAATATTTTTTTCTATGGATATAACAAGATGTAACCAGAGTATTAATTTTCGGTTATGTTCTATGGTGAAAAGAAATGGCTAACGACAAAGTTTATCAGGAACAGAAATCAGGATAAACTTTGTCGTTAGCCATTTCTTTTCACCATAGAACATAACCGAAAATTAATACTCTGGTTACATCTTGTTATATCCATAGAAAAAAATATTGATTGAAAATTATGCTAAAAAATTAAAATTACATTTTTTAATCTTTTATAATTTCTGTTCCGACGGTAGAATGAAGCTACAGCGAAATTCTTGAGACACAATTACCTACAAAAATCTTCCTTTATTTATCCTTTTGCATAAAATAGATATGTAAAGTTTCAAATAATTTCCACGAAAGCCGATGTAAAGCTCAAAAGTTGAAGTCGAAAAACAAATTTGTAATTTCGGCGTAAATTTATTTTGTTAAATCACATTTTTTGCTGATTTGAAAATAAAAAATAAAATTATAAACTAGTAGTAAAATTTGTTGAGAAATTAAATGTTAGACAATTAATTAAGCAATGTCAACTGGAAAAAAAAAATAAACGAAGGAAAAACTGGAAGATTTTAAACAAACCCAAAAGGTTTGTTACTATCGTTGCAAAATAAAATTGTATAAAAAAATTACTGAATCAAAATAAAAAAGCAAAAAAACATGCAGAATTAAAATTACTGAAGTTGTTACGAATACCTCCATTAATACCTCCATACCTCCACTGAATTTGTTACGAATACTCAATATTCTGATCGATTAAAAAGTTAATGTATTAAAAAAAAATTAACATATTTTAATTAAAATCTGTTTTTAGTTACATCATAATCCATTATTCCGTTAAAAGCGTTGAACGAGTTTCCGCTAGACACATTGAGCTAGTCATGTCATGGATGAATGGAGCTATGGCCAATGTTTCACAAGTAAATTTGTGAATAAGGACCTTAAATAAATGATGTACGAGGGTAAATCAAATATAAATGGGATTTTTGTTCCTGAGCATCTACGGTTGGTAGAACTAGGCGGGCCCGCGTTTCTGGTATGCTTGGGTGGGGTCATTAGGAGTGGGTAGAGCCAGCCATTCCACGCTCCCAACCAATTCGTCAGTAAAGCTCACGATGGCGGAGCAACAGGTGCGCCCCTTCACTACGCAAAGAATAAAGAACTGAATAAGATGGGAGCTGTAAAGCGATCACCATAAACGACCTACAGTTCGGTAACTCTCGCCTTTTGACCGCGGATCAGAAGATGAGACGTTTGGAGGTCTATCAGAGACTTACAGCAAGGTTTGCGAAAGAAGTATTTTTGATTCGGATCGTCACCTCCGACGAAACGTGGGTCCACCACTACATTCCCCAGTTGAAACAAGCCAGTATGGTGTGGCGGTGGAAAGGGGAGGCAGCCCAAGTGAAAGCCAAGACTCGACTGTCAGCTGGCAAAGTTCTTTCAACCGTTTTTTTCGACCGGTGAGGCATTTTGCTCATTGAGTTTTTGCTTGAGCGACGCACAATCAGTTCTGCTTACTACTGCGATCTATTAAACGGGGTAAGTGCTGTATATCACCGCAAAGGTGAGACCAACCGATTTGAGAGCCCATCTTCTTCCACGGCAACGCCAGGCCTTATACTGGAGCTCTAACGGTGTCAAAACTAGAAGAAAAACACTGGATTAAACTTGATCATCCTCCCTACAATCCTGAACTGTAGCCCTGGGATTTTCATTTGTTTGGGCCGCTTAAAGAAGCTCTAGGAGGACCACGATTTGAAGATGACGAGGGCGTGGAAGGCGTTCATGCGCAATTGGCTCCTGACCCAACCAGCTTCATTCTACGATACTGCGATAAAAAACCTTCCTTCTCGCTGGGAAAAATGTATTTCTAAAGTAGGAAACTATACAGAAAAATAAATTATATTTGTCTTTTATTTTTCAATAAATAAAAACTTTTTTAAAAATAAATCCCATTTATATTTGATTTAGCCTCGTATACAAATACATGATGATGTCTTGCTACTGCATCAAAATAATTTTTCGTATATGAAATTTAAAGCAACTATAAACAGTTCCACCTACAGATTTCATCAACCAAATTTTTTTAAAGCTTTTGTCCTTTTAAAAAATTTATGTCTACGTTACCTCAAAATGGATTGGCTGCTGGAAATTTTTCTACTATCAACTCTACAATTTTGCAATTAAATCATTTAATTCGAGAATTTAAATAATTTCCAATTAAATAATGTAAATTCTGCTTAAACTAACTTAAAGAAAATTTATAATTAGATTTAAATATATATATATATATATATATATATGGTAAAATTTCTCATACCCAGGAATAGAATGAATTTCGTGTTTATCACACGAAATTTTACGGATGTACGAAAATTTTGTACATTAAAAAAAATTTGTTCATATCTTAAAATCAATACAAACATTTATTTATTGCACAGTAATTTATTATACTGTAATGTCTAATGTTGAACTTAATCCTTAATGTTACTATAGATGAAATTAAAAATGTACAAATTGTTAATAATATATTATCTAACAATATTATTAAATTACATAAGGTGTAATAAAGTTTTTAAATCAGCTGTAAGAGTTCCGACTTTTATCGATTGTAACTGCAATTTATTACTTGACTTTCTGTTAACATCACAATAATTTTACGTATGGATTTTTGAGCATATACGCTGAAAATTATTCATTCATTAATATGATTGAGTAATGTAAAACTTTGTTACGTAAAGACTGCATACATAATATTTTATTAAATTTCTCTTCAGGTTCACTAATTACAGTCCACTACTTTTGAAACTAGTCATAAAATTTTGGAACAAAAATGAATTTTTCCTATAATTAACCTTTCACAATAGATGAACTTGTAAAAGCGTTCAAGAAAACCGGCAATACAGCATCTGGTCCAGACGAAATAGATAACGTCATGATCAGACAGCTAAGTACCGCCGTAAAACTTAGATTGCTAGAATTAGATATGACGGGATGATATGTAACGCGCAATGGAAAAATTGTACGTTGTTCCATTTCCAAGAAAAGATAAAAATTTGACCGATCGTAATAATTACCGTCCTATTTCCTTGACAATGCTATTCATAAATCAAGGAAGTAATTATAAATAATCGACTCGTTGGATTTGGAAGAAGAATTTTATCCCCGCATCAAACAGGATTTCGTCAATACTATTCAATTACTGACCAAATGGTCAATTGAGAAAATATTATATAGAACAGTTTCATCAATAGAAAACACTGTAATGTGTTCTTTGATCTGCAGAAGACTTTTATTCCATACTTGGCGTTATGGAATAATGCTTCAACTATGGATGGGATTCGCGGCAGTTTACCGGTATAATATCGTACGGACAATACCGTAGATGATAACATCCTAAAGAATTTCCGCTGCTTGGCGCTGAAGTGCGGTGATCAGGAACGTGGCCTTCTCCGGTGCTGTCCAACTGTTATGACTGGATACCGCCTTGAACTGCCCCCTGAAGACAGCCTACACCATGGACTTCCGTCAAATTTCGATGGCTTCACCGTTGTAGAATGTCCCATCGATCGATATGCCTTGGTTCTCTGAACTTAACACACATCTAACCGACGCTATTGGGCTACTTTCGTTGCCCGTGCGATGACCTTATGGTTAACTTCGATAAATTTATTTACAATATTTCCTAGGTTACTAATTGTTAGATTTTAACTAACCTATCTTATAAGTTATTATCTGTTTTAAAACCGACTAAATTAGATTTAATACTTTCTACTTCATCTCTAAATTCTGTACTAAGGTTACGTAATTAATTATTTATCCCCAATATCCTCAATATGGGTTTTTTCACTCATTCTATTAATATTTTCATCCATATTCTCTTTTAGTTTATTCACATTTTTATCCATACCTTCTCTCATTTTACTAATATTTTCATCTAGTTTACTCATATTTTTATTAATATTATCGTTCATTTCTTTTTCCATTTATTCATATTTTGTTTCATACTTTCATTCATTTCGGTTAACAATGCAATAATGTCCTTATTAGTAGTGCCATTTTACTACTAATAAATTACAATTATAAATACAAAAACAAAAGTAGAAGCAAACAAAACAAAGTAGAAAACAAAATAAAAGTAAAAAAAAAATAATAAAAAGTAGTAAACAAATAAAAGTAGTAAGTTAATTTGAATAATTTTTGATAATTTGGATAATTTATCGATAATTTGGATACGGGATTTTTGTAACTATCAATCCAATCATAACTTTTTGTATATATGAGGGAGTGAATGAATGACTTTTTACTTATATGAGCTAAGAAATAAGTTTTTCTTCCTTCCCGTCCGTACATTTTCATTTGTTTTAAATAATTTACTCGTTTAATATTATTTTCTTGTTTTATACTAAAATTGTCCTATTACTGTTTTTGAATTTTATACCATCTAAAAACCATACTTCTCAGAATTTTCCGTAAAGTTTCGTGCGCAATAACCACTAATAGCTTTTTAATGTCGTCAATGATTTGTGTCTTAAATGCATAATAAATATCTGCAGTGAAGTTATTAACATTCAATTTTATCATCGTTTAACTGCAAGTTATATATAATATTTGTTAATGAAATCTCTTAAATTTTCATTATAAACGTTTTTCTTCATTCTTTTATGAGAATTTCCAGCCCTCTGAAATTTTTATTTTCTTCCAGTTTTTTTAAATTCTTTTATAACTTGACGTACCACATGGAATGACATGCAGAAAAGGTCAACTACTCGAGCTTGAATTTCTGAACGTAATATTTCTAAATTTTCTTCAGTTATTTTTCAGTAATTAAAAAAAATTAATTAAAAAATTCAGTAAAAAAAGGCATTCAAATAACGTTTATAAATCGTGAAAAATAAGAACGCAAATTAACTAAATAAAATGACTCGATTTTTGCTACCTACGACGTTCTTTCTCGATAATAATTCCGCTGAACAATGCTAACACTAATTCAGACACTCTAGATAGTAATACTGTACATCTATGCATTTAGGCTTTCTAAACTTTGATAAGTAATAATTAAGGCTAATGACGCCTGAATATAATTACAGTACCTTTTCTGGAGAATAATAAATCATCTCATTTACTTTTTCTATTAGGCGATTACTGAACTAGATGACAGTCACCGGAATTCGTTATAAAAAATTTACATTAGTAAAACATTTTGTTTACGCTAAATATTAAATTGTACAAATATAACTTAATATACTTGTATAATGAATATTATTTCCAAATAAAGTATAAATTGTTATTAATATCTCTTCTGCGTATTTTATTTATTTTTTCTGCACATGGAGTATAACAACATGCATTATAAAACCACATGAAATTATATTTTATCTCTAATTAAGAGACAAATTAGTAAAATTTTCACTTTTTTCAGTAGTAGTTGACAACATAATTTTCATTATAACAGTATGCTTCCAACGGTTACATACAAAAAATATTTAATATTCTCTTTTAAAGAAATACATACTCTGATATAATTTGTTTAACATTTTTGCTGTTTCATCAGATATAAAATTTTTAACTAGTAAATTATAATATATGATCGACTGTTTTATCACAGATTCAAACATGTTTATACATTATTTCATATTTACAGTAAATGTTTTTTACACTTCACACACGATTGACGACCTTAATAAAATTTCATATTTATTACATCCTTATTTGTATTCTCGTGATTATTTCCTTTGTTGAAAAACATAGGAAACATAAAAATAATATAATTTTAATATTACTTAGCAAAATTTGGTTTCATGTCTAAATGTTTATTACTTTTCATCAACTTTCATAAATTCTTTTTTATTCTTTTTTCTCATTTATTCTTTTTTTGGCATAAATATTAAATGGTAGAATACTTTTTACTTTAAAGTAGGTATTTCTCTACGAATATTTTTGCAATGCTTTTAAATATAATAAATCTGTCTATTTATTTTGTAGTGCGACCTAGAGTTTAATGCATTGGTGTTTTGTTATAAAAAATTGAAATGAAAAAAGAACAATACCGCATAGCGTTTCGTTCAACGTAAATGCAAGATAACGTTTTCTATTATATTATTCTCATAAATTTATTATTTCAAAGCAGTTTGTTAACCTGAAAAATGACGTACCGGCATATAGATTATTTACAGACAATGTATTTTAAAATAAATCTTTTTTTTTCGTTAAACATGCTAAAAAAACATCTTTTATTTTAATATGCTATAAAGTGTGTCTGTTTCATTATAGTAAAGTTTATTACTGAAATAAATTGAAGCTTTTTAGTGAAAATGATGTAGTTGGGAAGAACCTTTATTATACTGTATCAGTCGACTAGATTTATATGCTGCGTATTAAAGCTCGATGACGATGGATTAACGTCATTTCTTTCTATTTAGTTGAATTTTCCATGTTTATCTTTCGTTGTTTAAAGAATGGATATACGCAAGAGTGCGATCGAGGAACACAGATAAAAATAAGAGATAAATAAACAAAAAAAATAAGTTATATTTTTCATCAAATTAGTTCATTGACACTGATGAATAAACCGCTTCAAGGTATATCTATAGTTAACCGTTGGCACCGTTGTACACACACACGCGGGGGCGCGCACACACATATACATTAACAGCTGTAGATGAACTCGAAGAAAAATATAATCTTCACCTAATTAATTTATAGGCAACGATCAACGGTTCGCCTCCAGCGATAAAATAATAATGTCAATTGAACTATTTTTGAGTTTTTTTTTTAAACGATTCTAAAAATAAAAATATTACACTTATTTAAGCGTATGTTTAATTAAGATATTTAATTTCTATAAGACGAATTCTAACATTAATTAGGCTACAACTAACTAAATAAAATGGTTGCATTTCTTATGTCCAGTGATCGAATATTTTTCTCCATTTCTTCCTAAAATCATACTAAAATTATAAAGGATAAACATCTACTCAATTTTTTTTTAAACTTAAAAAGATTAAAGAAAAATGAAGCCATATAATAATCGACATAATAAACGACATCCTAAATAATTGGTTAAATAACAAGACCCCTCTCCCACATACACATATTAGGAAATACATATTCGACAATAATGAAAAAAAAAAGTTCATTAAAGTTAAGGGTAACAATCAAAATTTTAAAAGTGACCCGTTGCAACTGAAGTTAACAAACAGCTTTAGCTGATTTATGGCGATGAAACCCACTTTTAGATCTTCCATTCAAAAAATCTTGAAGAATTATCAAAATAATAAAACTTGTACGCATGCAATACAATTTGTGTAATTACCTATTTCACGTTCGATTTAACAACTTAGTAACAAGTGTATGCATTTGTAAGGTCGTCAACCATCCTTTTTGGCCAAACAAATTCTCAAGGATTGTAATACTAAATTAAATTATATTTTTTTCAATCAGATCCATTCAAATGAAATTCAATCAAAATTCACATTTTTGCACTGTTCTATTCAATAGTTATATATTAAAATAAAAAATAATTCCTCTTAGTTTCTATAATATACACGAACTGTTTATTTTTCCCTAGCTGGGACATTAACTAGGAAAGATTACCATAAGAAATGATTTTTCAGAGAAAGACAGTACATATTAAAAAATAAACCTTTAAAATGTTGTTGTTATTACACGACTGCCCAAAAATGAGTATAGTGTATTTTTAGGATGTATGTTTTTTCCACCGTAGTCAACGACCGAACCAATTTAGATGTTGGAATCCTTACGTTACCGGGAGTGTCATAAGCTCTCTATATATATATATATATATATATATATATATATATATATATATGCAGTAGTGGAGGATTTTTCGGTTGAAACACAAACTTTAATGAACTGTGAACTGTGAGCCTCTATCACTGCGTCAGCTGGTTTAAACTGAATGATTCAAATCAATCGAATGAAAAATATTGCAAATATGATAGAAATAAATTTATGTTAGATAAACTAAAGTAATATTAAAAAAAATTTATAAAATTTCTATTTAATAAAATATCTTGGTTAAATAATAATGGGTTTCTCGTGGGGACTGCGTATGAGGCTAGAGTGGTGAGGTGATGCGAACATCTTGTGCGAAGCTACTGATCATCACTATCAACTGGTAACAAACGGGGTGCCCCTGGGGGCTGTTTTGGGAGGTGTGATGGGGTGCTCTTATAGTATCTCTACAAACAATCGTCTGATTATTAAAATTCAAACGGGGTATTTGTTAGTATAATAGAAAATCACGATGGAATCAAACCAGAACAAAAATTAATTGATACACTTAGAAATAAACCTTATTTATACGACTGCCTAAAAAGGAGTGTAATGTATATAATAAAATGTATGTATGTTTGTTCCACCGTAGCAGCTCAACGGCCGAACCGATTTAGGTTATGACCTCGCGTTGGAATCCTTAAGTGACCAGCAGTGTCATAGGCTAAATATATATATATATATATATATATATATATGTTAGAATAAATTTAAAGAATTAACAAAAAATTATACTACATACAAAATTGTCATCCTTACGCTCTTTAATTATCCTACGTTAAAGAGCAATGTTTGTCAGCGATTTTTTTTTTATTAGCAGTCGTGTTTTTTAATTTCTAATATTTATCTCTTGTTTTTGTATCGTACAAAGCTTAAAATAAAGTTTTCTGATTTATTTTTTGAAAATCAATAGATTTTTTTAAATGTTGCAAGTCAACTTTACTTGAGAAAGTTAAGAATAATGGGAATGATGTCGCATCCCATCTTTTCATTCATTAAGTCCAGTATATTAGCATGTCAAGCTCACTGAAATTAAGGTGATATTAAGGTGAAACACCGTTCGTACAATTCACTGCAACTGTAAATATCATTACTCGGAGAGAAAGTAATTACGATCTTTCATATCAGATTATTTATACGTGCCAAAAAAATAAGAAAGTACAAGGTACTTCCCAAGACCAAAAATTACCAATACCTTTCTGTAATCAAACAATTTGGTAACTAAATTGTATAACAGAACTGAAAAATTCAAAAGCAAAGATCACAAATTACAATTTAAATTAACAGTACGGTTTGAATATTTATTTTTTTAAATTAAAACTTATAAATCTCAGTTTTACAAACGAGTTTTTTATCTTGTCATATTTGTTTCGTCACTTATAGTTGATAAATACTTGTGATGAAACAAAGAAATTCTAGTGTAGTAGTAAAAAAAATTAAGTTAATAAATTTTGGAAACACAATTTAATATAAGCCCCTAAATGTATTTTAAAAGTAGAGAATCCGTCTATCAGTGAACATGCGTTTTTTCGACTTCTTTGTAACAAATTAATTTATTTTCTACTTAGTTTAATACAAAATAACTGAGGTATAAAGGATTTGTTGCGTTTGTTGGGTTTTTGCTTATACTTTTGTTCGTTCTACTTATTCAATTTTTTTATAAACCAATTTAATTTTAACATTACTTACTCTTAACTCATTTAAAAATACGAGAAAAAATAATATTGCAGTGAGAACTTTATCAAGATACTTCTATTTCGTACTACTTTCAACAAAAATTAACATGAAATCAAAATGTAATACATAACTCAATAAAGAATAAATTTAAAATTAGTTTTCAGATCAAACAAACAAGGTACTTCTGCTACTTACTTTTAAACAAGGTACTTACTTTTAACAAGTATAAAAAATATTATCATTTCTTTAATTCATTTACATTAGTCAGCGATTAGAAAGACTTTATCCAATTAAGTAAACGTTTATAAAGATCATAGAATATAATCAAGGCTACAAAATCGTTTTTCTTCGGGTATCAATATTTTTTTCCTATTAACGACGGTGTTTTACCTTAAAATGGTTGTAAATTATCAAATCTAAAATAAATTAGACCGTTTAAAAATTGTTTACTTTGAAAGCGAATCATTTTAAAATATTCGACAACATTTTTATTATTAAATTCTTTTTTATATAACGTCCTTCAATTCTCCTAGGATTACTTTACTGAGAAATGAAAGAAATATTAAACTTCAAAACACTTAAATTTCTTTTACCGTTTTTATCTTAAATTCGTAGAAGCACTATAATGAATATTTATATTAAATATTTATTTTAAAACATTTTGTACTTACATACTTTTCTTATAATAAAACGATTTAATTTTCTACAAACACCAGATTTAAACAGAACGTGACCACAAATAGTATGATAATCACAAAATTCATTACTTGTAATGCTTGATATTCAACTTTAGTGGATGGTAGTGTAAATGAAAATTTTAGATTCTGTTCAGAAACGCAAAGTGCACCATAATTTAAACCAATCTCACACGAAATGTGTGGCTCTTCTTTTCCCATTATTACTACAATATGAAGGAAAAGATTGCTTAGAATTTTAACAAGTAATAATAAACTTCAAGAGTTCTGAAAGTGATTTCTAATGTTTCAGAGATTTTGTACGATCTAAGAATTTATATGTTACTTTCCTCACTCACAGTTTTTTCTCGTTTTCATTTAAGATATAGTTTCAAAATAGTACACTATGTTTTACTCAGTGTTATTGTTTCTGTTGCTTTTGTAAATTTTTTTGACAAGGGCAGTCATAAATATTTGAATATTGATACTCTTTCTTGAAAAAAAAAGGCGAGGCATTCACTCTAGTAGACAGTGGTAGTAATAAAATTAAATTGTGAAATGAAACCGAAACGAAAACTAAGTGAAGGATATATATATATATATATATATATATATATACGCGAAATATACATAAAGTGAAAATAAATATTAAACTCAGTTTAAATTATCAGTTCAATGAAATATAACAAAATCACAAGTAGTTATAGTAGTTAATATGTTAAATATTAAGATATGATAACGTAATACAGTAAAAGATACAGAATTTGTGCAGAAGTATAATTAGTCAGAAAGGAAAAAGTAACGAGGATATTATAAGTTAACGTAAAAGAAGAAAAGTATTCCTTTGGAAATGACATCTGCTAATATTAAGAATTGAAATAAAAATTATTTCTGTGGACTACAATGTTTTATGAAAATGAACAATTCACAATATGAACCGCTGAACTGTGAAAACTGCTCGGTTTATTGAAGAATTTTGAAATTAAGGTTTGTTGTAAAAGTTTTGTATGAATTGATCGAGACCAAGAGTTTGAAGTTTTTATAACAAAAATACAATTTTGATTAAAGACGAATTGGTTGTCACAAATACGAATAGTTTAAGTGTCTTGTCAGTAAGCTTACTAATTTATTAGTTAATTTTATAATTAAATTAAAAAAATCTTAAAAAATCAAGCTAATAATTAATAATACATAGCAAATAATTTAACAGCAGGATGTAAATAGAGTTTTAAGATTGAAAGGCCATAATAATTTTAATGACTAGTCCTAACTATAAAGATGAGAATTACATGCAATCAATAGATTAATTAATCATGTCAAATTATGCAAGGAAGGAAATATATTTGAAATTTTAAATAAAAACAGAATCAAAATTTGGGATAGTATTTTTATTCTTACTTTACTGTTATTCAACAAACATTTACTTCATTGTTGTAATAATATTTTACATTTTTATTTAGAATATCAAAAGAGAAAATAATTTTTTTAGATCTAAAAAAAATATTTATTCCTAACTAAAATTTTTATTATTTGAATAAATATCATTAACTAGAAAATCGATGATACAAAAACACCAAGAATCGGAAAGGATAATTACTATTATTAGATATTTAATAATGAACATTTAAAAAAAAAATATTTCGAAGCTTCACATACCCTTAAAATCAAGCTAATTTAATAAGTAAACCAAAACAATTAAACTTCATTCATATTCTTAAAATTTTTAATGAAAAATTTTAGTCATAGAATGAAATAAGTTAACTGTTAATCCATAAGATCAAACTGATCTCAATATTTTACAGTTTTCTTGAAGTAAGTAAATACATTCATAAGCAAAGAAATAACATGATTACAATAAAAAAAATTGACCAAGAGCATGAATCTAGACAAGATTCTGTGTATCAGATACACAGTGTCACACAAACAACTGTAATAATTGAAAATAACTTTTTAATTTGAAAATTTCTTAATAAACTTCGTTAAAATCACTATTAAAAACTACGGATGAATAAATATCAAAGAAATATAAATATTACTTTATAATAATAACCCCGTTTTCTGTCCCAGAATATACGCATCCCCATGTGGCGGATTGGAAAACGTTCCACATTTATGTGTAGTGGAAAGTGCATTTAGGTGGGAAATAAAATACCATCCGCGGACTAAAAAAAAAACACAAATCTGATCGCGTTTGTTTTCATAGTGGACGGCGTTCCGGTCACCATCTGTACCCGTCAGAGGCCTGCTCGTGGAATTTTATCCCACAAACCCATAATTGAAATGGAGAATCAAAATGCAACTGTTAATAGCCGGAGTGGTAGGGTCACTCGGGCGATGGCTCTTCGGAACCGTCAATACGTCTTGCCCAACATGGATGCGGATAGACCAAGTTGCGTTCCTCCACATTCTGGTACGACAAGAAACGGAAACGAAACTACTCCTGCTGATGTTACGCAGGAGATTTATTCTCAGCCCACGGCAACAGAGATAAGGCGTCGAACCAAATGGTCCACAATATGAACGAATATATTATTCGATGCCACGTCTTAGTGACTAGACTAGGAACCACTAACATACATTACAGTATAGAGGTCCATAGAATGGTTTTAAAACGTTTTCCCTGAACTTGCCAACAAAACTGTCCAACATCGGTCTATTTTGACTAAGACAAGAATATCACCGAAAAGAATGGAACAAATCAAGTGAGAGGTGAAAGAGGAACTGCAAATGATGGTTAGAGATCCACAAGACGGGTACAACAGCGTACTGTGCGAGCCAGAGGAATTCTTTTCTACTCATGAACTGTATTCATAATACTTCTCTTAAATTAACCTAAAGCAAATTAATCTTAATGTGCTGTTATGTTTAAGGACTTCTTTGTAATTTTATATTTTCAAGAAAGCTTACTAGTAAAGGAACTCTATTTGTATGTTTATTTATTTCAATTTCATTATTGTAATTAACTCTTTTTGTACTATAATATTTTTGTGGCCTTTTTTCTACATTAAACTAGAATTACATGTTTGAATTATTTAATGCTAAGTTTGTTGTTCATAAATCAGGAAAGGCCAGTGCCAATTAAGATTTACTGTAATTTATTTTTCTAAGTTAATGACATCTGTTCATTGCTAATTTTCATATTACAATATATGTCAGTAGTGCAACTGTTTTCCAGTTACACTTTTCTATTGATGTTATGTTTTAAGTATCTAATTGAAAACAAGATGTTTTATGTTCTCTTGTTTTCAGGCTTTGTTAAATTGTATATTTTCAAAATGTGTATTTAAAAAATGTATATTCATGTATTTGCTCATTTAATATCATTGTTCATATGTTGTTGATTCAGCTGATATTTCTTATATAGACTTAAGTTATGTTAATTTCATAATTTATTTTTATTTTTTAAGGTTATGATTTAACTTAAGTTCATTTTGTTTCCTTTCCAATTAAAGTCTAATTTCTTTTGGCAAATACGAGCTGTGTTTTCTTTTATTTTTGTTAACTTTACCCAACAGTAATTACTTACTAAATAATAATTAACCTTTAAATTGAATTTTGAATAAATTATTTTTTTTATCCTAACATTTTTATATTATAACTCTATACTGAAATAAAATACACCGCTATCTTTATCTTTTTTGAAATAGTGGATATTCAAAAGTAAAAGAAAAATAAAGGGTTTTTATTGAATAAATTCAAAATAACACCCGCTGAGTTACTACTGACAGATCAAAGGAATAAGAAGAGAAAGAAAAGCAACGAATGTCATACATTTTTCATCCATTTTACCCATCAAATATAGAAAATATCCATTGTAACTTTAAATATGAAATTCAATTATCTTCCAGTAATAAGTTATTGAGTATTCAGTTTCGTTCGTTTAATGGAATTTTAGTAAAAGGGAAGGTCGTTACCGAGAAATAATCTTTTTTTACGGTTTGCAGATATGTGTAAGTTTGCGTTTATTTTATTTATAGTTACTTTATAGTATAGTTGTAGTGTTGTAGTTTATTTGAGCTATTTAATCCATTTCAATTCAGGTTACCACAAAAAAATCCTGCGTGTTTGGAGTCGTAAATATCTATTACCTTCGCGAACATGGGACAATGTTTTGTAAACTGTTCTGGTGTACCTGTTTCTGAGAAATTTAAACAATTATTACAGGCTTAAAAAATTAAAAAAAAAAAAAAATAATCCGACCTCGCATATATTGTATCAAATAATTATTGGACGTTATTATTTAAGTTGTTTTGTATAACAATTATAAAAATTTCAGTTTTGGGGTGACGGCCCCGTAAGATGTCATTCGTAAGACATTTTCAGTAATAACAATAACTTAATGTTAGACTTATAAGGGAATGTAGGCAGTTACGATTGGCTTCTTCACACAGTCGGATTATATTATCATACCTTAGTTGCACCGTACGGTTTCATTTCTGTTTATCCAATGGGCAAGTAGAGCATCATTACGCTCAGAAAATGTTACTGTAACTGACGTTATTTGTATCTTATACGCTTTATATGTGCCTTAGCCATGAGGAAAACTGAAACAGATAGTGTAAACCAACAAACTAATGAATCCTTTTCTATAGAAAAAAATACAAACGTACAACGTGTAGTATCGGTGGGATGAGGAGATATCATAATATAAAATAAAATTATATATATTACCGAAATATACATTAAATTCGGGATGATGACTAAATCAATTCCAGAAAAAGAAATAAAATTGTTAAAAACTGCTCCAATCATTTATTATTCCTACGAAAATAAAGCCTCACTTACTACACTCTCAAATTACGTAAATTCAACCTAAATTTTGAAACTAGAGGCATTATTATTTTCACCAAATACGTTTATCGTTGAACAGAAATAATAAACCAAAACTAGTAAATATTACACATAATTTTAGAATTTTTGTGATATTTTTTCTTATAATTTTGATACTAGTTAAGTTTAACTTACCTAATAATCTATTTATATATTTTAAATCTAATTCGAATAAAATAAATTCTTGAAACGATATATTTTATATATATATTTTAGATTAAATCAATAAAATTGGCTAATAAATACAAATAAACATTTGTTTCAAATGAAAAAAACAATTTTTCAATATCACCTCTTATTTACATCTTTTATATATCTCATTTTCCATTAAAAAAAACAGCTTTTAAAATAACACTGCCAAAATGTTTACGACAGTATCATAAAAACGTATTAAATAAAAGGCATTCATACAAGTAAAGCGATGTTTCCAATTCCATCTTATATGGATGTAGCTGTATACTGAAAAAAAAATCTTACACGATTTTCAACAGAACTCAATAACAATTTTATTTGTTTGTTTTAGGTATGGTTGTTATCAGCAATCGAGAAGGTTTAAGTACGTTCAAGAAGTTGCAAAACGGCTTCAGACAGTTTTCTAAATTGGCTATAGCTAAGTTATCATCATTTCCGTTTATCTTTTATGTATTTGTATTTTATTAAACAATATAATGTTAAGAAAGATTATTTATACAAATATTTATCCTACGATAAAAATTTAAGGGAAAATACACTTGATTCACTGAGTAAAAAGATAATAAATTATAATTAAAAGTTTTGAAAGACTTTTAACTGAAAGATTCCTTATAAAAAAAATACATTACTTATCAACTGTATAAAGATTACATGACTGTCTAGAGAATAAACAGTAAAATCAATTAAAACTTAATACTTTTGAAAAAGTTTGTCCAATAAAACTATATAAAATTGTCTTTACAAGAAAGTATATCGAATATTAAATAATAAAGATAATAAGTATATCATCGGTGCCTTACATTATTTACTTACTCTTACATGCATGAAATAATTTTTCTTTCTAAAAGTTTAATTCGTGGTTAACACCTTCGTATACATATGAAAATAAAATTTCAATGGTTTCTTAATGTGAAAAGGATAATTAAAAAAAATCTTGGCAGAGAGTTATATAATTTTCCTGCGGTTTGCTTTTGACAGAATTTTTTTCTACGCCATAGGGTTTTTAGGTATTGAATTAATTACACAATATTTCGACTAAAACTGTGGAAAAAGATTAAAAATTTCAGTAAAAACATTGATTCCGAACTGATACTCTTAATCAAATGATAGTTTTACCTTAATAAGCATACTATATTGTAAGTATAATTGATAAAAAATAAAAACTTTTAGTAAAGAATTTTGGGCCCCAGTTAACCAAATGATGTTTTTAAATCATCCAAAATTACGCTGTATTTAAAGTGTAATTGCTAAAAAAAAAATTATTATTTGAAAATTTTCTCGATAATTTCCTCATACCCGTAACATTTCTAATAACAACAATACGTTGAAAACACATAAAATATCATAAATTATAAAAAATTCAAACAATTGATATCTAATTGCCTTTAAAAACCACTGCAAGCTAAACTAATTAGTAGATTTAAAATTAATAAATCTTAAATTGTAATTATTTTCTTTAAAATTAATAATAAGATTGACGAGTTTGCCGGGCTTTTTCAACAACATAGTAATCTTAATTCATCAAAAGGAATAGTTCGTGATGATCTCCTTAATTGCACTGAACAAGAAAGAAATCGTTGATGAATTATCAAATCAAGGAGTACTACGTATAATATATATCTTAAATAAGAATTTTTATCATTCAATTTCAATTCGATTGTTTAATTTCGGATACATAATTGGGGAATGGAATTGTAAATAATAGTTTCAAAAAACTATTCAATAAATTCGTTGCGGATAATGGGTAATTTGTTTCTATATCAGGATACGAATTAGTGGAAGGATTGAAATTTTTGTTTGTTTTCCCTATTTCTACAACCTGGGCCTGTCTGAACTGGATTGGACTGAGCTCGCCTAGATTGGAATTGTTTCATTGGAACTGGAATGGACTGGACTCGCCTGAACTAAATTGACTCACCTGAACCGAATTGTTCTTACTTTAACTGAATCTACCTGAAAACTACCGGATTCAGGCTGGACTGGTCTCGTTTCGACAGACTAGATTGAACGAGACAAGAGTGGACTGGATTGGTCTTGACTTGATTCGCTAAACTGAACTGCAATAGGGTTCTGTGTTTTACTTTTAACGCACCTTACTGAAAGATCTTTAGCTAATAGGTTTCTAAAAAATCCTTTTATTTCGCTCATGACAACAATAGGTAAATTAAAGTATATGGTTTACCATATACTTTACTGCTTCTCATTTTCTCACTTTCAATAGACCTTTCTTGTCTGGGAAGATGCGTGCTATTTATGATGCATAAATCATCTGTGCGTGACAGCTTTTATACCGCAACCTAAGCAATGTTTTAAATGCCATCGCTTTGGACACAACGCAGTCAGATGTAAAAAAACAAATTTGTGTGTTCGGAGAGGAATATCATGAAGGCGAGCCATGCAGAGATCCTCCTGTTTGCGTCAACTGTTTACCGCTCCTGTATACCTACTGCTCCAGAAACTCCTCAAGATATAAAATGAAAACTGCAGTTTACAAGGTGAAAACACTGCAAAAGATCAAATAATCTGAAGTAAGAAAAATCGTTAGAAAATCGTAAAAAAACTTCGACCTTTGCTGACGCAACCGCTACCCCTTCCTCGTCAAATATTAATACAGATAACTCCTTAAATCTTGCACCAAGCCTCCAGCCAGCTTATGTATGAGCATTTTTTGATAACATTAATTTCTCTATATTTTTTCTGAACCGTTTTCTCCAGATTATACGATATTGTAAGCCTGCACGGATTCGGATTAATGAGCAGATGAAAAAGTATGATATTATTTTCCCCGTGACGCTGGGCATTTCATTTCGAAAGTTACCCTTTGGATGATTCCATAGTCAGTTGTAAAATTCCACCGACTGATTTTACATTCAGTGAAAGGAAATACCACTAAGTTCATTATCAAACCAATTTTCAAATATTCTTTATGATGAGTACTAAAACTACACATATACTGTGTAGTTTGATGTAGTTGGATGTTTATTTGTTGTCGGCGATGAACCCTTCTATTGAACCTTACCTAAGGCCGCTATTGCGTTCACAGCAGACCTGCATGACATTCGTCAAGTGTTTTGGTTAGTTCAGTATAATCAAATTAAAAGTTCTTTGATTCAAGACCGAGTCCCGACTTCTGGGGTGGAGTACAGGAACGTCACAGTCGGGCTTGGATTCCCCGCCCTAGGGTTTAGAGGCAGGCAATGAAAAGATCTAACCGGCGCGCTGATCTGTCGGACCAGACTTGTGGCCGGCGGACGGGGAGGCCCGTTTCAGTAGACAACCCTCTGGGCTGTGCTTTGCTTTGTTGTGGATCTGGCCCGGGAGGTAGGGTGAAAAAAGTTTTCTGATATGCTCCGATTCGTTCAATGCTATTATAAGTTTACGTAACAATTTTACAATGATGCCTTAATTTGTGACTTACCAGGTATAATAACAGCCCTAAATTAAATGTTTAGCTTCGTCTAGTAATACGGACCTTCCCCTTCCCCCAGTACATGTCGGAATCCAAGGAATGAAATCAAAGATGAAGCTACAAGAAAAGCAGCAAGCAGTGAATTCATCAACGTCTTCCCAGTAAGAGTACGAGGAAGGAAAATACGGATGTCAAATATTATGCAACGAGTAGAGAATGAGGTCATTGACAACCAAATTAAATACAGTTCAAGAAATTCAATTCAGATGTGAAAGTAATGCCGCCATCTCTCGTCAAGAACATATCGCTTTGATTCTCATAAGCAGAAGAAACAAAACTTACACATAATTGTGTGTATTACTACTTACTTAAATAATAATTATAAAGACCAGAAAGACGTACGTGTGCTAACTGTGATACTCCTCTCAGATAAAATATACGAGAATAGTAGAAGAATGTCCAATCTGCAATGGCTTGAGATTGAGGTGAACGTGAAATGCAGGCTATCGCATGATCTAGGAAGATATATTGATTGTAAACAGATTATCAATCGTTTCTTGGGGAAAGATGATGGATAAATAGAAAATTTAGTGGATTCTTATAAATTTTAATTTTTTGGTCGTCTCAAAGCGCATAATGCCTCTCCTACTTATGTAGTATAATTTAGTTAGATTAAAATTTTTATTTCTTTTATTAACGAGACTGCACGAGACCTTTACATCTCATCCAGTTACATCACATAACAGTTTTAAACATTTATCTATATTTTATAATTTTAAAGAGGTCTTACCTATGTAGACAAGACTGTGATATCTATGTGTTGCTTGTTGTCGGTATGGAATAACAGTTTAAAACAGCTTAAATTATGATATGTGCGCGCGCGCAGACACACACACACACATCATAATGTTTCTGTATATATATATATATATATATATATATATATATATATAAGTTGTGTTGAAACACACGATGATGTGTTTTTTAAAAAAAATATTCATTTTATTTAAAAACACAATATACAATCTTCTTTGATATACAAGCAAATACTAGTAATACAATACAAATGCGAGTTATGCGTACATGCTAACATTACATAATAGCACGAGATAGTATAGTATCGAACGAATTCCTAGCTTAAGACATCTTTACCCCATGAAAGTCTGGCTGGAGCTCTAGGACGATGTTCATCGAACGAGTCCTGGTGTAGAACTAAATAATTATTCTCACAGTTAGAATAAAGAAACAAAGGTTGCAGCTGCATTACATTCTTTCACACTGCAGCTGTTCGTGGACACTAGGGATACGCAACACACGTGGCTTATGGAATGTAATGCATCATCTATTCAATCAGTAATGTAACTTTTATGTATATATATATATATATATATATATAAGATATGTATAACTGGATCTTATTGTAGTGCAAGTAAGAACCTGGTATCTATTGCAGCAAATCTACTATTTCGCACTTAAACCTAATGGCTATGGCAGCCGTTGCCTTTAAAGGTATCAAAAAGAAAAATAAATAATAGCCTGAGTAGTAAGTAAATAGGTACTATAACACATAAATAATGCAAAATGGTAAATAAAATAAATAATTCCAGTTAGAATTTAAAAAAAAAAGGCATTCATGACATTTAAAAAATAAATAAAAATGTAAAAAATTTTAAACACAACCTTAGCAACCGAGTAAATAAGTAATAGAATTAAGAATATATATTTGATTAATATTTCATAAAACATTCATATTCTCACCAGGAAGGGTAACGACTACTTTACCCGTAGATTAAATAATGATTCTGCTATTAAATTTATTATTGACAATAGATCTAATGGAGGGAGGCGTGGCAGTAAAAGAGTTATAAAAATGATTCTCTAACTAAATGATTATTAGCAGATGAGTTATGATGATTCCTAGTCGAAATAACGCTATCTTGTCAATTGTTGAGTCCAAATTGCTTCTTGTTTTATGGGAAGCTAGGGAAGTGTAAAGTACTCAAGGGAAAAATTTCCATATTTAACTAGCAAAGAATTTTATTTAATTAAGTATCTCATTCCTTATATAATTAGAGTAAAACAGTGGTAATGAAAGTAGTTTTTGAATGTATAACGACTAATGAAGCCAATTAAACGAAATGAATCAAATAAATTTTTAATTTTTCATCTAATAATTACACAAAAATGTTTTTAAAGATAATTTATTCGCTCGGTGGCTCAATTACTAATATCATTAATTGATAAAATAAAAATTCAATGTTAAATTATCTGGATTCGACAGTTTATTAGTTTTTGAGCTCAAAAAATCCTTTTTAAGAGAGATCAGATTTATTTTTCTCAGAATGCATTTAAAATTAATTACATTCCAAATATTTTTATATTAAGTAAGTAGGTTAGAAAACGTTTAGTAGAATAATACTTATACATATTAATAAAAAAAAAAATTACAATTAATAAGAAAAAATTACATATTATAATAGAATGCATTATATTAAATTACTGTAAAAATAAAAAATAAAACAAACAACTACAGTTTCTCTAGGCATACACCAATCATGATTGGACTAGTGCTGAATGCGTCTTCCCAAATCAGCTGATTTAAAAGTCGAGAGTTCCAGCGTTCAAATCTTCAAAGCACTTCAAATCGTATAAAAGTAGTTACTTTTATACGGATTTGAATACTAGATCGTGGATACCGGTGTTCTTTGGTGGTTGGGTTTCAATTAACCACACGTCTCAAGAGTCGTGGAACTGAGACTGTACAAGACTACACTTCATTTACACATATATATCATCCTCATTCTTCCTCTGAAATAATACCTGAACGGTAATTCCCGGAGGCTAAACAGGAAAAAAAAGAAAAAGGGATTAACCAATGCGTTGCTGCTAACAAATGTCAACAAGCGCTTCCGCCCACTCAAATCCCGTACTTCTACGCCGTCCACTCGATCTGAAATTTGATTTATTATTAATAATTTCAGAGTAAATTTGTACACAAAAATTATTTTTCCTACAAATTATTGATAATTTTTTCAGTATTCCTAAGCTAAAATTTGACGATTACTGTCTACTTTAGAAGAGCAGTACACAATCCACCGTGCTGATTACTTACTCTTCCATATACTTTTCTATCGATAAATTCTAGACAACAGTCTCAATTAAACAGTATGTTAGCATTTAATAAATTCAATTATGTTGTTTCCAGCCCATTATGAATTTTTCCGTTAGTTTTATTTACTGTACAGATGACGTATTTCAACGGGGCAGCTGAAATTTAATAGATACTGAAACTTAACGGAATAAAAAATGTTGTACAAAGCGTCAAGTGCCGCCATTTTTCTATCAATCGCAATAGTTATGAAGTTGAGTATCCCTGCTCTGTCAATCTGTCTAAAATGACAACCAGCGAATTTTTAACAGCAGAAAAAACGAACGCTAATGATATTGATTACCTAAAAGACTAAAAGAGTAAGAGAATTCAACCAAAACTTCACATTTGTTTTGCACATCAAAAAAAAAATACAAAAACTAATACAAATTTTAAGTATTAAATATTCAAGGTAAATTTAAGTTACTAGATTTATTTTTCGTTTTCTTTGACGACCGTTAGTATTTTAAACACTCAAAATTATTTTATTATACTTTTTCTTATTATTATTACCTTTAAAAGCCAGCCAAAAGTATAAACTTTAATTAATTTTTTAATCTCATTGTTAATTTAAACCCGACAAAAAGTTATTTTATTTCACGATGATGAATGCTGATTGTAAAAAATACTTTATTTGCAAAGAAAAAAACAGAAATTAATGGACACGCAACATTTTGTGTGCACAAAAGGAAGGGTTTATTGTATTTCTGCACCGTCCATACGTATAAACAAATTACATTTTTTTTTTTTTAATTACCTTGTTTCTTTAAGATTTAGGGACATCCAATAATATGAATTCTCAATTAAAACTTACTTTTATTTAAACCAGTAAAATTTAACTCCGAATAAAAATTCACATACATAGTTATATACTAATTAATAGTAGACAGAATTAAAAAAATTACCTTATTTAATGGAACCCAGGTTTCGTTGTTGAATGATAATAATTCGATGACATATATGATGACAGAATACCTTTCTACCATAGAAAATGAAGGTTTCCACTTCACAGTGATTGATTCCTCACCACGACAGACAAGATCCGGTTCAAAAATCGATTGGTTGTTCACTAGCAATATCCGGACTTCTGAAAGTAATAGAACACATGCAATTACATTATGCGTTATCTAAACGTAGATTTTGAAAAAGACGGGAAACTGTCCAACAATTTTTTATCTTATTTTCATTGTTATTATTGCGCCTTTCATAATGCAGTTACTGTAAAACACACTAATACGAGAAGTAGAAATTAAATTGCAATGAGAGTAGAAGAATTGAATTTAATTTTTACAATGAAACTGTTTAAACGAAACCCTTTAATAATGGGGTCAATTATTTCAATAAAAACTTCATAATACTGGCACTCTCATGGGAAACATTTATTTAAAACTCTTAAAATTATTTTTGATGGAAGAACGCAGTGCATTTGTATATTTTTTTTATGAATCTTTTTTTTAATTTTTAATACGAACATTGAGTCTAATACTCCTAAGCTTTTTTTAGCTTTTATGAATTTCGCTGTAACAATTAACAATTACAATTTCAATGTAATAATGTTTTTTTTTTATATTATGAATTTTTTATCATTAATTGTTTTTATATATTGAATTTTGTGTCAAATAATTAAATATATATTTTAGTTAAGTTAAAAAGCTTTTACAGAAGATTGCGGCTGGTTTCTTTTCTATATTAATTGGATATTTTAACAAAAACAACTAACTGTAAGCTAATAGAATTGGCTTATTAAAGAAATCTTTTTTTCAGATCTGTTTGGGATATATCATGATGTTAATACTTTTTAAGTAATTACTACCAGACTCGGCGGTACTTCGCTGTTGCTAGATTTCAGTATACATATAGATAAATGAACAGAATGGAAAGTTTGATAAAACGTAAAAAAATAGAATATTACGGAACTTCACAAAATGTAATCTTTCACTTTATCTCTTTTTTCCTTTTCCCTTCTCTTTTTCCCTATTTCCCTTTTCCACTTTTCTCCTTTCCCATATTTCGCTTTTGACTTTCCCATTTCCACCTTTTCTCTTTCCCTGCTTTCCCTTTTGTATTTCGCCCCTTTCCCTATTTTCCTTTTTTCCCCTTTACCCACTTTCCCCTTTTCCTTTCAGCCGCGCCTTAATCGGTCCTGTAATTTTTTATTCTATAGCGGACATACGAGGGTAAGTCAATTAATTATTATCCGCAATTTAGTTATATTTTTGTTTATGTTGATAATACTGTCGTGTTGCGTAGATGACGCATGCGTGGTTTAATTGTTGTTATGTCTGTGCCGGTTGCTCCGCTTTCTGTTTGCACCAAAGAAGAGCAACGTTCAGTGATCAGTTTTTTGTGGTCGAAAGGTGTATCAGAGGCCGAAATTCATCGAAGAATTTAGGTACAGTACGGAAACAGTGTGTTGCCACTAGGATTGTCTACGAATAGATTGAAAAATTCAAAAATGGTCGCACAAGTGTTACGCACGACGAAGGAACCGGACAACCGTTTACCGTTTTACAAATGAGGAAAACATTAAGCGTGCACGTGACATGGTTTTCTTAGACAGACGAGTAACTATTGATGAAGTGGCACATCGTCTGCAAATTAGTCACGGTTCTCCCTACGAAATGATCCACAACAGACTTGGGTTTCATAAAGTCTCGGCAAGATGGGTCCCAAAACAAATCACACAGCTGCATAAACAAACGCGCTTGGACATCTGCCAAAAACATTTGGATCGCTGTGGTAACGAACGGAACATCTTCTTAGACAGAATCATCACTGGTGACGAAACATGGACCCATCATTACGAGCCGGAGAGTAAACGGCAGAGTATGGAATGGAAAGATCAAAATTCGCCAAGCAAAAAAAAGATCAAGACCCAACCGTCCGCAGAAAAACTGATGCTTGCGGTTTTTTAGGACAAGGCCCAGTACTGGAACATTATGAGGAAAGAGACACGACAATAAACACTGCGCGTTACAGCGAGATGCTTACTGCCAAGCTGAAGCCTACAATTCAAAGCAGACGCCGAGGACTGCTGTCAAAAGGTGTTGTGTTGTTGCACGATAATGCCCGTCCACATACTGCTGCTGCCCATACTGCTGAAACGCTCCAGAAACTCAACTTTGAAGTACTGGCTCATCCTCCGTACAGTCCTGATCTTGCCCCTTCTGACTACCACTTGTTTGGTCCACTCAAAGAGGCATTAAGGGGCTGTCGATTTACATCGAACGAAACAGTGAAAGAAGCGGTGCATTCCTGGCTCGCAGCTCAATCGAAAACCTTCTTTTGTGAGGGCATCAGGAAGCTTGTGCAACGATGGACCAAGTGCGTTGAAATGCAAGGGGATAATGTTGAAAAATGATGTACATGTAAGTTTCCTATCTGTGTTGCAATAAAATTTATAACTACATTGCGGATAATAATTGACTTACCCTCGTACATACGAACATTGCCTTTTATATATATATATATATATAGAAGAACCTCATATATAGAAGGACACAACAGAATTTCTTCTGTAGAAGAAATTCTGTTTGTGTTTCTTTCGTAAATACCTCGACACCAGCGCCACTTAACAAGTATAGTTTTTGCAAAAGTTTTTCTTTTCATGTAACTTATATATATTTTTAATATGAGCCAAATCGGGCTATAAATGCAAATCTCAACCCTAGCGGATCCATTTTTTACAAAAATATTTATTTTCACGTAACTACTATATATTCTAAATAAAAGCCAAATCGGACCATAATAAAATTTTTCGAAATATCTCGATTATACGCACTATCTAACCGTTCCAAACTAATTCAGAAATCGTCGCGGACGTGCGCACAACTTATTAAAGTTTCTTCGCAATCGAATGAATGGTATAAAAACGTATACGGGACAAACAAACATTCATTTTTATATATATATAAGATTAAACTAGATTTTTACCACAAAAATAATCAAAAAAATATAATTATTGATCAAATATCATGTAATCATTTTTAAGAGTTATGAATTATAATGAAAAATCCATTATATTTATCATAAATAGTGATAAAATTATAATCGGCATCATAAATATCCTGCAAAAATAATGTGAAACAAACTGATTAGATGCAAAATACTGATAAAGCTGAAAATAAATCGACGTAATAAATATCGTATTTCACCAATATAAAAAAATCTGAAACTAAATAGATAGAACGCTATTCATTATTTATTATATTGGGGTAAGCAGTTGTTTAAACAAATATCTTACGTATTATTCTGTAATAATTGATAGTTTGACTGCTAAAAAGTATTTTCATAACCACTTTTCTATTTATAAAGTAAAAAACGAATAGTCGTAGTAGCAGTTGCTGACCTTTTTAAAATTTAAGTTTATTCATAAATGATAGATCTGTTGGCACACTACAGTATCATGATTTTTGCATTAAAGTAAAAATAGTACCTACCAAATGCAACTTATAATTATTTCCGCTAACTGATTGATAAACATTGATAAACGTTATAATTTTAAATCTTTCTGCTATTTTGCGTAAAATAGAGCTAAAAATGTTCTTTCTTGGTATTCAGCCAAAAAGTAAAATTTTTAGTGGTTTTGAAACCAATGAGAGGACAGTAACTTTTGTAATAAAATTTATCTGAAATAATTATTAGAACAAATATGCGGGATTTGCAAAAACAGGTCTGCTCGTCTGGTTTCTCAAGAGATAAAATATTTGTAATGATGATTGCATATACGAGTATATGATGTAACATATATATAAATGAATGTTGTTTGTCCCGTATGAGTTCCTATACATTCATCAAATTGCGATGAAACTTTGGTTAGTTGTGCGCACGCCCACGAAGGTTTTTGAATTAGTTTGGACCCCCTAGGTGGCGCTGGGGTCGAGATATTTCGAAAAATTGTTTTATGTTCCGATTTAGCTCATATTCAGAATATATATATTAGTTATAGGGAAAAAAATATGTTTGCGAAAAAATGGACCCGCTAGGTGGTACTGGGGTCGAGATATTTAGAAAAGTTGTATTTATGGACCGGTTTGGCTCGTAGTTAGAATATATGTTAGTTACGTGAAAATAAATTTTTTTGCAAAAATGTACCCGCTAAGTGGTGGCGGGGTTGAGATATTTACGAAAAAAAAAATATGCAGACTTTCTTCTTCTATAAATATAAAAGCCCAATGTTCGTATGCGCGACCGCTATAGACTGAAAGACTACGGAACGATTTATGCGCCGTTAGGTACGGTTGGTAGGGTGGTTTGGGTGGGGTAGAGCGAGTAGGGTAGTTACGGTGGGTAGAGTGGTTAAAGTGGGTACTGTTGGTTGGGTGGGTAGGTAGGATAAGTTGGTAAGTAGGTAGGTACGTCTAGTGGTGAACGCGTCTTCGCAAATCAGCTGATTTGCGAAGACGTGTTTACCGCGTCTTCTGAACCTAAAAACTTTCTTAGTCGAGAGTTCTAAGGTTCAAATCCTAGTAAAGGTAAGTTACTTTTATACGGATTTGAATACTAGATCGTGGATACTGATGTTTTTGGTGGTTGGGTTTCAACTAACTACATATTTATATATATATATATATATATATATATATATATATATATATACTCACAGAACATACGGGGCCAATATTCACCAGCAGAGAAACAATTAAAATCTTTCATTTCACTGATCAAATATAGAATCAACGGACACTATCGTGATTACCTAACTTAAATAAAGATTGTAGGCATTTTATCACGTATCAAATTAGAAAGAAGGAACGTGCATAATGTAGTTCGGAGATAATGGATTTGCTATTTTGTTTAAGATGGAGATATCGTTTGAAATTCTGTTAACTTTTTAATGGATGTATTCCTTTTCATCCTGCCATGTGGCAATGAATTTACGGTATTTTTGTGATTGCAAACTTTGAGGATTTTGTCTACAGCTAGTCTAAATAGTTAAACATCCAGAGGGAAAAAAGGGAAAAAATATTCAGGAAGAAAAAAGTCTGTAAATAAAGGGAACTAGGCTTGGAATTACAGCGATGATTTGGATGCGACTGCAGCTGTCCAATATCTTGTGTGTCTCCCACTTCGGGGCTATAGGAAGATAGAACAAAAAATAATCGTGAGAAACGAAAAGTATATCAAAAATAAAAAATAAAAAAGTTTAATTAAATTTTAGAGTGTTTATTGGTGTCCTCTTTTGACTTTATGTTATGCGGCTTTTCTCATCAGATCAACTCCTCATCAAGTTTTAAGATATTTCTTCTGTTTTTTTGTCGGTGATCGATTAAAATAAAAGTCCTACAATACATAATTTCCATTAATTTTAGCATCACCTATGGTTTTTATAAGTCAGTAAAATATAAAAGTAGTAACGAAATGATAAATTGCTGACTTAAAATAGGATTTCCTTGTACTCGTTTAACAGTAGTAATAGTTATATTTATAGTCTAGGGATGGTATACATTACGACCTTATTCATATTACAGAGGTTTTTCCACAAATTCTCTTTATACAACTTATATGTTTAATTCGTTTTATCCTTTATATTTCGAGTTTAATATGGTACTAAAAGGATTATACTGTATCTATGCATCATAATTTATGTAAACCTTTGTCGCTTGACTGTCATTATTTTAAATTATTTCCTCTTTGTATGTATAATTCGCCGGGTCAAAATAAATAAACTGTACAGTTTCCGTTGACCCACCGTAAATTAAATCTTTATTGTTAATTTAAATTAAAACTTAACGTTCTAGGTCACTAACTCCTATTCATGTTTATGCTTTTGTTTTACGTATTCATGATCAAATTATGGACTAATTTAATAGTAATTGACACAAATGTGTCAATTAATCAGATAAATAAATGTAAATAAATGAATAATGCAAAATACATAAATGAAAGTAGTAATTTTGACACAAATGAAATTACTAGTTTAGTTTTTGTTGATATTTTATTATTTTATACATTTGCTTTATTCATATATTATAATTTATCTATTTATACGTATTCTTTTTCAGTAGCACTTATCTGAAAAATTTATTCTAAAAGTTGTTGTTATAAAAGAATTAATGTAAAATAATTATTGCTGGTGGTGAACAAAAAGAATAATGTTTCTTCAATCAACTTCAGTCATTTCGTTCAACACACTAAGAAATATAAACATCGTTCAAAACCTGTCAGTGGATTGGACGATTTTTATAAAGACGTTGTATGCCCAAAGGAGAACATATTTAATAACACGTATACTTTTTAGTTGATTTTATATTATTAAAATAGCTTCCGAAACGATTTAAATAATAAATTTTTACATGGTGCTAAATACAGAACTTTCCTTCTTTGTAACTAGAAAACTTCCTCCTTCCAACTAAAAGAATTGGGTTCATTAGTTATTTACGAATATATCGTAACTATTAACCTGAGTTTTATTACTCTCCAGTTAGTCCTGTTACGCTCGTTCATTGGCGTTTCTGTTTTCACTGTTCCGCTGGTGGTGAGATAACTCGCCTTAAGATATAAATCCAAATGTAATTCGTAAAATAATACTAATTTAATATTTATTAGATAAAAACAGCAAACAAAAGTTTAAAATTTACAAAAAGAAAAAAAATAATAAACAAAATCTAATTACAAATAAAAATCGAATAAGTTAAAGGATGACTTAAATTTTTAACATCAGTAATTCGCTTTTGACAAAATTTGAAACAATTTTTAAACTGTCCTTAGGTTTTTAATTTCCTGTTTTTTTGTTTTTTTTTTTAAGTGAAGTGAGTTAATACTCAAAATGAATCAATAGCTATTAAACAAAAATCTTTAAAAATTATGCTGTTCGTTATTTTTCCTTTTTTTCATGAAGTGAACCATTTTTCCATTGAAGAACCACCTAAACAGGAAAAAGCAGCTTTCCTATTGATTTTAAAGGTAATGAAACTACTTAAGCATTTGAGTTGAGAAAATTAAGTTTTAAGTAACATAAACTGTGAATAACAAGAAACTTTAAAATAAAAATACCAATTTTCGATGGGAGAGAATTGATTTTTAAAAGCAATAATTAATTACAGAAAAACTACTATACCACTTACTTATTTGAACAAAAAGTATATTTTAACTTTACATTTGACGACTAGCCCATGGCCTAAATTTAGCAGTTGTAGCAATCTAAAATGATTATTTTTACTAATACGGTTCGTTCCAAATGCGATCTTACGGGGAAAGTCAACTTAAGTAATTGAAATTATCATGACAACGTAAATGTAAACAATTTTTGTGAAATGGACATGTGAAAAATTTCAAAACAGCCGGTCTAATTGTTGATAGTACCCCGTATCATAAATAGCCAGTTGGTCAATCTCCGAATTCCAACTCCAAGAAATGGCATGACTGACCGACTGGAAAAGAATCATATTCCATTTACCTCGTCAATGCTAAAACCATAGTTTTGTGAATTTATTAAGATACATAAAACTGCAAAAAGATGGTATCATTTGATAATGTTTGACAAAAAAGAACATCGGATTCTTAAAATTCCGCTTTACTGTCCTGATTTAAATCTAATCAAGAAGGTACAGTCAGCCGGGGAAAAAAACATGTTGCTAATCATAATAGAACATTTTTTAAATCAACCGTTAACTGAGAATAAAAATTATACAATAAAACAAGATGATTGGATACCCTAATGTAAAAATTAAAAGTTATTAATCTTAAAAAAAAACTGTAAGTTTACATTTAATGTTAGATACAATAGTAAAATCAATAAAAATACTTTTTAACAAGATCGTTTTATTAAACTTTTTTTTTTCTAATATTTAAAATGAAGTTTTCAAAATAGCTTAATTAAGGAAGACTTAATGGTGAGGTATGTACTATATTGCTAAGATATAGGTAGTACTATGATTTAATTATATAAGATTGTTATTTTTCCAATAGCTATGAAGTTAAAATCGTTTAATTACCCATTCGGATTGGAAAAATCGTTTTGTATTAAATTGATTCTGTGAATTAATTCGTGTACTTGTTTGTATAATTCGTTTATTATCGTGATTGGATGCTTTTATTTTATGGCGAGTGACATAAGTTTTTGTAGTGAGCGCTATCTCAGTATCGGGCTCATAACATATAAGACGGATACAAATATATCCTAAGAATTGTTTTTATTTTCATGCTCTGTATCTATACTTAAACTAGTTCCTATACCTAAACTAATGAAATAAATAACTCTTCTGATTCAATATAAGCCCAATATCTGGATTCAATCGTTTCATTTTTTTTGTTTTTTACGGAATTACGCGTAAACGAGATTTTAGCTAAAACTTGTAATTTACACTACTAAAATCGCAGACCATTTGGAACAATTAAAGTCTCAGACCATTTGGAACAAGTCTCAATTCATTTAGAACATTCGTCTCTCCATTTGGAACAATTAAAGTCGTCCGTCCTTTTCGATGAAAAATAGTTTTTTTAAACATTTACCTTCGCTTATATAATAAAAAAATATTAATGATAAAATAATTCAATATCGTCCATGATCCAGTTACTTTCTAATCAGTTTTAATAGACAGTGTGAGGATAAAATAATTATTAGTTATTTCTGCAAGGAACGACTATGAACAAAATATGTAAAAACCAGATTTATACCAATAAATGTAGATTTCTAATGAGATGCAATTAATATTCAACGAAAATTAATGTATAATAGATATTTTTCGAAAAGAATAGTTAGTTTATTGGTACATAGTGAATTCTAAATGACTCATTCAATAAATGAACTAAAATATGAAGACTCTGTCAAGAAACATACAATAACAGATTTTAAAATCGACATTGATATTTGTGGTGGATAACATACCACAAAATAGAAATAACGGTCTGCAAAGTTATTCGTGAACACGATATTTATATTGAAAATATAGAATAATAATATTTATAGAGAAAAATTCTTTTCTTCAAAATTATGCTTTTTTAAGAAGGATTTATTGCTATCTTTTGTTTTGAAGGCATAAATAATATTATTGTGAGGCATACATAAAATCCGTCCTGCTAAAACACACTCGGTATCTACAGTTAATTGACAAGGCACTGCCACAGGTGCGAGTTCCTACTTATGCAACTGTTATTTACCCTTCCCCCTTTTAAGTAAAGCTACTTCTACGTGAGCCTATAGTATTTTTAAATAAAGTGCATTTTATAAACAGAATTTCTATAAAGAGTGAAATGGTAGCTTCCAACATTTTTTTAACTTCGATGTTAATTTATTTAAAATTAATTTTAGTGAATATTTTAATCATTAATAAAGGTTCTTCTGGTATTTTTCATAAATAAATGCGTAACTTGACCTGCGTACCCAGGAAAATTATGCAATTCAAAAATTTTACGTAAATTATATTACGTTTAATATTACCACAATTACTCATATTATAATTATTATTATAATATTACTTTTATAGATTATAAAATTAAAAAACGATTTTACGTGATTAAAATTGATAATAAAATTATTTTATACAAAAAAGAGAAAAATTCTTAATTATAAAAATTATCCTTAATAATTTATAATAGAAACAAAAAAACCGAAAATTCGAAGTTATTTCAGCAGAAGTTTAAAAGTAAATTTCTTAACAATTCTTTTAAGTTGCTAAAAGCGTAAGGAGCAATTTTATGATAAAATGTATCGAATTTTCAAATTATTTTATAAAAAGTTTGCATAATTTATACTAAATTAGTATTTAGAAAAAAAATACACTTACATTGAATGACATGAAATACGTTTTATTTGATACAATAAAATATTATTTCAAATTTACTTTAAATAAGAATAACTTACTATATCGAAATCGAAATCATTCCTGATCTTGAATGTAAAGGGTTTACTTTTGGTTTATGCTATTCAAAAATTAGAGAAATTTTATTTTCAAAATTTTTCTGACTGATAGACTCAACTTACTACCTCAAGATTCATTATTAAAAAAAGAAAATAAATTTATATCAAAATAACGTCAATAAATAATTTCAGTAAATGTGTTATTAAAGTATATTAAATAAAAACAATATTATACAGTAAGAGTAGGACAGTTATCTTAGAACATAACATAAATGCACTTTAAAAGAAGTGAAGGACAGAGAATGCTGAAAAAATCAGAAATTAATTTTGCAAAGAATGTTGTAATTAGAATGGAATGCAGTTACCAAGATATAATGTAACAAGAGACTGCTAAATTAGCTAATCTACGGTTCCTCGTAATAAAGTGCAACCTTTTTCTAACGTTTCTTCCTTTGTATTAAGTACGTACGTAGTAACAGCTTTTGGTTATCCAAAATCTATTAAAAAAAAATAAAAGCGGCGCCCTGCTGACTGAGGAAGTGCCGAACAGAATCTGAAAATCCTAGCCTATAGGTACACAGATAAGGGTGAAGTGATAGTGGAGCGCATAAGGAATTATGCGCCCACTATCACCGATGGAATCATACCCCTGATTTTAGCAGGGGTATGATATTTTGCTGCGACATGGCTGGTATTAAATTATCTGAAATATCAGAAGAGCTATCACTGCAGCTAGTCACGTCAGTACAGATGATTACGAGGAAGGCGAATGCTACTAATGTGCCTCAATTACAGTAACCTTTTCTACCCCAACTGTTTCTAAACAAATAAAAATTGACTACTTCTCTGGCAATGTGAGACCATGCATACTAAATCCAAGATACTGCTTTCAATATCAGGGTATTGGTCACAAAGAGATTGGTTTTACGGGGAGACAAATTTGTGCGCGTTGCTGCTATAGGGGACATGATGATAGCGCATGCATCGAAGCTGAAAAATGTATTAATGGTAAAGGTTTGCGTTCGGCAAGATCATGAGAATGCCCTCTTTATAATAAGGTAAAGGGTATATGTCCGGCAAAGAACTGACAATATTGGTCCAGGCTTTGCCGGACAAGGTAAAATCCTTCAAGTCTGCAATTGCAGTATTGAGTAGAGACAAGGAGAAGGATTTTTGGTGGAAATACCGAAAGCCATTTCAGCCAGTACACAGGAGAAAATATTCCCGTTGCACAACTACGCAGCAAATTACCAATATCCCTATGAAGGAATTTATTAAAACAATCGTTGCCTGGACCGGTATCTTCGGCCTCTCAGGTTTCCAACTGCCCACCACCATCTTGAGGTCTATCTGAGAATATGGTGGTAAATGAAGTGCAGAAGAAGCAAAGCACTTACTAAAGTTCATAAACGGGAACAAATATTATTCAATGGAATGTTTGCGGTTTAAGTTCTCGCCGTGAGGATATCGAAATCCTACTACAGGAGGAAAATACTTTAATAATGTGTTTGTAGGAAAGTCATTTCCGTCTGCAGTATGAAGTGTCTTTTCGCGGCTTCATCTGCGAGAGATGTGACGATCAAACTGATGGTAGAGGACGTGAAGGTGTGGCTGTTTTCTTGAAGGAAGTCTGATTGCCACGCCGATTCCACTGGCAGCAAAAATTGCTCTGCACACCTTCCGGAATATGAGAGCTGTATGCCGTTGAGTATTTCAGTGTGCTAAACGGAAATCATGGCTGAATTATTTCGATAACATTTCTCGGAAAACTCCAGTATCGGTTGTGTAGAAAAATGTTCGGTTCATGACAACCTCCGCTACCGATTGAACTGGAAAGCAACCCCATCCTCGTTACCTCGCCAATTGATTGGCGAACACGTTTGGAAATACGTTTATGTCAGTTTCCATTATATTGACATATTATCCTGAGGTTATGAGGTATAAGTTGCAGGTAGAATGTGTCCCGTTTGAAGCCGTTGTTGAAGGCTCTGAAACGAATTAAATATTCCCTTTTCGTTTGATGAGAAAAGGTATGCCTTCAATAAATCCCGTGTCACTTCTCCCGGAAATGATAATATATGACTCACAACGTTATCTCACCTCCCGGATAATGCATTACATCTTTTGTTTATATAGAACAAAATTCTCGACCAAGTACATCTGTTTCTTAGTAATTCCCTAACTAAAATCTTGTAAAGATAAATGTGCCCTTCAAGTTATCGTCCTATCTTGACCAGTAACCTGTATAAGAAAAGCCCTAATTGTCTCCGAGCAATGCGGTATCCCCCAACGTAGATCGTCTATCAATCATGTATTTGATCTGGAATTTGTTATTCAAACTGCCTTCCTACTTTGCCAATGCCTGATGGCTTTATTTTTTGATATGTGAAAGGCGTACGACACGGTATGGAGGAGAGGTACTCTAAACACACTACATGAATGAGGTATACAAGGGAATTTCTTTTCATTTATTTTACACTATATTTCACACTAGAAAACGTAATTTCACAGGGTAGTGTCCTAAGTGTTACCTTGTAATCCGTAGCCATAAATACTATAACAAACTGCGTGTGAAACCCCTTTTTTTAAGATATTTGTGGATGATTTACAATTTCCGTTGTATCTAGGGAGTTTAGATAACGTCGCGAGGCTGCTTCAAAACACAATAACCCGTTCACAATCGTGGTATAAAACCACTAGATTTACATTTTCCCTGAAGAAAATGCATTTGCTTTCCACAATTGAGAAAATTCGTTAACCCTCAACTACTTTTATATGGTGAACCAGTAGACCATGTACGCAAGTTAAATTTTGTAGGATTGTGGATTGACCAACGACTGAAGTGGGTAGCACATTTAAAGGAGCTGAAGGTAAAATGTCTAAAAATATTAGATATGGTGAGAGTTCCATATAATAATCGTTGGGGAGCAATATATATATATATAATAATCGAGTATGCATTATAAGTTTCTAGCGAGCTCTAGACCAGACCTCTTGGACTACGGCTGCGTGGCCTATTCTTCCACGCAAGACACAGCTCTTAGAATGCTCAATGTAGTCCATTATTCATTTGTACATCTTACTACAGGTGCATTTGGTTCAACTCCTGTGGTAAATTCCCTAGTGCAGAGTAACGACCAATCTCTTTGGTGTAGACGAAACCTAATGATCTGTTCCTACGTAGATCGTATTAAACGCAACCGAATAGGGATGCTTTCTATTCGAATAGGACTAGGTGTTACTTCAACCCGCATCTTAATCGATATTAGGGACAGTCGAGATCTACTGCCCCGGTGAGCTCAGATCCATTGGGCATCTGAGCATCGCCTTTTGTTATCTCTATATTTACAATTACCTCCAGTTTTTACTGTTACTCAAAGCGATTGCTTTGAGTAACAGTAAAAACTGTTACTCAAGCTTGGCGGCTTTCTCCCAAAGATTATTGCTTTAGCCTTTGTCAATAACAAAAACGTGCACGAATCCGCTTATCTTACGAGAAAATTTTTATATTATTTAAATACAGTGAATCCTGGTGCAATAGTTTATATAGACGGCTCTAAACACGATAATTCTGTTGGTTTTGCTTCTATGATTGGCAATAAAACATACGAGAACGTAAATGGCGAAGTGGTACTTGGCAGTAGAACATACACCTTTGGTCTTGCCAGTATCATCAGTGTATTCGTCGCCGAGCTGTATGCAATTAATAAGGCCTAAAATGTAAAGCCCAACATTTTGATACGTATTTGTCTGATCAGATTCCATAAGTACCTTGCAGGCGAATAGTGGACATGTACTCCTGACCCTCTGTTGTCTGTGAGAAAGTCTATTATTTCTGAAATGGCTCAGCGTAATACAGCTGTGTGATTCTACTGGATCTTTAGCCATATTGGAATTTCAGGCAATGTACACGTTGATAGTGCGGTAAAACGGCTTGTTTGCAACCTCCTTTGACATCGCGTTGTTTCGGACGATCTTGCCTGTTTTCTGAAGAGGGTGTTTCGTAATGAGCGGCAAAGTGAATGGAATGCTACTATCATCAATAAACTTCGTCTACTTAAGAACACTGTGTTACCGTGGAGCTCTTCATGCAGGAATGACCACCGAGAGGAGGTTATTATCTGCCGTTTGCAAATAAGGCATAGCTGCGACTGCCAACTAACGACTGTCACTCCATATTGTTGTGGATTGTGACTGTTATGCGGCATTGCGTCGCAAATTTAAATTAGGGACTAATATCCGAAATATTTTAGGAAAAAATACGACGATTTATTGAATGTCTTGTTTCTTAACGACGTGTGTCTGTATTCGAATATTTAATAATTATTGTAATGTGTTTTTTAATGTTTTACGATGTGTTTTAGAATTTTACTATTTTTCCTGTAAAATTATACGTTTTGATTGTTAATTCCATTTGTTTTATTACGGTTATTAATTTACATGTCCGATATTAAGCGTTGATGTTGCTGAAATCGTTTGTAAAAATGTAGAAACTTTGCTTCCAACCCAACGGCTAGTGGTGAACGCATCTTCCGAAATTACCTGATTTGGAAGTCGAGAGTTCCAGCGTTCAAGTCCTAGTAAAGTCAGTTATTTTTACATAGATTTGAATACCAGATCGTGAATACCGGTGTTCTTTGGTGATTGGCTTTCAATTAACCACACATCTCAGGAATGGTTGAATAAATGAGAGACTTATTACTCAAATTTATCCTCGAAAGATTAAGTTCTTTATTTATTTTTTTATTATTTTTTTTATTTGATATATTTTTCCGAAGCTCGGAATTTTCACTCCTAGCTTGATAAATACAGCTATATTTTTTTAAGATCCTGACATAATTTTACAGCCATAATTTTGATACTAAATGTAGATTTAAAATATATTATCTAAATATCAACTATTCAATTCCCACAATATCCGGAAAGTAACTTATCTTTCCACCTGCAATATATGACCTTTCATTGAACAACTTGCATCTAAATTAAATACAAATACCGAAATGTAATTAATATTTTTACCTTCTTTCAAAGCTAGCAACACCTCTTTCCGGTTTTAAACTCTATTCGTACATCGGAAAATGTATAAATCTTTTGACTGATAGCCACTTGACGAATTATCGACTTCAAAACCTCAACCGCATTCAAATTATTATTTAAGATTATGGAGGTAGAAGAATTTTGTTATTTGGGAAGTAGAATTACTAAAGATGGACGAAGCAGGAGCGATATAAAATGCCGAATAGCACAAGCTAAACGAGCCTTCAGTAAGAAATATAAGTTGTTTACATCAAAAATTAATTTAAATATCAGGAAAAGATTTTTGAAAGTGTATGTTTGGAGTGTCGCTTTATATGGAAGTGAAACTTGGACAATCGGAGTATCTGAGAAGAAAAGGTTAGAAGCTTTTGAAATGTGGTGCTATAGGAGAATGTTAAAAATCAGATGGGTGGATAAAGTGACAAATGAGGAGGTATTGCGGCAAATAGATGAAGAAAGAAGCATTTGGAAAAATATAGTTAAAAGAAGAGACAGATTTATAGGCCACATACTAAGGCATCCTGGAATAGTCGCTTTAATTTTGGAAGGACAGGTAGAAGGGAAAAATTGTGTAGGCAGGCCACGTTTGGAATATGTAAAACAAATTGTTAGGGATGTAGGATGTAGAGGGTATACTGAAATGAAACGACTAGCACTAGATAGGGAATCTTGGAGAGCTGCATCAAACCAGTCAAATGACTGAAGACAAAAAAAAACCTCATTTTAAGCAGATAAATATTTGTCCTTTGGAATGTATTTTAGATTCATTTTGGAGGAGCTAATGGTGTTAATGCTTTCAAAGGGATTCCACTAAAAATAAATTTGCTTATTTAGATGACGTATAACGAGTAATATTCGGTAATCACCCCCAACCCATGTATAAATTTATAAAAAAAATTACGATGCACCAGAAACATATTCAATCGATATACATAAGCAAAATGCCAAAATTCTGACTTCAGAATTTAATTTTTTATTTAATTACAAACGTCTCTGTTAAACTTTATCTAGGTAAATTTTCAGCTTAAAACAATAATCGAACCGGCTCTCAATAAATTCCTCGGTTCTCAAACGGGGGACAATTAACTGTTTTACTCCAGTTAGTAGATCAAAAAGTTCTTATAATATAAAATTTATCAATTAATTCATTACAGTAATAAATATCCGCTTTTCACAAAGGAAATAGCGTATTTACCCGCATAGTTCATGCACGTTTTTGATTAAAATGTTTTATCGAAAAGCAGGTGGTCGGCTATGAACACATTAGTAAAAGTACATTTCACCATGTTATTGAGGTGACTTTTTGACATAAACTTGTAAACAAGTTTAAAAATGAATTGAAATAAATTATTACGGAAAAGATGGAATTTAAATAAAACTTATTTATTATTTATTTTGATTCTATGAATTAAAAAAAATCAATAAGATGTACAAAACATTAAAAATAATGAATGCCAAATATTAACTTCAATGTGTTAAATTTTATGCTATTTAAAAAAAAAATGACAGGTAATAAATTATTAAAATTTATGAAGTTAATATATTACCGTTGTGCTAAATCACAAAAGATATTTATTCTACACGGTGTAAGTAAAGTATCTAACAAACTCGTTCAACTGAAGCTACAAAAAACATAATTTTGTTTGACCTGAGGCATGTAGTATCAACACCAAACCACAATCTGTTGAAGTTTGTAAATCTCTCTGGAGATAAAATGGAAATACTTTCTTTATTCAACCTGTAGGTAATACTCGCATGTAAAATCCAGTAAAGTTTTAGTACATTTCATTAAAATTAAACGAAACAGTTTGTAAAACTAATTATTCACTGGATGATTTTAATTATTATGGCATTTTAGCATAATTAAGTTTGTTAAAGACAAAGAAAACGGGTTTATTAAAATTGCCTCACTGCATTTTAACACATTGTTTAACCAAATCATAATTAATGAGTAAAATTATAAACTAAAGCTTTTTAAAATGTTTCATAAGCCTAGACGATAATTCCACCTGCATTGATCATCTCAGAAGATGATCTTTGTTTGAAACTACATAACATCAGAGCAAGATACGATCTTGTTTGTTACTTCTCTTTTTTTAATTTGTATTCCCTTCTTTCCAAAAGGGAAGCTTTTGGAAGCTTCCCTTTTTAAGTTACTAATTCTATTAAGTTGACTGCAAGCAAATTTTCATTAACGTGGGATTTATCAACCCTATCTCCTATTATGTTTTTAACAGTCCTTAATTTGTTTATATAACTGAATACTTTTTCTATTTTTGTGAGCTATATTTTTCGAAAAGGCTGGAAAGTAAAGTCTTTTTTTCTGCAAAAAAGGTACCTTATTTTTTTTACCTATTTTAATTTGGTTCAAAATGACATACTGGTATCGGATGATACAACTGCAGACGTAAGGAAAATGAGAGACTTATTACTCAATTTTATCCTCGAAAGATTAAGTTCTTTATTTATTTTTTTATTATTTTTTTTATTTGATATATTTTTCCGAAGCTCGGAATTTTCACTCCTAGCTTGATAAATACAGCTATATTTTTTTAAGATCCTGACATAATTTTACAGCCATAATTTTGATACTAAATGTAGATTTAAAATATATTATCTAAATATCAACTATTCAATTCCCACAATATCCGGAAAGTAACTTATCTTTCCACCTGCAATATATGACCTTTCATTGAACAACTTGCATCTAAATTAAACACAAATACCGAAATGTAATTAATATTTTTACCTTCTTTCAAAGCTAGCAACAGCTCTTTCCGGTTTTAAACTCTATTCGTTCATCGGAAAATGTATAAATCTTTTGACTGATAGGCACTTGACGAATTATCGACTTCAAAACCTCAACCGCATTCAAATTATATTTTTGTGGTTGAATGAGTCTATTAAATACATTTTTAAATTATTTTATACATTTTTGTAATGAGAATAAAAGATGACTGATGGGAATTCTTTTGTGAAAATTTGTCCATAACAGGGGTATATTGTTGATATTTATCTCGGCAAATAAAAATGTTATTTTTCTTATTTTTAACTACTCTACGAAACAATACTTTCTCAACAATACAAGTATACCCTCTTTTTGTCTTGCTCGATATACTCACTATCGAATTTATGGCTGGTGGTTAGTTACATTAAATTTACCAAATAGTTATAGTAACTGAAACCGAGCCTTAATATTATAGCTTAATACTTATTGTCAAAAACTCTTACATAAAATGCTCACCAAAGTTATAAAATAAAAAGTAAATATTCCAACTAAAGTGTAGTAATCTTTTAACTAAACAAATGTAGCAGTAAGTTGGGAAATGAAGTGATACTACTATTCTAAATATATTTATTCTACAGCCTGCAGTTAAAACACGAAATCTCTTCCTCTAACTAATGAATAAGTAACATAAATTTTGATATACAGGTCACGGTTTTGTTGTAAAGTTTTATGAAGTTACACATAGAATTTCAGCTCGCAAGACCAAAGAACAAGTTTCCCACAGAAACAGCTTTATATCTGAAATGATAAACTTTAAGTAAGATTGTTTTGAAGATAGATAAAATCTTAAGAAAAAGGCACATAAACTAAATATTCGACTAGTAGGAAATGATTAAATAATATCTATAAAGAATTAACATACTATGAATAACAATTTCAAACAGTATTTATATTGAAATATTCAATTTCATATTCTATTTATATTCAAAAATGACTAGACAGTACTATAGTGATGGACATATAATGAAAATGGCAATGTAAAATTACTCATTTATAGTTACTATATTTAGCGCTGAAGACAAGTGTAGAAATGAGATACCAACAAGATAACTACAGCATGAACAGACTATAAATATATATCAGATTACACTACCATTTAAAATTCTATGAATGGATAATAATTAAAAAGGGAAATAATTTTTGAAAATATTAATTTATTGTAAAACAGCAATTTGATGCCGAAAGTAAGAAAAATACAGATTCAAAAAAGATACACTTTTTTGTTTGTATTTCCTTGAAAAACTCATGTTTAATATTGCCGCAATTAATAGGGAAATTTTATCCACAAAATATTTTTAAATATAATTTTTTAAAAATCACAAAAACATAAACTGGGAAGTTAGAATAATTAACAAATTGAATTAGAGGAATAGGAACTTCAAAAGCATAAATAAGGAGTAATAAAAAAAAAAGTTATTTACTTATTCAAAGATTTTATCATATTTGAATTAAAGAAAATAAAATTTGTTAAAAATGTTTACTGTTTTCTCAGAATGACGGAAGAGATTTTGTTAAAGAATAAGAATATAAACATAAATTTTAACAAAAATTTTTGTATAAAAATTTAAACATTTTTTAAAAAGAATTCTTTAAAATAGTAATTTGTGTGTTAAAAATAATAACCATTGTTAAGTGTTTTAAAGTGTAATATCAATACTATAGAAGAAAAATAATGTTTAAAACACATATTGCAAGAATTTTTAAATTAACGATTAAAACAATGATGTAGCAAAAAGAATTCTACTTTAAGTTTGTATTGTCAGCGATATTCTTCGACGTTGTATGGAATAAACAAGAATGTTATAAGCCTACTCGTTTGTAATTAATACAAGTATAATACATAAATATATACCATGCACAGATATCATTTCTAAAATCCGTAATGAAGAAAAGATTTTCTCAATAAAGTGCTAAATATTAATTTTTAATTTCACTTAAATTTATATGTAAGTTAATTATTTACCAATTCATCGAGATGTATTTCTATCCTACAGTTTTAAAAATCAACAAGAAATATTGACACATAATTTTATTGATTACAGAAAAATAAATACGTACTTTTTGACAAATATTTATCTTTGTTCATGAAATAGACTTTTTGTTAATTCAAATATTTTTCAGTATATATTAAAATTTTCATCCCTCTCTTACTTTTTCTCATCATTACAATTAATTTTAAACTATTTTTTTTTTCTATAAGAATGAGAAGAAGAAACCAATTTTGTTTCTTGAGAGATCACTCACCATTGAATAAAATAATAGAATTGTTAATGTCAACAGCGGTTGTTTAGAGAGGAAGGAAAGGTGGTTTCTTTTTTGGGTATCCAAATGACTTTCGAAAAGGTGTTGTGATGAGCCTGCCTACACCATATTACTTGGTATTGGTTTGCTTGACATTTCTCCCGCCACCAATTCATTCGGTCGCCCTAAAACATAAGACAGAATGTCTGTGCCACAAACGCCTACTGAGACTCGAAACAGTTTAGCGACCAGCATCCTAAATAGCTCCTAGAGCTTACCTAACAGCGTGAGCGGACTAAGCGCGCTGCCATACACCACCGGCTTACGTGTCCCAACCGCTCATTTGTCATATATTTACTAAATGGGTAGACGCACCCTGTCAACTACAAAAATATATATGACATCCATAAATTAGAATTGCGGACATCAATTCGCAGCCACGACTAGGTCGCCTAGGTCGCTGAATGCCAGCAAGTACCTGTCCACCATATTAAAGGGCTTGGAGTTGGCTGGTGGTCAGCCATATATATCTCATATATCTCTAGGTTAGCTTCCCACAGCAGTGCGGTAAGAGTCTTTACCCTTAGGTGAACTACTAATGTCGGTTGAAGAAATCATCCGCATCAAGGAAGTTCCACACGATCCGACAATACGGTTTTCGCCACATTGACTCGCCGCTTGTGAGTGCTAATTTTCCCCTTGACCTCTAAGTTTCAGGGTGGCTCGGTCTCTTCTCACCCCCAAGAGCAGGGCAGTCAAACATCAGTTGTTCATTTAACTGGACCTCCCCGTAAACGCAAAGTTCATCAGCTGCCAGGCGGAACCGAAACAGTTATTGCTTTAAATTAACATGCCTGGTGAGCATCTGAACACCCGCTGTCCTTAAAAACAAGATCGAAGCATACCATCCCCCCAGATCCAGTATAAGTTTATACAAGGATCTTCCCTTAGTTGTGGTGTGACATTCCAGCTGCCATGCAACGATCATGAAGCTCTTCAGCCTCTTCTGCAGGCGGGAGATGGGCAACTGAACAAAATAGATGTATTGTGATGCACCGTTTTGAGTCGGGCCAGTACCGTTCTGCTCCGGTACTGGCCCGACTCAAAACGTATCCTCGGTTTCCCGACCTCTTCGCAATCTCCACATGGCTGCTGGAAGGTTTACCAGTAAATCGATTGGGAGAGCCTTTCCCAATACGGTAGGCATCCTCGTAGGAAGTTGATTTAAAAACACTAGTGCAAACAATTAAGTCTAACGCTGGCCTCTCCTTAAATTTTGTAGAAGTGCTCTATTCATATCCAACCTATGCGCCCAAACGGGCGCCGCTTAAAAAGTCAGGCTTTCAGACACCTTGGGACACCATGTTAATTTGATGACCCGGCAACCTATAGTCTTTCCGAGCAATCCTTCTAAGTTTGTGCATCACTGAGACGGCGTCTGCCGCTAATTGCTTAATACGGTTGCTAAACAGCAAATTCTCATCCAACAAAACACCTAGGTACTTCTGAACTATCACTCGGCTGATACGAGAGCCTTTATATTTAATTTGGAAGTTCGAATGTACGATAATTTGTGTGGACCCTTGAGAAGCATGTCCTTCGTCTTGGGCACAGAAATCTCGATCATCTAGCTGCGGTCGTGAGTTTCCACCAACTAGTAGGGAGACAGCCATCGGCGAAAACCTGGGCCGTGACCCCTTCTGGGAATGTCAATCCCAGAAATCCGTCAAAGACCAGTTTTTACTGCAAGGGACCGAGAACCGAACCCGGCGGGCTTCTCCTGGTGACGGATTTTTCCACAACTAGGCGCGCATCTTTAAACAGAGCCGAGAGATTAGACAAGTAGTCACGTACTACGGCCTGTAGGGCTATGGGAACATTGCTGTATTCCAACTCATACACGACAGAACTCCAATACAAGGAAGGAAATGCTGCCTCTATGTCAATAAAGATTGCCAAAACATAGTTACAGTCGGCGCTTTCCACCTCGGCAAGGCTGATGGGTCGATAACTACTGACCTCACTAGGAACCTTTCCTAATTTTAAAAGCACCCTCACCAAAGTCACCTACCAACGAGTCGGAAACCAGCCCCAGCTTAGGAACCCCGAGACCAGCCTGCCAAGCGGCTCTCTTATGATAGGCAGCAGATGATAGAAAATATCCGGGTCAAGTTGGTTAATTCCCGGTGCCTTTCTCAGAACTACTCGAGAAACCTCTCGGTCTATATCTATTGGATCCACAGCTCGCACGCCAGGGAGTGGTGTCTCACCATTCCCTGAGCCAACTTCTGTTTCACTCTCCGTAGCACCTGGAAACAGAGTATCCAGGAACGCCTGGTAAGTCGCCACAGATATTAAAGTGTGGTCTCGACCACCAAACCCGCATCGAACACTGGACAGCACGTGCAATGGCTTTGGTAGGTAACATGACTTTGCGAGCTGCCAGGGGATATATAAATATAGTCACATGATGTTTACGGTGAGGAAAGGATTCTGTCTAAATGGTGTTCGCATCCCTCATATAGACAACGTCTGACACCTAGCCTTTATTTGAATCGCTGCCTAACATGGAAGAATCACTTAAAAGAGAAGAAGAAGCGGTTAAATATTAAACTTAGACAAATGTACTGGTATCTAGAACGGAGTTTCGTGTTGACAGCAAGTAACAAATCGTTGTTGTGTAAGGCATTTTTAAAACCAATATGGGGCTGCGGGATGCAAATTCGAGGTATGGCAAGCAGTAGCCATATTGATATCACCCAATGGTTCCAGAAGAAAATGCTGAAGAACATACGAGAGGCGCCAAGGTTTGTGAAGGACAAAGACATCCACGATTACTTAGGAATGCCGTCTATTCGCGAAGAAATTCATCGGCTAACCTCAATACACTTAAGCTTAACAAGCTCTAAACAATCCGGCTGTAAACCTTTTGGATAATAATGATGATGGAGTCGGCTGAAAAGGTAGCATGTATTGGATCTAGAACTGTTGTGCAGTGAATATCGTCTTTTTCTTATCGTGAAGTTTTGCATATTGCTGTGTATAGATTATTGTAGTTTAATAATATGATTTCTTATGTTCCATTGTTTATGAGTTATGAATTGTTTAAATTTATTGTACTATTTTGTTTCGTGGTATTCTAGTTTGTTTCTTCTCATATATATCATATATATCTGTTAAAACTCATTTAATTGTTCTGTAATATTATCAATTTAAAATTGTTATTTTTTACATGTACGTTGTTTTACAATTTTTACTTGTTGCCCTCTATAATTACTTGGTAAATTTGGTGCACGTTTTACATTATGTGCATTGTTAGTTATACTTTTATTTTTTTACATTTATTTGTCGTGTACTTTGTTCAGACTTTTATTATATTATCTTTGGATGTATCAGCCTCCTCTATGAATCATGAGACCTTGCCGTTGGTTAGAGGGCTTGAGTGCTCAGGGATACAGAGTAGCTGGACCGAAGGTGCAACCATATCGGAGAGGTATCTGTTGAGAGCCAGACTAAGGAATGATTCCTGAAAGAGGGCAGCAGCTCTTTCAGTAGTTGTTAGGGGCGTGAGTCAGGACGACTTAAACGGCCGTATCAACATCACTCAGTCCTCTGAGTACTGCGCAGCTGAAAGCAATGGAAAACTACAGCTGCTTTTTTTCCAAGAAAATGTGGCTCTCTGCATTTTCACATAGCAATAATGGAGACGCCTTCCTTGGTAAAATATTCCGGAGGTAAAATAGTCCCCCGTTCGGATATCCGGGTGGGGACTACTAAGGAAGGGGTCACCAGAAAATTAAAAAAATAACATTCTACGAGTCGGAGCGTGGAATGTTAGAAGCTTAAAAAAGGTTGGTAGGATAGAAAATTTAAAAAGGGAAATGGGTAGGACAAATGTGGATATAGTAGGAATTAGTAGGTTCGGTGGGAAGAGGAAGGAGACATTTGGTCAGGTGATTTTAGAATAATTAACTCAGCGTCAAATAATGGGCAGGCAGGAGTAGGTTTCGTGATGAACAAGAAAATAGGGACGAGAGTGGAGTATTTCAAAACGCATAGCGATAGAATCATTGTAATAAGGATAAAATCAAAACCTAAACCGACAACGATTGTTAACGTCTATATGCCTACAAGCGCCCATGATGATGATGAGGTAGAGTGTGTATACGAAGAGATTGTAGAAGCAATTAAACACGTAAAAGGAGATGAAAATTTAATAATAGTTGGAGATTGGAATGCAAGCATTGGAGAAGGCAAGGAAGGAAATATAGTGGGTGAATACGGGCTGGGCAAAAGGAATGAAAGAGGGGACCGACTTATAGAGTTTTGCACGAAGTATAATTTAGTAATTGCCAACACCCAATTTAAAAATCATAATAGAAGAATATACACTTGGAAAAAGCCAGGCGATACTGAAAGGTATCAGATAGATTATATCATGGTTAAGCAAAGATTTAGAAATCAACTCGTTGACTGCAAAACTTACCCTGGAGCAGACATTGATAGCGACCATAATTTGGTGATAATGAAATGTAGATTGGGGTTTAAAAACCTGAAGAAAAGGTGTCAGATGAATCGGTGGAATTTAGAGAAGCTTGAGGAAGAGGAGGTAAAGAAGATTTTTGAGGAGGACATCGCAAGAGGTCTGAGTAAAAAAGATAAGGTAGAAAATGTAGAAGAAGAATGGGAGAATGTTAAAAAGGAAATTCTTAAATCAGCAGAAGCAAACTTAGGCGGAATAAAGAGAACTGGTAGAAAACCTTGGGTTTCAGGCGATATATTGCAGCTGATGGATGAACGTAGAAAATATAAGAATGCTAGTGATGAAGAAAGTAAAAGGAACTATCGGCAATTAAGAAATGCTATAAACAGGAAGTGCAAACTGGTGAAAGAAGAGTGGATTAAAGAAAAGTGTTCAGAAGTGGAAAGAGAAATGAACATTGGTAAAATAGACGGAGCATACAGGAAAGTTAAGGAAAATTTTGGGGTACATAAATTAAAATGTAATAATGTGTTAAACAAAGATGGTACACCAATATATAATACGAAAGGTAAAGTCGATAGATGGGTGGAATATATTGAAGAGTTATACGGAGGAAATGAATTAGAAAATGGTGTTATAGAGGAAGAAGAGGAAGTTGAGGAGGATGAAATGGGAGAAACAATACTGAGATCTCAATTTAAGAGAGCATTAAAAGATTTAAATGGCAGAAAGGCTCCTGGAATAGACGGAATACCTGTAGAATTACTGCGCAGTGCAGGTGAGGAAGCGATTGATAGATTATACAAACTGGTGTGTAATATTTATGAAAATGGGGAATTTCCATCAGACTTCAAAAAAAGTGTTATAGTTATGATACCAAAGAAAGCAGGGGCAGATAAATGTGAAGAATACAGAACAATTAGTTTAACTAGTTATGCATCAAAAATCTTAACTAGAATTTTATACAGAAGAATTGAGAGGAGAGTGGAAGAAGTGTTAGGAGAGGACCAATTTGGTTTCAGGAAAAGTATAGGGACAAGGGAAGCAATTTTAGGCCTCAGATTAATAGTAGAAGGAAGATTAAAGAAAAACAAACCAACATACTTGGCGTTTATAGACCTAGAAAAGGCTTTCGATAACGTAGACTGGAATAAAATGTTCAGTTTTTTTTAATATATTTAAAAAAAATTAGGGTTCAAATACAGAGATAGAACAATTGCTAACATGTACAGGAACCAAACAGCAACAATAACAATTGAAGAACATAAGAAAGAAGCCCTAATAAGAAAGGGAGTCCGACAAGGATGTTCCCTATCTCCGTTACTTTTTAATCTTTACATGGAACTAGCAGTTAATGATGTTAAAGAACAATTTAGATTCGGAGTAACAGTACAAGGTGAAAAGATAAAGATGCTACGATTTGCTGATGATATAGTAATTCTAGCCGAGAGTAAAAAGGATTTAGAAGAAACAATGAACGGCATAGATGAAGTCCTACGCAAAAACTATCGCATGAAAATAAACAAGAACAAAACAAAAGTACTGAAATGTAGTAGAAATAACAAAGATGGACCACTGAATGTGAAAATAGGAGGAGAAAAGATTATGGAGGTAGAAGAATTTTGTTATTTGGGAAGTATCGCAATAGGGCACTGTAAAGGAATATATTGAAAAGATCACCATGAACTGTACAATGGAAACTAACTACGCGTCAAATTAGTATATTTATTACGGCCAAAGAAAGAATTTAGCATTTGAATTTCTTCTTTCATTTCCTGTTTAGCCTCCGGTAACTACCGTTTAGATAATTCTTCAGAGGATGAATGAGGATGATATGTATGAGTGTAAATGAAGTGTAGTCTTGTACATTCTCAGTTCGACCATTCCTGAGATGCGTGGTAAATTTAAACCCAACCACCAAAGAACAGCGGTATCCACGATCTAGTATTCAAATCCATGTAAAAATAACTGGCTTTACTAGGACTTGAACGCTGTAACTGTCGACTTCCAAATCAGCTCATTTGGAAAGACGCGTTAACCACTAGACCAACCCGGTGGTTTTAGCATTTGAATTTAAAATAGCTTTTCTTTACTTCTGTCCGTGGGTCAAAGACAAATGAAATAGTTACAATACTTCTAACACATTCAAAATATCATAATAAAAGCTGAGGATTTAGAATGTATTCAACGGTTTCTTCCATCCTGTTATGAACTGCTACAGAATGAACCAAGGTACTACTAACATGAGATCCTCATTAGTTTATTTAACACTCTTGCAAAACTGTGAGGAATTCAATCTCTTGATGGCGTATTAAGTTATTTACACTATTTTACGATTAAACTCTTCATATTTCTTTATACCTTTACACGGGAAAAGACCGTAATTATTAATGAGCACTAGTTAGACACATAATCTGACTTAGAGCTAATTATTTATAAAAATAGACTGCATTCTTATGGACCAAAGTCTTATGATTTTGATTAAAGGAAAATAAAGAGAGATAATTCAATTCGTCATACATCAGGAAACTTTTTTTTCTTACAATATTTGTGTAGTTTACAGCTAGTATACAATTTTTCATGGCTTTAAAAAATATTAAAATTCTCCCCTGATAGCTAAATTAATCAATGAGAATTACCCTTTTCAACACTGGCGTTATATACTAAATTACTTTGAACGAACATATTTTTCAGTATAAATTTTTGTTTATTGTTAAACAAGCGTGAAAATTTTCATTTAATCTATTCTGTATAGTTACCTTTTTTCTTTCTACTATTATTTACATTTTTTAAATTTACAGCAATTTCTCATATACTATTATTATCCCCGTTAATAATTCAAATATTTTACCAGCCTAAAAGAGACACGTTACATTTATTTAACACAAGAAAACTTACGTTCCAAAAATAAATTTATATGAAGAAATAATAAGCATTATTCGTATACACACACGCACCCCTACGTACCACATAAATTTCTTGTTACTGAACTTCTCTAACCCAGTTTCGTTTCAATAACTTTAATTAACATGCTTAAATTAAATTACTTTTAATTTAAGAATTTAAAATAATTTTAATTAAAATACAGAAATTTGTAAATACCAGTCTACTTTTTGTTTGTAAAGAAATGTAATTTTTTATATAAACAAACCATCCAAGTCAGAGAAATTAAATGGAACCGTACCAATAATTAATTGTGCAAAACCATTTTCTTACGTCTAAATAGGCACCAGTAACTAATTAACGGCTTTGATAACTTAAATTACTTTGTTAATTTTCATATTAAGTAAATTTGTTATTAGCAAGATTGCTATTATTGTATTTAAGAAGGGTAACTTCTCTCATGTAAGAGAATAATATGATATAATTTATTTAATTTCTACATTAAATCTACGCTCGTAATTTAACACTAATTAATAACAAGAAACCGTTTCAAAGCCGAAGTATTCATTTAATATAAAGGATACAATACAAGAAACTGAAATTATGTGTTTACGTATTAAAATATATTTTATTTTATTTCCTTTAAAGTGATAACATGTAATATGCATGAATATAGCTTAATGAAATTTCCAAATATGTTCCCTGCTACTGTACGCCTACTTTCTATGTCATTATTGAAAATTAATAACGTGGAATGGTATTAAGAAGTTGTTACAGAGAAATTTATTGTTTACTTCATTATTATTGATTATAGAAATATTCATAGTAATCAAGAATAAATACGATGAATTAGAAAAAAAAAAAACAATAATGCGTGATGAAATTATAAAAGTAAAAATTGGGGATAATTAAGAGTGATAGTGAGAGAACGGAGTTAAAGTAAATGTGGCATTTTCACTAAGGATACTGTTTTGAATCATTAAAATAAAAATTTTTTATAAAAATACAATGTTTTTGTCAAGTATCATAAAATACTACACAGGTATTTTAATTGCATTTTGTAGGTTTATCCTCAGAATATTTTAGTGCACGGTTAAAATCTAAAAAAATATAACAATCTACTGACGTAATAAATGTCAATCTAAAATCTTTTGCTGGTTTTCTTGACATGAATGAAAATAAGAACGAAACATCATTAAAAAAAAAAAAAGAAAAGAAAAAAAAAATTTTTATCACTAAGGAGGGGATAAAAATTAGGGTCTTTAAGATATACAGAAATATCATCGAGTTTAATCATAAAATAATGTAAATAGTTTAATACAACCATGAAGAGATTACAACTTCTCAAAAGTTTTACTTTTTTTGAACATGTGGCTCTCAGACAGCTACACAACATGTGTAGAGGTGATGTACTGGAAAAGAAAAAATAGACTGATCAAAAATTCAAGAGAATGCATTGGCTAATGGTTTCCCCAACGGGGTTGGGATGGCTACTAATGGGTAGGGATCCTCAGTTGTGTTTCTCTAATGAGGTCTTTCTATGTATAACCTTTTTGAAACCAATATAGACGCATGGAGTTCAGCTTTGGAGGAAGACTTGTGACAGCATATTAAAATGACCCAAAAATCATAGATCAAAATACTGAGGAAAGTGACCCAACCGCCTAGATTCGACAGGAATTCTGAAATACATAAAGATCTCGTATGTTCGTGATGAAATTGACCGTTTTGTTCAAAATACAGGGTAAGACTAAATAGATATTTAAATTCCCTTATTTTGAATCTGCTAGACAACGGTGATGATATTAGATAATTGAAAAGGTTCATGTGCTAGACCTTAGTGATGGTCGTTGTAGGTAATCTATTTTCATGTTTTTTCCCCGGCACTATTTATTCTTACTATTTTTTATTGTTTTTGTTCAATATTGTTTAAACGCATATTTTTGCTGTTTTAATGCTGGTACTATTTATTTATTACTGTTTATCGCTGTTTTCATTCGCTCGTTCATCTACCTCTATTCATCTTAAATCTAATAAAAAACATCTTATTCGAACTGAATGTGTTGGAGACGCATGTGTCCTATAGATTTGGCATAATATAGACCCTGAGATGATATTGCTTTTGACATATAAATTGATTAGTTGTTACTATTAATATGTTTAATTGGACGTTTCAGTTTATTATAATACTGTACGTTCGTGCAAACACGACGGGGTCTTCATTGGATGGCCCTCTCTCACGTGATATTTTAGCATATTAGAAGAAACCGATTGTAAAGCAAGAAAAAGTTAGGCTAAAGAATATGTGATTATTATATGTTGTAAATTATAATTATTATAAATTATTTTATAAATATAATATCATTATATTAATATAAATATATAATTATATTAATTTATAAATTATATTGTAATTATTATGGCATTGTATTACGAGTCGTATTATATAGTATGTTATTTATGACCTCTTAAAGTTTAAGATAAATAATTTCAAATAGTTTCTGTATATTATTATGTTAACGAGGACAACGTTCGAAAGTATTATACTGTTCTACTCTTCCAAAAATATATTTTCTCACAATTTTTAATTTTTACCTTACACCTGAGTAAGTGGTCAAGCGTTAAAGGCCTTCAACAGGATATCGGCAATCAAACACAATACAACTCTTTATTTCACTGAAGGCTTGCCCAAACGCGTTAGTAACCTGCTGGCATGAAGGTAAGCAATTATTATTTCTCTTTACAGTTTTCCAAATCAACAGCAATATCACTTATTAATCCTAGCTTTTTTTCTGAGGTTTTCATAAATTGTACACTCTTTTAGTAGAAGCGCGACAGTGAGCGGTTTGTCTCGTAGACTACACATTATTGTTTTATCGCCAGTAACTATCTGAATTTTTTATTTGTGTGTAACCGATTCTTGGTGTTGTCACCGCTACTTCTTCCCGAAGAGACAGTATAGCATCGCTCTACCATTTATATGCAATAATTTTGAAATAACTGGCTTCAATTTGTTGTTTAATCTTCCCCATTCTTTGCACCAACTTTTTCTACCAATCTTCGTTAAACGATTTTGGACGTTTCCATTCGAATAGGAAGTAAGTCCGTGTTCTTACAATTCGTTGCCATTCTGGCGACTTCATCTCCGCTTTAATTTCCTGAGATGCCAGTAAGCCCTGAAGTCCATATAAATATACATCGCTGTTTCATTCGATATAATACATTTATATAATGGTTTATTATAATGGTTGATTAATTATGCCGTCTGTGCGGGTGGAGAGCTGGTAGAGCTTTTCTATCAATCTACGTAAAAAGAAAAGGCCGTCGATACGTTGTTAGCATTAAAATAAGTTTCTAAGGCATTGAACCATTATTTAAAATAACTAAGTCAGAATTTAAAAGGGACTATTTTAACTATCTTGCCTGGGAATCTATTTGATTCGATTATCAAATAGGATTCTGTGCGTTAGTCACCCGTTAGTAGCACAGGTAGGGTAAGCTGGACAATTAATCGCTTTATATCATACTACTTCCAATCAAAGTTTGGCAACCATATGCTACAGACAGAAATCTGAGCCTTTAGGACAAATACTTCTTTCACGGACACGGCTTTTAAGAAAAGGGCTTATCTCAACAAAATCACCATCTTATCTCGTAATCACTAGGTACTTAAAGTCAGGGTGAACCGATATTATTAACCGTACTCTGCAGATTCCTTTATCTCATTACAAATCCGTACTGATACAAAATTCTTCTTCCGTTTCGCTTCCGGTAATTTGGTTGGCTGTAGACGAAAATGTTTACGTGAACCCTCTATCATATTTGATTGTTCAGTAACGTTCATGAAAAATTAATCTCTTCTATAGCAAGGCTAGCCGCCAGGGTACACCTTACTTCCGGGCTACCAATCCCAAAAGTCAGACCCAGCACTCCGGTCGAACCTACACATGTCATGACAGGGAGCGGATGCGCACCGATAAATGGGCACGTTGCCATCATGGAGGCCATATGGACAACAGAAGAGTCTCTGTTATACCAGTTACCACTTCGACTCTGCCCACCATTTTCAGCTTAAAAGATGGTGTAAGTCCGTTTAGAAAGTACGTGATCATTATCACACGTTCTCATTATACGTGATCTACTGGTGAAGCTAAAATTCAGTCCGTCTTCTGATTTGAAGTTGGAAGACTGGCCGAGATCATTAACAAAGTATGATCCCATTTCCGAAGAAAACATTTGAATTTCCGATTGTTAGCTATATGTATTGCATTTGTGTACTGCTGTTTCCACCCAGGACATGGAACGTAATGAGTAGGAACAGAAACGATTAATAAATTGCTTAAGAACATATTTTAAAGAGTTCGTGTTTTACATGGTTCGTAAGTTGTGTAATAGCAAAAAATCAATTGCTATTCAACTACAATTCAAAATTTTAATATTCTTTTCCCTTTCATTTTTAATAACTTAAAATAATATGTTACTAAAAAAATGGTTAGGGAATTCTTTACGACCAATAGCTTAGCTATTTTAAAAGGGAAATTAAGTTTACAAAGGAAAACCGAGTTTGGCTAGTACAAAATATAGCGGATATGTACTTTTGAACATTTTTAATAAATTGATTATGGGTTTAAAAGCCGCAATTTAAACTTCTGATCTGAGGAAATTGTGTAATATTTCATAGAGTTCGGAGTAGATGATTTTGTAAGGTTCATTATTTCGGTTTCAGCCCCTTTCTACGGTTTGTAGGGTAGTAGATCATTTTTTTATAGTTGTAAAGTACGAGTATGTAAAGCATGAGGACGATGTAACTAAACATAACTGTATTATAAAAATTAAAATCCTGCCTAACACTAGTAATTATTAAAAATTGATTAACGCGTAAAAAAATAAACATAATAAATCACTTCAAAAACACTTCCGCGGAAAGTGTTGTATTTATTTATTAGAAATGCTAATTTCAATCATCGAGCTGTATTTTAATGACAAACTGTTTCGAAACGCAATCATTTTTAAGGCGCATGTTGGAAATGAAAGTTGGAGGAGCTGTATCAGTGACGATATTTTTTATACATATATTTTGCTCCCAAGAGAGGGATATTTTTTTTTAAATTGTTATTAATTTAACAGTTCTGTCAGTTGTAATCAGTTTAAAAATAAGCATTTTTTAAGTGAAATCAATCGGCTACCAACAGGACAAATCATTGCCTCCAAAGATCAGTCAAGTCTTTCAAAAAATTTACTGACATATGGAAAAGCAAAATACGCGTTCAATTAACAGAAGAAATTCTAAATTAATGGATTCAGAATGCAGATTTCCATGGGAAAATGGTAGCGTCTCAATCTTTCATCCGGAGGTTCCGAATTTAAATCCCAGTCAGTCTTAGCATTTTTCTTACGCAACAAAATTCCATTTCCATACTCAACGTAGAAGCTTCAAAGGTTTCTGAGTATTTTCCTTAATCCAAAAATAAATAAATATTTATTTTACAAATATAGTAAAAGTAAGAGTCATTTCCTGAATTGGTTAAAATATTTCGAATTGACTACACGGGTATTTAGGGCACGCTGGATAGCACAATACAACTTGGGTGACAGCGGCTAAAGTGTAACGTAACTTTTTTTTGGATTTCGCTTAGATAGTTCTCTCTTTTTTTTAATTTTATTAGGTTTCCATATACTCACAAAACTTTGATTTTGTATCTTTTTTAAATTTTTTATTTATGGTATTTTATATTTATATTTACTAATTCAAAAGTATTTATTATTGGTTGTAATATTTTAACAACTAAATATGTAATCTTTTAATTTCCTTTATGTATCAGTTTTGAAAGAGATCTTAGTTATTATAAGAAAATTAATGAAAGTCCAGGTAGCCAACGTATTGTTTTATTCCTTCCTTCTTTTATGTAATATATTATTTATATTTCGATATACTTTAGAAAAAATATAAATATTAGAGATTTCCAGAATAAAATACCTGTTTTTAAGAATCACTTAAAAGACAATATAATATAAAAACTACTTTCTGAAATTTAACGATAGTATTTCGTATACAGTGTAGTATAAAATCCTGCATTTCTTGAATTTTAAGTTAAAAAAAAATTACTTAATTTCAAATTCCGTAACCACGAACTTCTAAACCCGTAAAATATCTACTGCATTGCGCTTCAAATGATTTCTTAAAAAAAAATACCTGCAGTACTATCTTCTTTTAGTCGCTGAACATGAGAGAAATTTAACAATTTATTCACACTGTTAAACTTTACGATCGTTTATAAAAAGAAAAGAAAAATATTTCCCTTATTTTTCTACAATTTTTTGGTTTAAAACGTTAGAATGTAAACATTTCTTACAAGGGATAAAGTACTCTTTTAACCCAAGAAAATAAAAAATAAATTTAAAAAAACTCTTATAACTTAATCTGTAGTGAAATTAAAATTTCTTACTTTTCTAAATTTTATTAAATAATCTAGGGTATTATTTGTACCTTTTGCAGGCCTGCAATGTTATTAATGTAAAGCAAGTTAAAAAATTAAAGTTTACATTAATTAAAATTTAAAAGATTAGAAAAAATAAATTCACTTACAGAAGAGTTATTAAATTTCGAATACTAAATATAAAAATTTCATCTGTAACTATTGCGCAACCACTTTTAATTTACAGGTTTTATAATTTGCCTTTAAATTCACTTCACTTTATGTATATCCACTTTATAATACTGACCATTATGGATTTATGTAAAATCCGTCTTCATATATAAATCAAGAATCATACAAGGTTAAACTGAAAACGTTAAATCCCAAAAGATTTTACAATTATTATACATTTGTATTGCTTCACTAATTCTATTGACTAAGAGTTATACTGTTGGGACAAAAGTTGGTTAAAGCACTATTATATTTAAATGCCGATTATTATTACACAATTGGCAGGAATACGAGTAACCTATACTACTGGAATATTAGCGACTTATAAAACTGTTTTAATCTAACACACGAATTTAATCGAAAATTATTATAGGTTATAAAATAATGTTTGTAACAGTAGTTCCCTTAAAATTTTTAAAATAATTCGTTCGAGAAGAAACTTTCTACGTTCATTTCTTTGTTTATAATTCATTAAAAATAATACTACTAGGAACTCTTGAATATGTTTAAATGTGACAAACTGCAGTATATATTTTTTGCGAAAAAATTTATATCAGGGTAAGAATAATTAGGTAAACAAAAGAAAAAGTGATTAGCAAAGAGTAAAATATCACACTTATTGGTAATCATTAAAGAATTTTATTTACTACATAAAGTTAAGAAATATGATCATAAAATTGATTAAAATCATGGTTATTTTAACATAATAAAATTATAATTTATTTTATTAATATATTCTATTTTTTAATACCATAAAAAATAACTTTATAAAAAAATTATCTTTAATGAGGCAAGAATTTAAGTAAGATATATTTTAACATAGCCCGAGGATTAATTAAAAAATTTGTAAAATCACGCCACTTATTTAAAAATAAAATTATGAATCTTCCTATTAAAACCTTGTAGGAACTTTTTAATTTGTTTAGGAAAATAGCAATTACTCTTTGAAAAAAGGTTACATTTATTACATTTGGTAGTCAGCAAAACTGCTCTTAAAACTTACATTTCCAAAACACCAACATTATTTCAGTGTCCAAAATATAAAGAATGTACACGATGAGAGTTACTGAAATAACGCTATTTCTGTTCTGGTTCTGCGAGTAACCGAATATAGAAAATTAATATATTCTGTACATATAAATACACACACACATATATATATATATATATATATATATATGTTACGTTAAATTTATAAATTCGGTGATTTTGCATAATTACCGATTAATAAGTATAGTCGCCTCCAATGCTCGAGAATTTAATAAAATACAATTTATTAAATATACTAGTTATTTTACGTATTTTCCATATTAACATATTTTACATATTAAAATAATAACTCGACTATACATAAGCAGTAATTACTGAATTTATTTTATGAATAATCAAAACATTACTTACAACATTAATTAGTAGTGTTACTTAAACATTAATTAGCGAGTGTAGCTAATTGAGTGTTAGGTTTGATTGGTTAGCGAGCGTAACCAATCAAACCTAACATAATAAACCTCTTCTTTTTTTTTTTTTTTTTTTTTTTTTTACTTCTGGTACCACTGTTAGGTATTGTTTCAGAGGATGAGATGAATGACAATTTTTGTAGCGTGTGAAAATGTCATGTATGACGAGGATTCGAACCCGGGACCTCCTGATGAAAGGCCGAGACGCTACCACTCGCGACACGGAGGCCGGCCGCTAACATCTTCTAATTAAAGTTAAATATACAAATTAAATATGTAATTCTCCAACATAGGAGGTAATCCACCAAATTCACCAGTAATTATGTATTATCACCAGATTAATCAAATTTAACATATATATATATATATATTTCTGGCTGTACAACTACCTCAAAAGATATAATATTATTATATTGCATTATTCAAAAAATATTGTTAAGGAAACATCAGGTACATATAGCAACGCAAAGTTATACATCACCTTAATTTGGATAGTAAGTAATGAGAAATATTATACATAATGTAGACAGATAAGAAAAATAAAATTTAAACAGATATTTTACCCTACTCATCATAAACAGAAAATTTTTCGCAGTATTCATTAATTTTCACTTTTTCAGAGATGCTTTTTCAGTCAATTACAGTTAAATACATTTCCATTTCTTAAAAAGGTAGTTTTCCTTGCCAATAACAGAAAATAATTGTGTTACTTATATTAAACAATTAAATGAATTTTTAACACAATAAATTACAACGCAACAATTAAGTTTCCAATTTCATTGGAACAATAAAGTACAATATCACTTCAATAAAATTGCTTGAAATATAAAATATAAAACAAATTAGAAATCATCAAACTGGGGAAAATTTTAATTAAACAGTTTTTCATCACCAAGCTAAGAAAAATCTTCAGAACTTAATAATATCCAAAAACAAACTCTGTCAAATTTATTTTACGATTATCTAACTGTTTGCGGTTAACTTTTCTTTTTAATAATAAAGATTTGCAAGAGAAAGTTAAGTTCATTATTTAAAAAAAGAAACACAAACCGAATTGTAAACTTTTTTCATATAATGTACATAGTGCCTATTTGTACTAAAAATGAAATTTTTTTTACTATAAGTAATATTTAGAAGAAACAATATAAAATTGTATCCTCTACTACATGAAAAGTGATGAGTACTGACCAAAATTTCTCTAAACATTTAAGACAATATTTTTTTCCTATTTTATAATATTTTGAGTTCAAAGTAAATACTTTTAACACATCAACTAAAATTCAACTTTACAAAAGTAAAATTCAAGTATGAAAATTTTAAGTTATATATAACAGAAACTATTTACTTTAAATATGTTTAAAAGGTGAAAAAATTCAATTAATTTCATAGGAATTTTATTTTATTTTATTTTTTGAAGGTCCTGATTAACAAAAGTTTTAGATTTCTGATAAGTCGTATAAATAAAAAGTTAATAATAATTAATTTATTCCGTTTAGTGAACTCCTGTATACGGTTACAAATGTTAATTTCGACCTTACGGTGTAAAATTTTCAGTTTTTATTATTGGGTTATTTGGTGAATAATCAAAAATTAAAATCAAACAATCATACAGAAAAAAGTAAGATAACATGAAAAAATAAATCTCTAAAAATGACCAGAAGATGAATATGTAGGGGTTAAAAAATGTTAAAAAAAGGAAGAATAAAAAAATTAAGAGAAGATGATAAATTTAGAGAGGAAGAAAATGTTAAAACCAAAGAAAAAATAAAAAGATTAAGAAAACAATGATAAATATAAACTGGAATAAAGTGTTAAAACCAAAGAAACAATTAAAAGATTAACAGAAATTGATAAATATAAAGAAGAGAAGAATGTATAAATCAAAGAAAGAATAAAAAGATTAAAAGAGGATGATGAACATAAAGAGAGAAAATTTGAAAACTAGAGAACGTGTACACAAATTAAGATCAGAATCAGGTATATCAAAGCCAAAGAGCGATTAAATGATTGGCAACAAAAAAATATAAACGAAATTATGATAAACTTCGACTTAGGGAGAATGTTGTCCGACAATATCAGAGGAGTAATGAACTAAAAGATAAGATTTTTTTCAATTTATTAAAGATCCGGCATATATGCCTCAATGTTGTTCTTGTGAGGGTCTACTTTTCAGTCACTCTGTAGTTATCTTTAATGTAGATAAAATTAGAGAAATTAAACCAGAAAATCCAAAAATAATACGATTCTTAAATTATAATTCTCAATTATTATTAAATAATCAGATGTTTCATCAAATCTATTACATATACATATATGTAATAATACCTATTACATTATTTATACACAGTTTTAAAAGTACATAAAATTTTATTTCACTAACTTCTAATTTTTTTTATATATATATATATTTTTTCTTTTGAATTGTTATAACTGAATAATTATTTATGGTAAAAGTTTTTTACAATCATGGGTTAATAATTATTAATAAATATTTTAATAAATATATATTAATATATATTTTATAATATATAATATAATATATAATATATTTTAATAAAAAAAGTTAAAAAAATAAATTTAAAAAAGTTAAAAAATAAAAGGAGATGAAATCTGATTCTAACCAATGTACCTTCCCTTGTAAGATTCAAATATTTCATTAATCAAACATTTGGCTATTACTCAGGAACCAGTGAAAATAAGTTCCACTTATATTGTTGAAAAGTTCTCATTGAGGCATTACTGCAGTTAAGAAAACGTCCAAAATCCAATTTTTTCGGATTTTGGGGTTTTTTGGACACTTTTGGTTCAATAGATTGTAATCAAAAGAGAAGGTGCACAAATAGATGTTACAACAGTCCTACATTCAAAATTTCAACATCCTACGGCTAATCGTTGTTGAGTTTTGGGAGATACATACGTACATACATACATTCGTACGTACAGACGTCACGCTGAAACTAGTCAAAATTCAGGGATGATCAAAATGGAGATTTCCGTTGAAATCTGCAAACCGAAATTTTTCGCGATCACAATACTTCCTTTATTTCGTACAAGGAGGTAAATGTATTAAATACAAAGAGGAAAGATTTCCAAAAAAAGTCCTCTTCTATTTCGGTAATAATTAATGAAGTAAATATATTTTGAATTTATATACTTCTCACGTGTTAGATTATCTTTATAATTACAGAATTTAATCTTACGTAATAGTAAGTAAACAAATATAACGTAACAAATATTTATCATAAAATTTAATACTTTATAGCAACTAGGTGTTAACCTAAAAGGTTGGGACTGGAAGAATAATTATTACTTTTAACATTTAATATACAAAAAAAAACAATTTTAATAAAACTATACTTTTCCTGTTTATATGGAGAGAGAGTGAAAAAGAGGAAGTCAACCTGTAGTTAACTCCTGAAAGATTAATGGATATTTTAATCCATTTCAGAAAACGTGTTAAAAAGTACTTTAATCTTCTATAATGGTGAAGTATATTTCATGAAGAAAGTAATATTTTAATTCTCTTTTATCTCATCGCCTGTACTTACAGTTTTATCTACTTCTCACAGTAAAATTATTTATAAATCACACATTTCTAGAAAATAATAAGTTAAATCAACTTATTATAAATTGAATTGTAACAGAAAAACCAACTACCGTACATACAAAGAGTACTGCTCTAATTTAATTGTGACAAAAAAGAAGAAAAATTAGAAAAGTATGACATAACGTATGATCCTTATTCAGATAAAATATCTTTAAAAAACTGATTTGTAAGATCAAATGAAATTCGTGATACAAAATCAATAATTAATACTCCTTAAAGCAATCGGTTGAATTAACTTCCCAGATTAAAAAATTGACTGGCTAAATTATCGATACAAAAAAAAGGTATTAAATAATAAATACATACTAAATATATCCTCAGTTTTCGTTGATGAAAGAAAATCTGAATCATTAATGCATGCAGTAAAACATCACTGTATTTGATGTCTTGTAAAAAAAAAAATAAGTCCAGTACAGAGGTAAAGCAATAAAATACTACTTAAACAATAAAATATTTACTTAAGTGTTCTGCAGCGCTACCAGAGATCCTTTTTTTATTTAGTTCTCTGAAAAGAACCACACATATACTCCAATGTGGACATAAAACTAGTATTAGAATTCAACTCAAATTTAATCTACGTATGTATAAGTTTTTTGTATCTTACAGAAACAGTATTTTCCTTTGATTAAGGTGAAAAAACAAAAAAAAAAAAAAAATACTGTTCTTTTTTGCCACATAATTACTGTTATTTTTTTAATTGCACGTATTAAGTATTAAGGTCGGCTATAAAAATTACTAATTGAAATTTATTAGTTTATTAATTGAAACATTTTAATGATTGCTGTACTTATTCTACTAATTTTTAAAAATCGCTTCTATCGATTCTGTTGCCCATTACAATTTTACAATACAACTTAAATTATATCTATACACTATATGTTTTAGCAGAGTAACTAAATGGTGTTTGTTACAATATACATCAGTTGTGACAAACATTTTTATTATAATTTTTTTTTTACAATTGTCATAACGGATTTTTTCTGGTGTTCCTATCTGATACAGATCATGTAAGATTAATAGGAGACCAGTTTGATTATATTTACTTTCAAACAAATAAAATTGGTGTTTGGTGTAAAAATAAAACTAATAAAAAAGTATTTCCCAATAAGTGTAATAAAAAAATTGTGTCTTACCTTTTATTGGCCTGCCAATGCACTCTTCCCAGGAAAGAGGCGTGAGCTCGTCGTCATCCTCCTGTAAAAATTATTAATTTATTTATTGAACATTTGTATACATTCATCTTTTATCTTTAATACATATTTTACCTTTATTTTAATAATATTTATTGATCAAACCGTAAAAAAACAATAGTATTTTATTCATCTGAAGATAAAATACAATATATTCATTATTTACATTTTCTTTCCGTAACTGACTACTCTTGTTTCATAATTGTTTGATCAAACTGAAGAATGTCAGTATGCGAGTTATAGTTGTAACTAAATAAAAAGTATAACTAACGAACACTGATAATCGGGATTAACCTTTGCAAGACTGAATCCGGATAATAGGAAATTCTGAAAACCAGAAAATTAAAAAAGGTTTATCATGCTTTTGATAATTATGTACTGAACGTACATAATGTTTAATGAATAGCACACTTAATAAAAAGACAAAAATACAAAAAAATAAATATATTTCAGTAAAATTTAAAAGATAATAAGAATATACCTGCAAAGTAAAAAGAAAAAAACAGAGATAGTAAGTAATAAACTAAAAAATGCAATAAGTAGAAATTTCCTAATAAACGTTAGACATTAAGAAAATTATCTGAAGAAAATTAATATTGACCATCACTGTTTTATAAAAAATTTCGTTAAGAAGCTTATAAGAAAAGATTTACAAAAAAATTACTAAAATAAATTTAGTTAAGTTATAAAAATACAATTTCTTGAAAATTACAAAACAACTCTAAAAATATCACGTACGTTTAATAGCATAAAACTTAATAATGACGGAATAATCAAAACGTACATTTAAAGATTGTTATTTCTTGTTAAAAGATCTTGTAGTTTGTACTTACTTTTTAATGTTGATCATTTATGAGCTGCAAAATCAAGTCATGGTTTTAGACAAAGTATCTGTGTAGATTCTTTGTCACTCCATTCTTTGTCGCATTCTTTATGTCACTCCAAACAGTCCTAGTAAAAAAAAAAAACATTCATGTTCTTCGTGCGATGACCCTATTTTAGATGTACTTAAGTCATTGCCTTCTTCATCAGCTGTTCTGATCATCTTCTCATACTGCCTCTGCAATCTCCTCATAGCTCAAATTTTTGGTACATTGGATCGTTATCATCCCTTATGATCCATTCATCGGCATTCTAGAAGTTGCATTCTGTAAAGCCTAATATCTCTTTTGGAAACTTCCTTATATTTTTTTTGACAACTGTGGGATGCGTTTCATCAGTCGATCTGGATATTGTTTTACTTAAAATTTCCTTCCACGCTCTTGTCAATGTCACAAGACAATTTTGTCATTTTTTGACAGAATTCTGTGCTTCAACTAATACATAACAACAGTGTTTCAGATTAATATTTTTGATCTTCTTAATCATGCCGCTTACATCTTCGTTATCTGTCAAACAGTTTGTTTTTTTTATAATTAATTCTTTGCGGTAAAAGCGTTTCAAGGAAACGATAACTTTGATCCTTTGCTTGTAAAATGGATGTAACAATTGGAGGTACGAGTAAAAATAGAACTTTAGTTCAGTCCTCTCTTTTTAAGTAACTAGCTGAAGTTTGATAACGTGCATTATATAATAACAAAAAAAGTCCCCATTTTTACCTGAAATCTGGAAGTACTTGAACCTCCGGGATGAAATTATCGCACCAATCTAAAAAAAATGTTGCTTTATTGCATAAATTCTTTTGATCTTTATAAATAACTGGAAGATTTCAGACACCTTTTAAAGCATGTTGTTTTTTGATTTGCTAATCAGCATAAGTTTTAATCACGTTTTCCTGTCAGGAAAAATCTTTTCCTGACGTTTAAATTAATTTTTGATGTAAATACATTATATGACTGTTCACAATGTTGCTACCTAAAATCGATTATTTAAAAAAAAAATAATGCATAAAAAAATTGTCTTATTTTAGTTGATTATAGAACTGCATGTACCTGAAATACATTTTATTACAGGTTATTGAACAAATAAGGAAAATTCTATTAAGATTTATAAGAAATGTAATTTTATCAACCAAATAATAATTGTGATTTGAAATACGAATTCGTTCAAATCTGAAATCCAATCTTAAAAGTAATTTACAGTTAAAATATTTATAAACATAATCACAAAACATATTAAAGAAATTGCTATCGATAAATACCTACTCAAGCGTATTTCGGTGATTATTATAATCACCGGTGTAATTCTACCCTTAAAATAAATGCTTTTACTTAGAAGTGGAAAGAAAGTCTTTGGTAAAGTGGATACACTTCCTTTAAGTAATAAGTCGGAATGGTTATAAGAATTTTCTTACATGTTCCACTGTTGAAAGATCAAGTTTCATAGGATTTAAGCACTTAAAAAATTGTAAGTATTAATACCTTTCACTTTTTAGGTTAAACAATTACAATGTTATTCAGCAGATTATGAAGATGGGTTTTCTTATATTTGAAGGAAAGAATACTAATTCGTAATTTTTATTACCTTAAAAGGTAATTTACTCGTATAATCAATGATAACAATGTAATATATCAACAGATTCAATAATTAATATTAATGGTAAATTTTTTTGGAATAAAAAAGTATTATTTAATGACAATAAATAACTGCTACGTTGCACAAATTTATATTTGCGAAGTTTAATCTCAAGAAAAATAGGACTGTTCTAGTCATTTTATGTAAATTTTAGAAATTTTTTGCTCCATTTTGATTTAGGCTGAAGAACGCATCATGCATTGTGTGTATATAATTTACACATAATATGATATCTTTTTGTATCTCAGCAAAAAAAAAAAAAAATAGAATACAAAATAGTAAAAAATACAGTACATACAGTGAACAAAACACAACAGAAAAGAACACAGGAAATAAAAAGAGCTTCGACCTATTAAATTAAATTTATACCTTTTTCATCTCCTGCTTATTCGAATAACGTCAGGATAATATATATATTCTGTACCAGAAGTACAGGGCCATGCAAGATCTTATTTTGCAATATAATGTTTGTTACAATTATGATTAAAATGGAATATGTAATAAATGATATATAATAAAAACAAATAGTCCTATTAAAAAAAAAAAATGAATAAATGCTTGTTTTTCTCATTTAGTTTATAGCAGAAGAAATCACACTACCGTCTTCAATCAAACAATTATTTATGAAACTTATTATGGATAGAGTACATTAACGCAAAATATTGCATATGATTCCCTTATAAGAAGCTTGAACGTAAAAATACATAAAATTCAATTCATTAATACTCTGTGCCAAGATTTATTGTTACAAAATGAATGCACTAAAAAACCATTTGAAGAAACAAAGGATAGTCAGAAATTTGATGTATATGATGTATACAAACATGATTTTGAACTTCACTAATAAGATAATAAATGTAGTTAAAAACTGTTTCTTTAAGAAGTATATTTAACTGTTTATCAAAGATTTAATTTTCCAAGCAGAATGTATTAGTACTACTTTTTCCAGCTGTCGACGTTTTTTACATTGTGAATCTTCTATCATGTCTGTTTTAAAACAGACATAAAATCTGTTTCCAATTTCTATCAAATCTGTTTTAAAAGTAAATTTCTGAAAAAAGTGAGAGAAAACTCACAATATTTGAATTGAACAGAAACTCCACTTTTGCATTGACTATCACGTAGTATCTTCTAGATATGCAGGAATTGTGCTTAAAGCGAGACAAATAAATAATGTACATACCTTTATTGCTTGAAAAATTTTTCTTAATTTACATTACACATAGCTGTAGTATAATCTGACCTTACACTGATTTTATTATTAAATGAAACTAAAATTTTCACCTTTCCTGTTCATGTAATTATATATTATACACAACTCGTTCACACTAAGTTTATGTTTATTATGTCCATTTATTTATGATGTCATATAACTTAATATTTTAATTTTATTATTTGGGTGGATCAAACTAGATGCATAATTATTCATATTTTCTATTAAATATTTTAGTGTTACTAGTGGTTTTAAAAATAAAAGTTTATTTATTTACTTAGAAGTAATATAATATACTTAAAATAATCGTTGAAATATTTCTAAAAGAAAAGCAGCTAATATTAGTCTGTAAAGAATATCGATTAAAAGAATTAATAATAATAGAATTGGATTAAATATTAAATAAGACTAACGTAAAGTAGAAAACTATAATATCTAAGTAGTATAATTTTGCAAGCAATTTATAATCTTATAAATATATAAATGAATCTTTGTTTGTACGGTATGCATTCCTAAACCATTAATCCGATTCCGATGAAACTTTCGTGAGTTGTTGGGCGCACGCCCGTAAAGGTTTCTGAATTAGTTTGGACCCGCTAGGTAGCGCGGGGGTCTAGATATTTCAAGAAAATATATTTATTGTCCGTATTGGCTCTTATTCAGAATTATATTAGTTATGTGAAAAAAATATTTTTGCAAAAATGCACCCGCAAGGTGTCCCTTAGGGGGGGGGGGGTGAGATATTTCGAAAAAATTTATTTATGGTCTGATTTGGTTTATATTCAAAATATGTATTAGTAACGTGAAAAGAAATATTTTTTGCGAAAAATGGAAGCAGAGCTCAAGGGAAAAGGTAAGAGGGGTAGGGGTGAAGATTGGAAGAGGGTAAAGAGGAAAGATTACATTTTTTGATGTTCCTTAATGTTCAGTTTTTTTAATGTTTTATCAAACTTTCAATTGTGTTCATTTAATCTATATATATAGGTTTGAGTATATATATATATACTCAAACCTAGCAATAGCGAAGCATTAACCGATAGAAAGTTTATGTTTAATAATAGAATAGTAAAAGAAAGATTAAAATTTATTCAAATTTATATTATATTTATTTTAATTTTTATGTGAATTTAAAATTAAGATTTATTTAAAAATTCATATTTATTAAAAATAATATATATACACTTAAAATAATTTTATAATTATTAGTTTTATGAGAGTTCTTTAGTAAAGTTATTTAAAACTATTGTTTCTTATTTATTGTTTTTATTTTGAAAATAATTTTGAATTCAGCTTAATTTTTCAGTAGCTTGTTTTGATCAATTTTGAGCTATAATTTTCTCTTTCAGTGCAGGAATTATAAAAAAATTATATGATTCTATCAATTTCCGTGAGATAGATAAACGAAAATCTTAAATATTCCAAAGGCTAACAATTTATCTTTTTATTATTAATAACCTTATTCATACATTTAATCATGTAGTCTTTCTCTAAATGATATGTACAAAATTGATTTAAAGATTTTCGATTATCATCTTTACATTCTACAATTGATTTAAGTAAGAGAATTTAGCCTTAGTAAATATTTTTATCGTTTCGGTTTCCAAACTCTAATTCTTTAAATATATAACCAAGGTGTTTTCTATACAACATAAGTAAAAATAAATAATCTAATAAAAATTCGTAAAATTAAATTATATCATTTATAAATCTTGTAATTCCATAAAGTTTACATTTTAAAATGAAAATACGACCAGAAATGATTAATGACTTACAGAATAAGAAATCTTAAGACGCCAATTTTTGCAATGAATTATAATATTGATAATACTTTATTTACTATTACGATTACATTTATTATGACTAAATTCATTATTACGACCCATTTCTACTCATTCTGGAGTATAATTATCTATTTTTGAATTATAATGAGGTAATAAAAATAAACTTCCGGTAACACTACAATATCAAAGGTTTTTCTTATTTTTCTGTTTAGTCTGCGGCCATCAGATATTACTTCAGAGGATGAATGAGAACGATATATATGAGTGTAAATGAAGTGTAGTCTTGTACAGTCTCAGTTCGACCATTTCTGAAATGTGTGGTTAATTGAAACCGAACCACCAAAGAACACCGTTATCCACAATCTAATATTCAAATCCATATAAAGGTTAGGCCTTTACAAGGATTTGAACTTTAAAACTGTTTAAAAAACTCTTAAAATTCTTAAAACGCGACTTCGAAATCAGCTGATTTGCGAAGATGGGTTCATCACTACGCTAACCCGGTGGGTTGTCTTAAAATGAAAGGTTAGTATTAGTTAACTTATAAACAGTCATAAAAATTGTAATTTTATAATCATTACAACATAATATATTACATTATAAAATGTATCCGATAAAACATTATATGCATTATGTATCCGATAAAACCCCTCTACACAGGCCCCCTGAAATATATTTAACCGTCACATCGGCTCCAATAAAGTGTTGAAATCTTTCCTTTTATGAAAATACTGCAAGAAAGATTATATAATAAAAAGCAGTGGCGTTAGGGACATCTTTAAATTTCTGCATATGAAATGATGTAAAAGAAAGACAGCCATCGTTGAGATATAGTACTTTTTCAGACTACAGATGCAAATTTATATCACTGGGTAGACTGCCTAGGGACTCGGTACAAGCTTTAAATTTATTCCAAAGTTAGCTCATGTTTAAAAACATGTCAACTATGGAATAATAAATCAATAACAATGTCAAAAAAGAAAACATTTCTAATAAATAAATAATACAATAAATATTAATCCTATTTATAAGTTGAGCATACTTTATTCTTTTTTTTGTTTTTTTTTTTTGGGAGGGCGAAAAACGCATTCGCATTATCATCGTCCGGGATAAAATGGTTTTATAGAAATGATTAAAAAAATTAAAAAACTAGAACTAGCCTAAAAAATTAAACAAAAAACCTACAACTAATATCACAGCTAAAATATAAATTCATTAAAAACAAATAGAATTTAACAAAGTCCGAAAGGGGTGTAAAGGGCCCCGCTTGGATAACATAAAGACTAAGAATTAACATAAAAACACAACTAACAAAAAAACTAAAATATTAAAAATGAAATAGAACTTAAAACTAATAACACTAAAAATTTACAACTAATGCCACAGTCGGAATCTTAAAAATCCAGTCGGATTTAAAAGAAACATAAAAGTAAAAATAAAAATTCTGATGTAGGCACCACATAACTTTCTTGTACGCCTATTAAATTACATTAACACATTTTTTTTTTTTTTAAATGAAAAGTAGAAAAAAATGTTAATTCATAAAAAACTTCATATATTTTTTGTTATTGAGTTATTTTATTCATCATAAAAGTTTTTTTTTACAATGACAGGTTAATTAAAAGTTCAATACATTTAAATTTAAAAAAAAAGGAGATGAAGTCTGATTCGAACCGATGTGTGGGGATGTCTTCCCCTTTATCCAAATATTTCATTAATTAAACGTTTAATTAGCTGTAACTCTGGAAGCGATGAAAATACGTACCACTTATGATATATCGTTGAAATGCTCTCAATTAAGGCTTATTATTGCAGCTAAGAGAAAGTCCAAAATCCATTTCTTTTTGATTTTGGGCTTTTTTGGTCACTTTTGGTTTAATCGATTGCAATCCAAAAGGAAGGTGCACAACTAGGTGTTACAACAGTCCTAAATCCTAATTTTCAACATCCTACAGCTAATCTTTTTGGAGTTATGCGAGATACTACGAGACGTACAGAATGACTGTTTCACGCCGAAACTAGTCAAAATGGATTCAGGAATGGTCAAAATGAATACTTCCGTTGAAATTGGGAAACCGAAATTTTTCGCAATCACAATACTTTCTTTACTTCGTACAAGGAAGTAAAAAAGGTACAATCAGCTGATTATTGCAGTTACAAAAACAACAATTTCCTACTTATAACAGAATTTTACACAATTTCAATTTGCATTCAGAAGAAAGGAAACTAACATATAAGTCAACGTGTACTTATATAACTAATAAGAACCAAACAACTCACAGCCGAGTGACTAAAGACCTTCTAATCAATTTATACTCAACTGGAAGAGCGTTTGCATCAATCGTCAAAGAAAAAATTATGAGAACAAAAGTAAAAGCCTGTAAAATTCTCGGTGGATTTATTTAAACGATTCTGTAAATGTTGAATAGATGTTATACGATTTTCTTTAACGAGTAAAATAATTATAACAAAACAACTATAACGCTACTTGTTAGTAAATAAGATTTAGAAAGAAAAGCAGGATATTAAGACAGAAGTTAAAGAATTAACATAAAATCCAATAATGCGAATTTTGGAGTAGAAATAGGAAGAATTTAATTAAAGTAAAGAACGCAAGAACTCTATTTACTAACACAACAGAAAGTAGTTTTTTTTAGTCTCTGGATTTATGCTAAACCCAATATCGACTTTGGTGGTTGGGTTTCAATTAACCAAACATCTCAGGAATGGTCGAACTGATACTGTACACTTCATTTACATTCATACATATCAACCAAAAAATTATAATGAAATTGTAAACCGTATGGTAGGAGTCTTGCAGATATCATTTCTTGCGCTCAAAATACAAAAATTTTAATAAATCATTTTTAATAAAATGATACTGATATCAAAAAAGGTAAGACACTACATTTCTATTACTAGAATTTGTTATTAGTTTAAAATTTTGTTTAAAAAAAGAAAGATACTGTTAAATAAAACTCTTACCAGCCCGATTTCATTTATATGTAATACATATCAAAATTACAAAAATAATACAATTCTTATGATTATTCATTGTTTAATAAACAGTTTTATATATATTACAGAAATGTTTGTTTTTTGTGCGGAAGAAATATCTGCGAGACTCATACCGTACGGTTTACAATTTCATTGTAATTTTTTTGGATATCACAACCTTTTGTTTGATTATTACTTTATATTTTTTTATTAATTACTGATTATTATTTTATGGATTTATTATTAAAATTTATTGCCTTTCTAAAATATTAAAAATTGAAGAGCGTGAGGGTGACAGTTTTATAAATATATATAAATATATAAATTTATTTAGACATATATATATATATATATATATATATATGAGATTATATATATATATATAATATTGATATATATATATATATATATATATATATATATATAGACAGATAGACAGTCTATAACGCTCCCGGTAATGTAAGGCTATGTTTTTCTGCTACAATTTTTTTTTTTTTTGGTATTTATTTGTTCAACCCGTGTTTATACATATTAATCGGATCAGCCGTTGAGTTGCTATGGTGAAACAAATGCACATACATACATACATACATACATACACCCTAACTACATTACACTCGTTTTTGGTCAGTCTATAAAAACACTGGTTACATGAAAAAAATGATCATTTGATGTATCAAATATTATATTTGAAGAAATCTATCAACTGAATGAGTCGTTTTTTAATAACAAGCATCTCGACACTTCATTCTCAACGATTCGGAAACCTCACAACTCATAGGTGAGATGCGAGTTATTCAATAAAAGAAAGAAATTATTAGGTAATATTTAGCAATAAAAAACATGCTTACATGATCGAACATACTGTTCGTCAAAAAATCATATGATTTTTGTGGTTTTCCAGGATGTAAGTTGATTATACCTTTTGGATATTCTCGGCAACAATACTTATAGATAGATGGTGCTGGATAAATTTATTTTCTGAGTAACTTAGATTTTTTTGTACAAACTGATTAGTTTTAAAAAGGCAATAGACATGGGACTTATTCTAATACAATTCTTTTGCTCCTTATATTTGATAGACAAGCGTGTTGTAAAAGTGTTTTAGTAAATATGCTCTACCTACATGCCCTGAATGTCGGTATAGCGGGTCAGGCAGTACATGACTTCCCGCCCGGGAAGTGATCCGTAGCATGCCCAACCGCACCTTGAGGCATCTTGACTGACGTCAGTCAATTATGCAGTTCAACTTGTTGAACTGCATAGAAGAGGAAATTATAGAGGAAATTTAAAAGCATTTGTTGCGATTTTTCGACTGAACGACGGAACGAGAAGTTCTACACTCTGCGTCGCTTGTCCTGACTTTCATTAAGCCGCAAAGTTTCCTGAGAAAATAAAGGCTGGATTCCACAGATTGGTTGTACATCCGTTTATCCTGAATTCTTTGCGGTGGTTTGGATGTTAGAAAAAAAGAGATTCGGACACAAAGCGGCAAGTTGTACGAGAAAACAAATCCGTGTTTGTGGTGATCCATTACATCCTGATGATCCGTGCAGGGTTCCATCTGACTTTCTCAATTGTCATGGGCACCACTCTAAGATATCTCGGAATTCTCCATCTATAATCAAGGAGTAGCTGTTCAGAAGGTTAAATCTATACAGAATGTCAGCTATTCTGAAGGTAAAAAAATAAGGTTTGAAAGAATGCCAAATATTGTGTCGTATGCACATGTTGCTTCAGCTTCTTCAGCATCCTTTACATGAAAGGACGTGAAATCTGAACTGGCAACAGCCCTAACAATTATGGTTCATCAATAAAAATTGGAGAGTCGGCTATCCATAGAAGGTAGCTCAAAACCGATGAAGAAGAATGCAGATATTTTCACAGAAAAATGCAGAAAAGAGTTTTGTACAATCTAGCAATGAGCTTTCAACCAGTTGGAAGATGGATGAAAATGAGGTTAAAAACACAAAAGAAGTCCGGACCTTAAGAAATGCATGCTAAAGTTCAAATAGAGAAAATGATAATTTAGGGGATCAAGAAAGAAGACAATATTATGATAATTAGAAAAGAGGGTGTTGACAAACACTCGGAGCCTGCTGGCTCCGAAAGCCAGCAGGCTTTTAGATGAGACCGCGAGCATTTCAGCCACCCAAAAAACATTTAACGGGAAGTGCATTAAATTTCGACTCTGATGCAGTGCTTTATCTAGTTCGGATTACCTAATGTCGGCAGTAAGACATTCTCCTTGATGTGCTGTGGAGGATTGAAAGATTCCATCTCGAAAGCCTCAGACACCCTGGAGACAGAGAAGGAGGTTGTCAGCAGGATAGAGAAAAGAGAGAAAAAATGACGTCCTAAGGGGTTTCAAAGTCGGGTGTTATAAGGTTCAAATTCTAGTAAAGGCAGTTAATTTTATATGGATTTGAATACTAGATCGTGGATACTGGTGTTCTTTGATGGTTGGGTTTCATTCAATTAACTACACTTCTCATGAGTGAACCATCTGATATTATACAAGACTACACTTCTTTCACATTCAAACATATCATCCTCATTCATCCTCTGAAGTAGTATCTTACGGTGGTCCGGAGGCTAAACCGAAAAAGAGAAAGATAACGGGAAAACCTAGGCAATAAACGATGTTATAAGTTTATTACAAAGACGACATGTTTTTATTATTTTGTACGTTCTCTAATTACTAAATATTAACAAGCTTGTTTTTAAGTAATTTTTTTGAATAATTACGGGTCGTTGCGCCCGATTTGATGATTTGAAAACATTTGTTTTAGAAATGGTTGTGTATTTTTAAGTGGCAAAGGTCCCATAGACCCTTGCCATCTTGTATTATTTTTAATGTATTATGACGTGTTCGTTTTTTTGAATGATCTGTTTGACAAGACTAGTCTTTAATCAGCGAGGAAAAGATTTCATTTTTTGTCTGGGAAGAGGGCTAATGGCCTTAGCAGTCGATGACTATAAACTCCAAGAAAAAAGAAGAATATTTTACAGGAAAAGATAATGTAGAATATTCAATACGGCTAATAAGCTGTATTGAATTTTGTAAGAGTATTATTGAAGATGAATGAAATTTTATTGCGACGCTTGTCAGTTTTATGTATAAATAGCGTTTTGTAAACTTGTAAAACTAGATCGTGCTACTAGTGAAGATCACGACTGCTTTTAGAAATAACTATTTCCCCAGTTTACGTTTTAGAAACTTCAGTTAAAATGTATACATATATATATATATATATTTATTTATTTATTTATTTATTTATTATATTTTAAAATACTCTCTGATTTTAAAGTAATAGAAATTTTCTACTTGAAATCGAATACTTTTATAGATTTCAACATTTTTCACCTAACAGGGTAGTGTTGAATAAAATACATACCAGATTTGCTTGTTTAAATTGGATCTTTACGGATTATAATTGAACTATACTTGTAAGTCACGGGAATTTTTGTTAGAATAATTAATAGTTTAATAACTTGTTTAACAATTCTTTTAATAAAATGAAATATTCTCATAAATATTTTAAGAAATTTATGAAATTTTTGTTAACAAATAGTACATCTACTTTACAAAAAAAAATTGTAGACATTGGCAGTGTAGCCATCATCTGTTCAATAATTTATATATATAAATAATAAAAAAACACGTTAAGGTACAAGGTTTTCTATGAATAAATAAACAGCCATTTATTTTTTCAATTTTTTGTTTGCTATGGTAACTGGAAAAAAAATCACTGATTAACAGATTTATAAATTCAAGAAATGTTTATGCAATTGAAATTAACTAAAAAACAAAAAATTAGTAAATTCAATTTTTAAAATTTTGAATTACTGTACATATTAAAATTAATAAAAAAAAACTGACATTTACATGTAATGAAATATTTAAAAACAGTGTCATCGATTGGAAATCTTAAAATATCAAGTATTTTTAAAGATTCAGTCCTGTAGACTTCTTTCAAGAATGTGACCTAATTGTATTCTTTGTTGGAGTGAGGTGATAATGCAAATGTTAAATGTATTGCGGTTTGATTTGAATTAACTGTCACTAGAATGGAGCATGATGATCAGTCAATCATGCCTTGAACTTAGTATCAATCAATCAATAATATTTAAAACATATTTGCATAGTTTACCATACAACCTTATGGCAGCAGTGAATACACAGGGCCATTCACGGGAACCGGATGTTTTTCAAATAATCATAAAAAACTGAATATTTACTTTAAAAAAGTTTTATTGATACTGAAACACTTGTTAAATCAAAGTATTTGTTACTTACTCATGAACAAAAAATTATGTCCGGCAAGTGATGTCTATTTTGGGGAATACATTGTTGTGGCCTTTCACGGTAACTGGCCTCAATTCTTTGCAGCATGTCTACAAAAATCTGGTTGACGTGATGACGAATTACGATCTTTAGGTCCTCCAATGTACGCAGTTTATTGCCGTACACACGCGTTTTCAGAAACCCCCACAGAAAAAAATCACAACTACTCAAGTCGGGGGACCGAGGGGGTCAAGGAACGTCGCCGAATCTGGAAACGATCCGTCCCGGAAATAAGTTACGGAGAACAGCCATCGTTGTCCTGGCTGTGTGTGCTGTAGCTCCATCCTGCTGGAATAACAAATTTTGAAAATCGATTCCCCGGTTTCGTAACTCAGGGATGAAAAGCGTATTCAACATCGCAATGTAACGATCAGCTATTACAGTTACGGCAGCGTCATTTTCTTCAAAAAAATATGGTCCAATAATACCGACCCATCCTATTGCACACCAGACAGTCACCTTTGGGCTATGAAGTGGTTCTCGTGAAGCTGATGTGGGTTTCTTTCTGCCCAATACCGGCAATTCTGTTTGTTGACGAAGCCTTTCCGATGAAAATGGGCTTCGTCACTCATTAACAATAACAAATTTTTATTTTCTTCAAAATGGTAAGTATTTGTCGACAAAATTGTAATCGCTGCGTGAAATCTTGCTCGTTTAACTGCTGCGCGACGGCTATCTTGTAAGGATGGAAATGCAGGTCTGTATGCAGAATTCGTCTTACCATACTTGTGCTCATTTGAAGCGCTGCTGAATGCCTCTGAATAGAGCGGCGTGGGCTTCTGACAATGGCTTCCCATACTCGTTCGATGTTCTCCGGAGTGCTAGCAGTTCGTCGGGGACCCGGTGGTTTTTTCTTCAATATTGAACCACTTGTTCGAAGGTTGTTCACCCATCGCAATATTGTGTTACGAGAAGGGACACTTGCATTACGATGGATATTAAACTGACAGCGGAAATCTCGCTGAACAGCAGTTACGGATTCGTCATTTCGCACAAAACTGTCATACGCGTCCACAGCTCCATCTCAACGACTAAAATGTAAATGCTATGAACAAAGGAAACGTCAGACACCGGCCACATGCCCCTCGCACCACGAACGCCCGAGTACAACCCACTTCAAAAATATCCGGTTCCCGTGAATGAATCTGTATTATGACTGCCGGCGAAAACAGAAAAATTTCAATTTTAATCGTAATATTATAATTAAAAAAAATTGATAAATTCATATTTTTATTGAAATGAATACAAATAAAAACGTTTCTTTCAAAGAAAGAAGACAATATCCCCTCTTCTTGGCATACTTTTGAAAAAAACCATTTAGATTCATTTTGTCACAGTTAAATAGAATTAACACTATTATTATATAAATATGCTAGCATTCCCGTTGCGGCTACGCCCATGCTAAATGGTTACTTACGTTTCCCATTGCGGTAAGGGGATATTTAGCCGGTCAAGACTCGCTTCGCTCGCTCTTCTACTAGCCAGAATGGACCTGTGTTTATTAAACTCATGCTTGTGAGTATAATAATGGCAAATAAAAATTAAACTGTGTTTAATTTATAAAAACTAAGTGCATTGTAATTTCTTCAGAGCAACAGTTTGGTCAGATGTTACCAAATCTTATAAAGATTGATTTATGAGATCAATAAATAAAACGGTGAATATGTAAAAAAAAAATTAAGTTAATTTAACACCTTAAAATATTAAAATTTTTAAAAAACCGAAAATGGTTTTTAGACATTTATCTGAAGAGTATTTGCAAACCCAGATCGAGTGAATATCTCGTTTGGTAGTCGGAAATAGGGAAAATTTACAATCTTTGTTAAAATTTTTTTATCTTTCTTCACCTCTTTCAAATTTAAAAAAATTAGAGATTGATGTTTAAATATTCACATGAAAATTACACAAACCAAAAATCAAGTTGATATCTTCATTTGTTACCCAGAAATTAATAAAAACATAGTAAATTTCACCCTTTAAACCCTTAAACCCTTTAAACTTGGAATTTCAAAAACGTTTTTTCTTGTTGCATTTACACTGTAATATGAATGTGTAAACAAATTTTCATCAACTTGTCTTCATTAGTTTTTACTAGGCATTGATGTCAGTCAGGACAAGTTCCTTTGTAGTACAGATATGGATATTGTTAGCGAAATTCATTAAATTCGCTGATTCCTTATGCATATATATTAATAGATTAGTCATTCACCTTCCTTAATTTTGATTTTAGATTCCAATTTTTTAAACTATAATACATGTCATAAAGTAATATTTTCATATACAAAATATGTTCCCTTGAAAATATAATTTATTAATCATCAAGTTTACAAATAATTAATAAAATACCAGATAACAGTAAAATGAGAAGGTATTTAAAAAAGAAACAAGTCATTCTCACTTTATACTATGATTATCATTTGTTGAGTTTTTCAAAATAAAAGAGTTTGCCATGATTATGAATTTACTTTTTGAACGTATTCTTTATCTAATATTGATAATTTTTTATTTTTTGTTGTTATATTTGTTATATATTTTATTTTAAATAATATTTGACAAATATATAACCTTATCAGTCAACTATTGTTGATAATTCCACAGTAGCATCAACATTTGTAGTTAAATATCACAAAAATAAATATTGTTGTTTTTGAAATAGTTAAAACGAATAAAAATAAACCAAAAATAATTATAATAAATGAATATCTATTTATCTAAAATAGAATAAATTATAAACTATTAATAAATAATAATAATAATAAATAATAATAAATAATTGTAATAAATTTATTCTTTGTTACCCAAAATAATATTAAATTTACGAATCTTTACGATAACAGTTTAATTTATTGTATTATTGTTAATCTTGTAAATCATTAATATGACTCCCTCAGTCCTTCAGCTCGTAACTTTATTTCACACCCTACTTTGGATGTTGATAAATTAGTCACTTCATCTTACTCGTTAAAATACACGTATAAATTCATAGCCAAGGTGGTAAATAAAGAGATGGTCTAAATTTGAATCAACCTTAACTCCAAATCAGCCTGCAAGTTTCAATGAAATGGGATTAGCCGTTCAGAAGTAATGAAATAACACAGTGAAAGAAAGTCTTTAGTTTTAATGAATTAAGTATAATTAAGTTTGGTATTTAATTTTATTCTGTAATCAAACATCAAAGTGACCATCATATTCTACTTTTGTTGGTAGAATGACTAAGGTAAGTTGAAGTGCACATATGTTTTATATTAACATCAGTGATTGGAGCACCTCTGCTTGCGATTGAATCAAACAGTAATTGTTACTAAGGCTATTAATTGATTAACAATGAAAGTAACCTACTTTGCTTAAAATGATTAATTTTAAAATATATACAAAACGGACAAACTTGATTCAATAACTTAATGAAAATATTTAAAACTACATCTACTCGTATGTACAAGAAGGTGACCACCCGAGCAGATGAGATAAACATAATGTTATAAATGAGTTCAATTTACCGTCACATTCTTAATGTACCCAGATAATTGTTTCCAGTTTAAAAATTCATTCATTACATATTACACCTGTCACGTTTTTTATATCTATTTCTATCTTAGACGTAATATTAATATTCTAAATCTAAACTTTAACTATTTCACAGTGTCACACCGACAAAACAATTTCTTATATTATTATGAAAATTTATATACTGAACTTATAATAAATTTTTGTTTAAGTGCTGCATAATTAATCGTTAAATCGAAACACGATAGTTATACAACACATTAATCCTTAACAAGATTATTCAAATACACAGTAGAATATCATTGTTCTCATGTGATTAATAAAATGAAAAGTAAGAAGAACCTAGCCAAAATTAAAATTTAGCTAGATTAAAAGTTTTGATCAAGGAATGGTAATTAAATAATTTTATATTTAATCGGATTAAATATGACTATTCGAACGGAAAAATAATTAATTCTGATTATACCGTACTGCATTGTCAGGAACTCTGTATTGAACTTCCAGTTAATACAATTTAGGGTATACCCTAAATATATTCAGCGTTCATTTAATTTTCTGAAGATATTTCTTTCATTAAAAAAAAAAAATGTAATAAAATTTCAATGGAATTAAAAAAAAAAAATCTTATTTTGTAATACTCCTTTTCTGATTGTTCTACTTCAATATTGACAATCAATAGTTTGGAGGCGGTCACAGTCAGTTATATTGGTGGCATTTTGACTGAAAGATTGATTGAAATTTTTTGATTGCTTTAATGTAATAAAATTTTATACTATTATTTATTTAGAAAAAAGATTTACAGAATCAAATTAATTAGATTAAATGTATATTTACCTTTTTTTCTCTTGTAAATGTAATAAAAATGTTTTAAAATTAGAAAAGTTGTATATTATGCCGTTTACATGTGGTGAAATTTGTTACCACTATACAGATGTGATGTTACATTGGCAGGGAACGATTTTGGGTAATATATATATATTATATATATATATATATATATATATATATATATATATATATATATATATATATATATTGGGTAAACCTCGTTTACTCAATTACCCAAAATCTTTCCCTGCCAATGTAACTTCATATGTATATGTAACTTCATATATATAATAATTTCAAAACGCTTCAAAACTGAGTAGCAGGGTTAATATCACAATTAAAAAGAAGAAGTAAATTTAATATTACAATTAAAAAGAAGAAGTAAATTAAATCAATCTCAGAAAAATGTTATTTTTAATCTAAAATAGGGAAAACAGTAAGTTAAATTACTTTATTTGTTGAATATTTCAAATACGTGAAAATTTCAAATACATCAATACACCAGTACATTCAATATTCCCATTAACAAGTACGAACAGGCCAACTACATACATCCTACATTATACAAACATAGAGCTACTCTTTGGCAGAGGACTTACGAAGGTAATTTAGAAAAAATAATTGTAGTAAACACATTTGTACGTAGATCCTAATTGATTGTAAAGCTAATATGGTCTTTTTCTTAAAAGAACAAAACTCAGTGGGTGAAATATCCAATTTTTTTTTTTTGTCTTCAGTCATTTGACTGGTTTGATGCAGCTCTCCAAGATTCCCTATCTAGTGCTAGTCGTTTCATTTCAGTATACCCTCTACATCCTACATCCCCAACAATTTGTTTTACATACTCCAAACGTGGCCTGGCTACACAATTTTTCCCTTCTATCTGTCCTTCCAATATTAAAGCGACTATTCCAGGATGCCTTAGTATGTGGCCTATAAGTCTGTCTCTTCTTTTAACTATATTTTTCCAAATGCTTCTTCATTCATCTATTTGCCGCAATACCTCTTCATTTGTCACTTTATCCACCCATCTGATTTTTAACATTCTCCTATAGCACCACATTTCAAAAGCTTCTAATCTTTTCTTCTCAGATACTCCGATTGTCCAAGTTTCACTTCCATATAAAGCGACACTCCAAACATACACTTTCAAAAATCTTTTCCTGACATTTAAATTAATTTTTGATGTAAACAAATTATATTTCTTACTGAAGGCTCGTTTAGCTTGTGCTATTCGGCATTTTATATCGCTCCTGCTTCGTCCATCTTTAGTAATTTTACTTCCCAAATAACAAAATTCTTCTACCTCCATAATCTTTTCTCCTCCTATTTTCACATTCAGCGGTCCATCTTTGTTATTTCTACTACATTTCATTACTTTTGTTTTGTTCTTGTTTATTTTCATGCGATAGTTCTTGCGTAGGACTTCATCTATGCCGTTCATTGTTTCTTCTAAATCCTTTTTACTCTCGGCTAGAATTACTATATCATCAGCAAATCGTAGCATCTTTATCTTTTCACCTTGTACTGTTACTCCGAATCTAAATTGTTCTTTAACATCATTAACTGCTAGTTCCATGTAAAGATTATCCTCCTCTATGAATCATGAGACCTTGCCGTTGGTGAGGGGGCTTGAGTGCTCAGGGATACAGAGTAGCTGGACCGAAGGTGCAACCATATCGGAGAGGTATCTGTTGAGAGCCAGACTAAGGAATGATTCCTGAAAGAGGGCAGCAGCTCTTTCAGTAGTTGTTAGGGGCGTGAGTCAGGACGACTTAAACGGCCGTATCAACATCACTCAGTCCTCTGAGTACTGCGCAGCTGAAAGCAATGGAAAACTACAGCTGCTTTTTTTCCAAGAAAATGTGGCTCTCTGCATTTTCACATAGCAATAATGGAGGCGCCTTCCTTGGTAAAATATTCCGGAGGTAAAATAGTCCCCCGTTCGGATCTCCGGGTGGGGACTACTAAGGAAGGGGTCACCAGAAAATTAAAAAATAACATTCTACGAGTCGGAGCGTGGAATGTTAGAAGCTTGAAAAAGGTTGGTAGGCTAGAAAATTTAAAATATCCAATAAAAAGATTAATTTACCATTTTCAAATAATGAATACATATTGCAGAATGTTCATAAAGTGACACAATCTTATAGTAAAACGATTAAATTACAATAGTAGTTGAAAGTATACTTCATTACGCGACTCAGATAATGAATATGACATTACATGCTCTTAAACACGTGTTGTAACGATTTTTTGAAGAATTTCAGCAATACATCGTTCAATTTTGCTCTGAAATTTGGAAATTGTTTGAGGATAAGTTTTGTAAGAAGCATCCTAAGGTATTCCCACAAGAAAAAGAAAGGGATAAACCAGGAGACTGAGGTGGGGCCACAACCCCTTCGAAATTACTTGTCCATGAAAACATTGATCCAAGAAAGCCATAATGCTGTCGGGTGTATGAGTCGTAGAATTGTCCTGCTGAAACCACATATACTCTAACCGGTCTGCAGGTATAGTGTTTACAAGTTGTTTCACTATCGGTATGTAGCGATCACTGTTCACTATACCGTAAAAGAATGTCATGAAGATTCGCCTACGTGACATTGTACACCAAATACCTTTTGTCTATGCAGCTGAAGTAGATTTTCCGTACACCAAACGCGTGGATTCTGTGCATTCAGGTAACCATTAAGGTGGAAGCTGTCTCGTCAGATCAAAACCAGTCATCGACTTTGTACCCATTTGGTGTTACAGATAACATGAACCACTGACAAAAAGCTACACGTTTTCCAGTGTCTGCATTTAACAACTCGTGAACAACACGAATTCCGTACGGATGCATCTTTAAACACTTGCGCAATGCCGTTAGGACACTACCAACGGAGAGATCAGACTGGTTAGATAGGCGTCGCACAGACATTTTAGGGACTAACAGAATATATAGCTTGCACGTCGATCTTTTTTTCTGGTGTTAGCACTTTCGGTCGACCACTTTTGACAGCATCCGCCACAAACCCTCTCTTGGTACTTGTACAGCCGCTTGATGGAGGACTTGTTTGGTGCATCTACACCACACTTTTCTGTGAAGGCATTCTGGGTCTGGGCATAACTGGCACATCTAATGTATTCGGAGAATCTAATGCATACGGAGACAATGAGTATTCTCCACTGCATTATGTAACCCGATTTTCCTCAATTAAACATGAAAAAAACACATTCTTCCAATTGGTTGCGTCACTTTTTGAACACTGTTGTATAAACAAAACATTCAGTATCTAAGGAAAATATTTATTTTTTTCTTTTAACAATACGATAAATATTTAAATTTGTTTAATGTACTTTTACTACAAATTGTCAGTTCGTTTAATAGCATCTAACGGTACGTTAAACTATTTAAAATTTTGAACATTATACCCTAAAGATAATACAGGGAATTCAACCAGAATTTTTCATTTATTTTTCAAGTCCAATTTTTATTTTTCTATGAAAGAATGTTGTTGGGGAACAAATGAATCCCACTTTAGTTCAATTGTATAAACACTTTATTCAAAATTATCCTGTATTAACTGAAATGAATTATAACTTAACTGAATTGAATTTTGTATTGTATTAACTATTTTAATCCTATTATGTATTATGTTCACTATATGAATTCCACATCTGAACTGGCCCGTCAGCTGTATGTTAGTTCATTAACTGTCAGCAGAGCAGCACTCTACAACACAACAAATGTGACATACCTACTGGAACAGCGGTACGTTGACAAAAGTTTTTTGACTTTTTCATTTTCCAGTGTGTGGAAATGTTTACAATCGCATGTTGATAGGTAAACTGATTAACTGCATTTAGTGATTGCTTACCTATGTAACTGAACGTCCCACATGGATGAAACATGTGTGTGTGGGTGAAGTGATTTAAGTTTCAAGGGTATTTAAGGAGAAAATCTTCTTCAGTCGTTCGAAGTATAACGGGATTGTCACCATTGCCTAAAAGGTGTATAGATCGATTATTCCAAAGTATGTTATTTTATACCATGAATTGAATTTATATTGGTACTTGATGCGTTTCATTAAAGGTTATTTATCATATAAATATATAAGTGAATATATTATTCATCACTCATTAACGTATAGTGAATAAAATCTTTGTTATCGTTTATAATATTCAACAGGTTGGCTGTAAAAGTCACACAATTAATGTGATTAGCGTCATTTAATACATTTCATGTACCACTTAAATTTTATACTGATGCATGCAGAAAATCATTTATGAAGAATCCTTCGAATATTAGTTTTCAACACACTGAATAGAATCGAATTACGGGAGATTAATTAGGAGTTATATCAAGATATATAAAACAAGATCAAAAGTACCCTACCTTTCTATAAATAAATAATAATATATTTTGACACATAACTTATCTTGACTTCAACTAGTGTCATTTCAGTATTTTTTTCTTTGTATTATGTCAGCTAAGACATATTTTAATGAGTGAGGTTTATTAGAGGCTTTTTTCACGTATAAATCTTTTATACATTCTGAAGACGAGTTTCAGCTGAAATTTCACCTGTAATTCAAGAAATCGACAGTTTCATGGACTAATTTCATGAAATTAAAATTAAAAAGACACATACTGACTAAAATTGTTAACTGCGGGAGTTTCTGAGGAAATAAAAGAGCGTTTAACTTAACTATAAAATATTTTACAAAGTTATTCTCATAGATTTAATTATAAACACTTTTCAGGATTCCAAAAAATTAAAAATTATATTATTCATGAATGGAAATTATTTATGAAATAGAACCATAAAAAAATGTATAGAATTTTCGTTATTTTCTATCTTTTATCCATGAAAATCGAAAAAAAAAATGATGGATCGTATTTATTTTCGAGAAGAGAGCTTTTAGAGAACAGATTTTAGTCTTTTGAGCTTGATCAAGTTGAGATCAAGGGAAATTGTTGAATATGGTACGGTGAAATAAAAATGGTAAAAGGATTAAGGGATGGTCAAAATGGACATTTCCGTTGAAATATGAAAACCGAAACTTTCGCGATCACAATACTTCCTTTACTTTGTATAAGGAAGAAATAATATTAAAAATGCCTTAATATATTTTTACATATATAACTTAAAGATAAGAACTGTTGATTCATTAATTAAACTATTACTATTAATCTACTTAAGTAGCAGATGAAGCAAACTATGTACACCTATGTCATAGCCCAAAAATCAAGCACATATTGAACAGAAAAACCGACTTGTCACTATTATTCTCCAGCGACTGACCGACAGACTACCAAAAACCACATAAATTTCCTTTTAAAATTACAATTAAAGAAATTAGAGTGATATTACATCAGTAATCTTCTTTATTGCATCCTAAAAGACTGAAGAATAACATGTCGTTTTCCGACAATCTTCATCTGCGATTTTTACATATGGTTATATTAAAAACAGTAACTTCATTTTCTATTCTAATTTTCATGAAGTGGATAATGAACATTTTCATTTGACAGTGAAAATGTTACTGGGATTTAGGTCATCGCAAGTTAAAAATCTCAAAATGTGAAAAAGCCAGAATTTTCCAGCCAAAATGGGTAAAACTGTTTGAAACTCATGAAGTGATAGAAAAATTACTTCAGAAGACGATTTCAAATAAATTTATATCAGACGGATTTGTAATATTTATTTATATATGTATTTGTAATATGTTTATTATGACAGAAAAATAATCGCACAAGTTAAAAAGTCTTTTTCTTAAAGATACCTTCATAGAAATATAAAAAAAAGAAACAAAAAAATGAAAAAAATATCAACTTTAAAACGATCTAATAAATTATTAAAATTATACACTATAGCCGATGCTTTATAGGAAAAAGTAATTAAAATTATTATTATTAAATTTAACTTGAATCACTAAAATCATTCTAATAAAATATTTCAATATTATATGCGAGAAAAATGTCACTTGATATAAAGCTAAGTAGTAATAAATTAATGTCTTATTTTTTTTAAGAAAAAGAAACGTTTTCATTAAAAATGATCAAACTCTTCTGTCAATCTAGAAGCGATAACGGTCCGTCGTCTGGAATAGAAGATAATTAATTTTAAAAAAATTTATTTTTAAATATTATTTACTAGAAATTCCGTAAATCTCTTTTAAGTAATACCGTTCAAAATAATTCCATCATAAGAAATCTTATGAGGCTTTTGATTTTCTTTCTTTTTCAGAGAAATATTTTATTTACGTTTTCTAAATTGTATTGACATGATCATAATGGAAGCCATTAGTTTTGTGATTTCATCTGTTCTATGTAGTAAATAGTAACAGAAAAGTAGCTGAAATTCGAAAAAAAATTTAATAAAAAGTTATTTAAATACTACAAAAATTTAATTTTGCTTTTATGAAAATCAAACTCATTGAAATTGAAACCAGAAAATAAAAAAATAAAATTTAGACCGAAACGAGATTTGTTTTTTGAAAATTTTAAAACGCTATCTATTATTATCTTGAATTAGAGCTAAAGCCAAATAAAGTCGGAATTTAATTAAAAATCGATGAAAATTCTGAGTTAAGGCTTTCTAACGATCAAACATAAACAATAAAATTTTATTTAATTAAATATTAAAATAATTTAACAACGGGGTTAATTAACTCTTATGGATAATTTATTAATCTCGTGAGTTCAATGCATGGGCGTAGGATTATAGAAAGAACATTCTGAGTATTTTAAACAGGGTAATCTTTTAAAAGTAATTTATAAAGCTAGTATTTTTTTTTGTTTTATTAGAAGCATTTCCCGACAACTCTTTTTGTTTTTTTTCACTTTTGACGCTGGATTTTATTAAAAATGGTGTTCTGACTCTGATGATAATCTTGTGTAATGTAATGTTTGTATAGAATTCGCACAGACTACTCGCACCATGCTAACCTTTTATATGGTCAAAATTAAACTGTTATGTGAAATTTTTAATAATATTTTCAACCTACATCATGAATTTCCAGTTTCATTTCAATCAATAATGAAAAATTAAATAGCGATTTGGTTTGGGGAATTTCACGGAACGAGTCGTCAATCTCTTAATCACAGATTTTCAATAACTAAAGGCATAAAACACACCTCGTTTTAAAAGTCACATGATTAAACTTAGTTGGATTGACTTTTATCTTCCAATTGCACAGCCACAGGCTGATAAGATCAAACCCAGATTGCAGCTTATTCGAGGCCATAGTTGTGTCATCGTCAACCGCCAAGATAGCTTTGTCATCCGTGAACGATTCAACTGTGACAGCGTTTTATATTTTGTTAATTTTGTTTATTTTTTTTTAAACGTATGTTTACGCCTCTTTATTATTATTTTTTTTATGGTTCCCGTAGATGGAGGAAAAAGCTCTGCCAGCCGCCGTCAGGCCCGCGCTGACGGCAGTGCGGTACTCTCAACCGCTAAAAAATCTCCCCTCTTATCGTGCAGGGACCGGATCTAAAACTGCATGATCAACCAGGCACTACTATCCAAATCTGGATGACCGGAAGGCGTCCCCAGAGAGGGATCGACGAGCGACGACTCAGAGGAGCCCCCGCCGCTCACCACCATAATCTGGCCCTCCTTGATCACCCGTCATCGAACTCCATGTCTCTATCGATCCGCATTTTCTCAGTCTGTCGTCGCCTCTCCTCATTGGCTTTCTCTACTATCATTGTTGTGATCGCAATCGAGACACATTCCCATTTGACGCTATTGCTGAGCATCACCTCGATTATATTGCTGGTCCCCTCCACACACTGATCCTCCAGTAATACTCTTAAGTCGCGCCATCTAAGACAAAAGAACACCACATGCTCTGCTGTATCCAGCCCGCCGCAATCATGACAGCTACTTATATGGCATCTGCCCATCCTGTACAGGTAGTCCCGTAAACATCCATGCCCAGACGGGAACTGGGTGTATTCGTAGCCTATGTTACCACGCTTTCACTCCACCCAGTTCCTGCCGTCGCTGATTAGCCCATAGATGGCGGGATTCGGACCTTCCTTTGTCCGTCCCGCCAAGCCATGTAGAAACCATCAGTTACTTCCTTTCTGTCCCATCCGGCCTCTATCGCAGCTCTCATTTGTTTGTAAGTCTATGGGCGGCACCCCAGCTATAACCGATGCCGCCTCGGCGCTGATCGTACGATACCCTGCGATGATACGTATATTTAGCCTACTTTGAACGTAACAAAAGCATCACGTGTCTGGCCTTATATAAAGTTATAAATCTCTGGCCTTATAAATGTTATATGAAGTTCCTTCATATAACATAAAGTTCCTTCATATAACATACTTCATATATGAAGTTCCTTCATATATGAAGTTCCTTCATATATGAAGTTCCTTCATATAACATTACCGAAGAGTGCAAGCTGGCCAGCAGTTTCCTCTTTCCCGTCTGAGGACCACCCTTATTCCTCTTGTATTATTACTAAATACTTTGTAATTTCAATTAAATTTTTTATGTTGCAAAAGAATATTCTTTAAATGTGGTACCTATTTACGTTTTTACAGAGAAATGTATATTTTGTTAAATGAAAAATTACAGTGTCTTCATAAACGGTTTAATCGTAGTTTTCTTTTCTTTATTTTTCTTCCTATATCTTATTTAAGTATTGAATTTTTATACTGAAATAACATAAACCTGAAGTCATTATGATATTCTAAATATTTTCATACAAATTTCAAGAAAATAGTTGGAAAAAATGTATTTCAACATTCTAGAGAGCCTTAAACGTTTCCAATTTTTTTTAAATTTATTTTTTGAAGTTGCACGCAAGCGCTTTTATTCTTTTCATTTTTATGGTCGTTCAACCAAGAAGATTATTATAGCCTGAAAAAACACCAAGTAAAAAATTTCGAATGAGAGGTAAACTTAAGAAAGAATCAAGCAATTATTTTTTAAATGCTGGAAATCTTTCATGGAAAAAATTAAAAAAAAAAGATTAATAAATTTTTCTCTAACTAAATATATTGTGTTTAAAGTTTCAGTACGACATCTTAAAAAAACCTCTTTCAATGAAGCCCCTAGTTGGAAAAAATCATAAACTATGACTACTATTTATTTATAGCGATGAGATAGGTATGATTGAAATCAAGCAACGTTCAATAATATTTATTCATAATATTAATCATCTAAGCGTTTACAGTACCAAGTACAGAACTGATGTACAAGTAAATATTGCCTATGGGAAGCCAAGACTATTTGTATCGTATTAAATTATACAGAAGTTAGTGTTTCGAAAAACTGGTTACCCTGGAAGAAATAGTGATACATCATTTTTCCAAAAAACTGAGTTATGTAAAAAAAAAGTGCTACGTAGATATTTACTAAGGCAGCCCTAATTTCTGTGTATGGTCAAATAAAATATACTACTATGTTATATAAATAACAAATGTTTTATTTTCAGTGTAAAACCAAGCTTCATGTAATGAGATATTGATTTTGTAAGAAGTTCATATATACAATTACAGCTCCAAAATAGGAATGCGCCAATGGCTTTTGTTTATGACGATTGTAAAGGGAGGTAACATAAAGAGCGTCTGCAGGATTTGTACGTAATGAAGCTCAATCGCAATGCGTGACAGTAAAAAAAAAAAAAAAAAAAAAAATGCGTGACATTGTTACTGGATACCGAGTAGGGAAACTTAATGTTTGATGGAGTTCTAAACTATCAATGCCCTTTAATTAGATATTTTAGCCAGTATGTTTCTTCCTATTGTTCTTTACACAAAAATTATATATTTTTTATATATATCAAATGTATATAAAAGTATCTTTTTTTTTAAAAGTAAAAATAATATTACTTTAGTTAGTTTGAGTCTGTTATTAGTTAAATATATTTTGCCTGATGAAAGTATACAATAATTGTTTATTAATAAAAAATTTAAATGGATCAAAATTTAAAAATAAATTTATAATAAGTGAATACTTGTGTTGTAAAATATGGCGAAGCCTATGATTTAAATCTACATTACTTACTTTAACTGAGTTAAAGTATTCTTTAACTACTTTAAGTGAGTTAAAGTATGTTTAATTAAACACCAAACATTTTTATACAAAATTTTATATATACCTGTAGGTATATATATATATATATACCTATACTTTTAATCGTCATATATATATGACGATTGAAAGTAGTAGGCAGGGGAATGTTTATTAATGATGTTTATTTATATAATAGTTAAAAGCGATTTATACAATATATAAAGAGAGCTTAACTGTCAAGACCAGCTCTATTTAGGTCAGTGAGACTGTGACCAGAGCAGAGTTAGTCGCGGATGACATCAGGCATTTCACTGTGGATGAGGTAGTCTGTGCGGCGGGCAGGCTCAGTAGCGGTAAGAGCCCGGGACCTGATGAGGTTCCAGCTGAGGTGATAAAGGTACTTGTGGACGTAGCCCCTCGGCTGGTCGTGGACCTTATGACCGGTCTTTTGTTCTCCGAGCTATTCCCAGTGGAATGAAAGAGCGAGGCTGGTTTCAATTAAGAAGCCGGGTAGGTCAGTCGAGGAGCCTCGACTGTCGGCGACAGTCGAGGCTCCGTCCGATTTGTCGGCGACAGTCGAGGCTCCGTCCGATTTGTCGGCGACAGTCGAGGCTCCGTCCGATTTGTCGGCGACAATCGGCGTACCGTCCGATTTGTCTGCTTAATGCAGGAGGAAAACTTTTTGAACGATTACTACTCTCGAGGCTTGAAGAGGAGATCGTGGCCAGCGGCGGCCTTGCGGATAGTCAGTACGGCTTCCGTCAGGGCAAGTCGACTATTGATGCGGTCTCCGAGGTAGTTGGTATCATCAAGGAGGCATTGAGTGGGACCCGTAGAACTAGGAAAATCACGGGTCTCATATTATTGGATATCAAAAACGCGTTCAACACGTTGCCGTGGGGCCTTATAACAGAAGCCTTGGAGAGGAGGAGAGTCAGTGACTATTTGAGGACAATTCTTCACGACTATCTCAGTGAGAGGGAGATAGTCTATGATTCAAACGGTAACGTGGTAACATGAGTGATGACCGCGGGCGTGCCGCAAGGTTCTGTTCTTGGGGCTTCTTTATGGAACTTGGCCTACGACCCGGTTCTCAGGCTGGAGCTGCCTCAGGGGTCACAAACCATAGCGTACGCCGATGACCTAGGCCTACTGGTGGTTGCTCGTACGGAGGCGGAACTGATGGCCAAAGCCCCCGACGCATTCGACAGAATGCTGGTTCGACGCCAGCGGTTTGCAAGTGGCTGTCAATAAGATGCAAACCATTATCTTTGCCGGGAGGAGGAGACTTGCTGATGTGACATTCTCGGTTAGAGGCACTGTCGTGGTGCCGGCTCCGGCAGTAAAGTATCTGGGCGTCTGGCTAATCAAGAGACTGACGTACCAGGTACACATCAGGGAAATCCACGGCAAGGCTGAAAGAACAGCTTCGGCATTGTACCGCATTATGGCAAACATCGGAGGGCCACGTCAGTCGAAGAGACGTCTGCTGGCATCGGTGGTAGATGCTATAATGCTGTATGGCGTTGCGGTGTCGGAGGCGGGGCTGTGCATTGCCGGAGGCCGGAATCTCCTGGAGCGGATACGAAGAAGAGTGGCGATACGTGAGATCTCAGCCTACCGTATCGTTTCGTTTGAGGCAGCTATGGTCCTTGCCGGGCTTCCTCCTCTCGACCTGCTAGCCAAGGATAGAAAGGCGAGGAAGGGGGGCAAGAACCGTAACGAGACTAGGCGAGATCTGTTGGTTTGCTGGCAGAGTAGATGGGAGGATTCCCAAAAAGGGCGATGGAGAAGAAGACTGCTGCCTAGCGTTCAAAACTGGGTGGATAGAGGGTTGGGAGAGTTGGACTTCTATCTCACTCAGTTCTTTAGTGGACACGGGTGTTTTAACTCTTATCTGTTTGAGAGCGGGAGGAGAGACACCCGTGAGTGCGTGTATTGCAGGGCAGCAGTCGATTCTGCCGAGCACACATTTTTTGCGTGCCCTAGATGGGAGCTTCTGAGAATGCAGGTAGTCCAAGAAGTGGGTCCCATCTCCCCGGACAGTATCGGAGAGATAATGTTAAGAAGTGAGACGTCCTGGGCTGTCGTGGCCACGTTTATCAGGGCAGTAGTGAAAAAGAAAACTGAGGAGGAAGCAAGATTTTATTCATAATTACTAATAAGGTTGACGGTAATAGAAATATGTTGGGTGGCAGACTTCTATTGAAGTCGCGATATATGTACGTGTTCGTAAGTCGTAGTTCATAAGGGGGCCTACACATCTCGAACTAATGCGTCGGGGTGATTCCGGGATGCGTAGGGTTACTCCTCCAAAGGGGGTGGTTTTAGTCGGTAGTCTGTTGATGGCGGTTGGATTAGACCACCAGCAGGAGTCCGACACTTCGTGCGTAAATGCATTCCACCTCCGTCCCCCCCAAAAAAAAGCTCTTTCTAGTGTGGAAGGGTGGATACAAACAGAGCTTGAATTTATTTTACCGTAATGCTCAGGTTTCCGAAGAACTTTTATCTTGAAGATGAATGACCTGTATTCTTAATATACTCGTACATTACACCAATGTATTATGTATAACAAGCCTGCTTGCCTATCATCTACCTACAATCAGATTTATAACTTTCTATTAAAGATGTAAAAAATTAAATTTATTATTATTCATAATTAACTTAACCAGAATAGAATTTTTCTCATTTATAAAACATTTCTGCAGCATGAAGAAAATTAACATTGTATAAATTTTTAGTTTTATGTTTTGCAGTTGAAAGACTTTTTTTTATACATGTTTGCAACAAAAGAATTCGTAAAGAAAAATGAAGACTAACTGACAAATGGGAACAAGAACATGTTTGTCAAATATCATAAGCATTGCTAACATAAATACATTAATTTGTAGTATTTTGTCATTTACGGTTATAATTTATGGTTATTAGATTTTGTTAAGAAGCACTACATTTTATTTATCCAGAACAGATTTAATATTTAGAAAGAAGATACGTCGTAACTCGGAAGTGACAGATCATAAAATATTACCAGAATACATTAGAAAGGACATTTAATATTTTAATTAAAACGCAAGTTTTATATATAATAAAATGGAAAAAACGTTTCCTAATATGTTTATGCAACAATTAAACATTATGTATATTTTTAAATTTACTTTAAAAGTTCATTTTTTAAAAGAAACAAATCAAGTTTACAACAATCATATTTTTTTGTTTAGGAAAATCATTGTTTAATGTCCGCTACTCTAATTTTTATTCTAATTGACATCTACCAAATATTATTTGGCATGGTTTGTTTGACACATATCGATCTTTATTATTTGAATAATTTGATTAAATCTGTTTAGTTACATAATCTACGCGTAGTACCATTAATTATGATACTTCTAGAGAACTTATTGACATTATTTTCTTATGAGCGATACTATAACATTGCTCCCATTGGCGCAAAATATTTTGGACATAGTTTTTCTTTATAAATATTAATTCGACGTATTATTGTTTGATTTTTAAATTACTCATATGATACAAATACAGGATTTGTTTTTTGTTTAATCACTATTTGAAACACTGGTAGTTATTGGAATACCAATACCGTCAATCGAAAAACAACCAACTTAGTCAAGGATAATGACTTACGATTAAGATAAATTTTTTAACATTTATTGGTGCGGTTTCTATCGCTTTAAAGTAATGTAATGAAGAAAATATTTTTAAAAAATTATTCTTTTAATTTTCCTATTTTCTATTGAAACATCTTATAATGGGAAGGAAATTTAAATTTAACCACCATCAATTTTTGGTTACGAAACTTCAAACGGTTTCGGTTTCGGTGAAGATACTAAATTACAATTTAGTTATCAAATTCCATCAAATTTATAACCGTAACTTAAGAGTCAGTTAATCATTTTAATTACTTTTTCAATACTTACTTGGGATATATTAGCAATGACTAATTTACGAAAACGAGAGAGAAATATTCTTAATCTGCTTAGAGATTTAAATAAAATTTATTTGGTCGAGACTGAGCTCAAGAGATATAAAGTAGTTTTGCTACAACTTATTACAAATAACAACAGAACATTCTGAAATGCCTGAAAAATTTAACAGAAACCAAAAAAAGATAAAAATAATAATAATTTAAAAAATCCAAAAATTTGGTCTGATGAAATTGAATTGGTCTTAACCAATTTCTACTTTAAAGTGACCCAAACCTTCTAAATTGTTAGACAATTAACTATTTACTATTTTACTATTTAACTATTAACTATTTTGGATATTTGTGAATTAAAGTAACTATTTTAATTTAATAGTACTACTTTTGTAGTATTGAAAGTAACTTGTCATCTTTAAACTATTCTGGAATTTTTAGGTTAGTAACTGTCATTTGTGTTTTACTTAAAATCTCAAGTTTAATTTAATGAACTTAATTTACTTATCAGTCATAAATTAGGATTTCCTCAGAAAATAAAATGTGGTTTTTCATGATATTTAATAATAGCAGACTGAATTATTTTCGTAAACTTAACATTAAATTCATGTTAAATAGTTAAATAATATTCAAATGACAATGCTATGCATTTTCTATTTATTTTTATATCAATAATTATTTATTTACTTCTCAATGTTTAATAAAAGAAACTTTTAAGAAAAAGCAAAATGGGTTTAAAGACAAAAAAATTGGATTTAAAATTTTGTCCAGACCGATTTTAAATATAAATTGTTTTTCTTGTCCACTTACAAAATCAGTGGAATTGCAATTAATTTTTGAAAATATATTTAATTTGCTTTTTATTTGACTGAAAAAATTACTGCCAAGCGATATAAAAAACCGATAAAGAGTTGCATAAGTTCTACGGACTACTTCATAGGAGGAAAATTATTAATAAGATCTTTAGTATAATAACATTACGAGAAATAATAACTTCAATTTTACCAGAGATATACTACACGTACATTATTAACTGTAAATATTTCATCTTTGTATAACAAACCGTTATTGAGATACATAATTAGTATTATGTAATTATTAGTAATTATTAGAGATAATTAGTATTTTATATAAATTATCTTGCATCCTTGTTTAATTATATGCACTATAAAAACTTTAGGAAAGTTAAATTTTTAACACACACCCACTTTCCAATTGAAAATCTAAAAATTGCTTGACCAAACGTAATCAAATTATATATTTTAATTACTCATTGTAATAAACTATTCCACCATCTTTCTTAACCGATTGAACTCAAAATAAAATCAAGTAAATTTGTTAATGGGTGACTAATTTTAGCCAATAAATAAACAAATATTTACGATAAATTAAAAGTAAAAAAGCATGTTTTTACTCTCATGCTTTCAGTTTAGAGTCCGATGGATATAACAAAAACCAACAGTATACAAGCCTAATCAGGAGTACTGAATTATATAAAACCAATATTCTACATTCGAGTAAACTTTGACATACAGGAAGTATGTTGTCTGCATCTTCTTACTCCCTTGCCTAATTTTAATCAAAGTTAAATGATAGTAGTGAACCGTATTCAGACATTGAACAAAATTTCATGTAAATCGGTTAATCCAGGTTGAAGATATCAAGGAAATCGATATGAGAAAAAAATTATGCTGTTTATCTCCCACCTCTCAATGAAATTTCCTAAATACATAACTAATGTGATATACCAATATAATGGAGTTATCTAATATGTACAAGAATGTGACATTCAGTCTGGAAATGACAAAAAAATGTTTTCCCCCTACCCCTTTAGTTTGAATCCGATCAAAAAGATCAGAAAGTACCTTAACTACCAAAGGGAATTAAAATTAAGTGAAAAAATTTATCTTTCCTTTCAGTAATTATTTGGATACGGGATCCATGAGGTCTTTTCTTGCTCGCTTGACCGATTGAGACGGAAATTAAATGACATCAACGCCCCGAACATAAAAGTCAATGCCAAAATTCATCTTCTCCGGTCGTTCAAATCTGAGTTAGCAACTAAAATACGGGAATTACTCATACAAACGTATATATATATATATATATTTGTATATGCTTCTAGAATTTATCAAAAAATTTCGATAAAGAGGATCATGAAACCTCAAGATCTGGAAAATCCTGACATGCAGAATTTAAACCATTTTCATAATTTTTCCCTAATCTAGTGAGTCTACACGGTCGGGAAAGTAATAAGCAGATCGAGGAAATTATATTTCTCTAATCAGAAAAGGTTTTTTTGATTAGAATACGTTTTATTTATCGTGCCAGAAACCAGTATTCTTCTTTTCTGTTAACACATCTATTTAGTACAGAACAACTATTTATAGTTTTACTATTTTCTCCATTACAGAAGTGGTATACCAGGTAGTAAACAAATTAAGATAACTTTATTCATTTTTACCTGTCATTTTATGACATTTTCGTACAGCTACATCAATATCAGGGAATATGTTTTTTATCCTACTCTCAATGAAGGTATATATATTTTTTTTTTTTCACTATGTTACAGAATGTGAAATAAAAAAAAAAAAAAACTATATTTACACGAAGTAAATTTTTTGTGGTTACAGTTGGTATTAAGAAAGTAACTAATTAAAAATATTAGTTGTTCTATCCACTCTGATTTGTAAGGAGGATTTAATTTAAATTAGATTTATTTTTTAATGACCACTTATAAAAAATACTGATTAATTTTCCCCAGACTGATCTAAGTTGTTCTTTATTGCATTTGAAATAACTACATGCAAATAAAAATTACAATTTTTATTTAAATGTTTCATTTTAATCATCAGTTGTCTCACCTTTGCGTAAATTCAATTAAGTCTAAAATTGGAGAAAATCCAAGATTAATAATTATTTTATTTTTTTTTAGTTGAAGGTTCAAGAAGATATTCCGTTACTAATGCCGTATATATTCATACGGCATATCCTGAAAGCATAAAGCATATTTTGTTATACTTAATACACATAGAAAACCACGTGATAAAATATTATACGGAGGGAATAATTGTTCCATTACACTTTCATATTGCGATTTAATGCTATCGGAAAATGTTTATTTTTAAGGATCACCGCCCACGGTTGATTAAAGTTACAGTAAAAGGAAGAACAAATATGACTTATTAGTTAATATAGCTGTTAGTTAAGCTGCTATTTAATGTTGGCACACCATTTTTTATCCAAAAGAATCTTTATCAGAAGAACCTTTTCAATAACTTTCTTAAATTAACAATATTAAATATATTACGGTACACTACAAAGTTTTAATGAAATAGCATTTCATTCTGTCCTAAACAAAATAAACAATATTATCAGCAGTTATTGTAGTTTTGGTTTAATAAAAGTGATTTTCTGTGATGAAGTTTCAAAATAGAAACATCAATTTTTCTTCTTCTCTTTCATAATTTTCAGTCAACTGTGGGCGGTTTTCTTACACATAAAATCCTTTCAATAGCATTAAGCCAGACTATGATGAAAGTATATATATGGAAACATTCTTCTCGCCCTCTACTTTTAATCACATAGTTATGAATTACTAAGTGCAACATTAATAATATGTTCTATGGCTTTAATATGAATCGTAGATATTTAATTTTTCCCCCTTAACAGTTTAAATAACTTCTAATTTTCCGTATATCAAAATATTTGTGGGAAAAGAATTAACTTTTTTGTCTAGATTTAAGTAAGTTTTAGTTTTACGATTTTAAATCGCCTAAACAAATTGTTATTGAATTTCTTCCATAAACAATTTAACTTCATAAACAATTCAATTGTTGAATAAACGATTATAAACAATTCAGTTTCATTCCATAAACAATTCGGATTTGATTTTCTATATAAATATAATGTAGTATTTTATTAGTGATTAATGAGAAGTATTTTTTTTTTGTTCTATAAGGATGCTTGATACGATCAAATGTAAATACGCAATCAGACGAGACCAGGCAACTACACAAGCTTTAATTTATCATTTTTGTACTCAAGGATGGGAAATTTGAGATTACCTAAAATGGAAGATGAAAAATGCTCATGCAGATATTTATATCCTTATGAATTTCAACAAGGACATTTTTCTCTTACTTTTCAAGTTAGAACTATCAAAGAAGTACTTTTTTTTTTCACGTTAATTTAGAATTTGTAATTTGTAATTAAAAAAAACAATCCTGACAAGAGTTTTAACTTGAATATTCGATAATTTATGAACGAATTGAGATTCGTAAATCGAGGTTATGGAACCAAAACGAGATGAGTAAAACATTCTTTGTTACCATTACTAATAATAATAAAAAATTGTTGTTTATTTTTAGCACTGACTTTTTATAGCAGCAGTAGTCTGTAAATTTCAACAAAAATCAGGGTTTGAATCTCAGTGAGATTAGCCATTTTCATCCACTGAAAATTTCATCTATCATAAAGTGACTGTAATTAGGTGTAAGCTTGGTGGAATGTAAGCTTGATTACACCTTAATTAGATGTAAGCTGGTCTCAAGAGGAAAGACTGAGACCAGGTCATAAACTGACGCAACAGAAAAAGTCCTGAGACCAGGTGAAGAACTGGACCGGAGAGCGAAGGGATGATGGACAGACTTCTGCGGAGCCATCGTTCGTCTGCACTTGTGCAGATGGGTGATGGTGATGAGGCACGGGGACTTCTGAATCCTCGAGCTCAAACGTACCCCCGGGGTAGTACTATGTTTAATTACTGATCCGATATCGGGTGGGGAGAAACGGTGAATTAAGAATTTTAGTCGGTAGGGTGCGGGCACACATAGGCTCTATATAATAATATCTAGCCGAACCCGTGCGAGTCGACATTCCCCCCCCCCCTTGCGGGGAGAACGTAAATGGTATTTCTTTGCAACACTGACAAAAACAAAGCTTGATGTTGCTTAGGGAATAAATAAATAATTATGAGCTTCTGAAATTATTCAGTTTCAGTGGTATTTTATACGATTTCCTTGTTATGGGACCTTTTGGAATTGTTAGAAAACCAGGTATAATTTTGTACTACAATTAGTTTTCATATTGGCGTTACGGGTGTTAATATTTATAATTTTTCTTCTACGTATAATTATTAATATAGTTAAAAATATTTATGTATTTATTAATTAATAATATAAGTAACAATATTTCATATTTTTTTCATCGCAAGGAAACTTTCAAACTATCTTTAAAAAAAAACGAGAATTTCTGAAAAATGCAAATATTTCGAGACTATGTCAATTTAAGTTCCAGTTATTTTTATTTATCCAGATACATATGAATTTCAATCTAATTACAAAATTCTAAGTGTGGAAGAAAATGATTGAAAGTTACGATTATGAAGTCAGACGTTGAATGCCGGGAGATAATCTAATCGTTGCATTATCTTAGCAATGGCTTCTAAACCACTACTACTGTTTCGACTGTAGTTTTTTATAAATTTGAATTTATATACATTTAGGAAAGATTGAATATTACTCGTTAAAGTTTCTCATTTGAAGTTGTAAGAGGTTTTTAATTTAAAAATATAATCCAAACAAATTAAAATATATATATATATAAGTTGAGCTCATAGTTAAAAATTATTCTATTGAATTTCTAAGTAAAATTTAAATGTAAATTTTTAATTAAAATTTAATATAACATGTACTCATATGAAAAAGCTATATTTTTAGCAACTTTAACTTAAAAAATGTTGGTATAAATACATATTAGATTAAAAAAATATAAAGTTTTAAATATAAATTTCTGAGTACTACAATTAGTGAAATTAATGGTCAGCTAACAAAAATAATTATACACATTCATTCTTTGTAAAGATTTATTCCTCCGAAAAGATTATGGAACAGTTGATGCTTGGTTTATAAATATAAAAATAAAAGTAAAATTCTATTAAAATCTTAATTCTCTATATTTTAGGTTTAACTAATAAAAATATAATTTGCAGAACTACAAAGTAGTTCTGCAAAGTAGTATGACTTACTAAAACAGTGTATTTTAAAAACCTTCCATTGCAGTTTGATCACTTTACAAAATATCTATAATAAAATATATAATAAAAATGTGAATTTTAAACGTTTTAGAACGCTTTTCTAATAACTTTGGATAGTGTTGCAAATTTTTATTAAATTACCCGTTACCATAATAAATGTAGTCGTAATAGCATATATTTTGAAAAACAAAATATTTTGAAAAAACATATATTACATATATTTTGTAATATTTTAAGTTCTGCTCATTTAAGGGCTTGAGAGATTACAGTCTATTGCAGGGCATGAGATCTAATCCTCTTGGACATCAAATTTTTTTTTTATGACAGTTGATAAATTTTTAAAAGAAAAGTTCGATTATCCCAATGGTTTAGATTTTTTAATTTACAGACCTGCAGGCGGCAGTTACTTTTATATGGTCCTGAATACTACATCGTGGATAACCGGTGTTCTTTGTTGGTTGGGTTTCAATTAACTACACATCTCAGGAATAGTCGAACTGAGACTTCACAAGACTACACATCATTTACATTCATACATATCATCTACTTTCATCCTTTGAAGTAATATCTTACGGTGGTTCTGGAGCCTAAACAAAATGAGAGGGAGAGAAAGGAGGTAAGAGCTTGTGGAAGACAAGACTTTTTTTTACGGTAGAACTCGCTTAAAAAATATCATTTTCACAATATTTCAAATGTTTATGCGAGTAATTAGGTAAGTGGTTTCGAGGGAGGATGAGGGGATTTAAAGTGCTTGTAATGGTACGCTTCTAGATACTTCAGATTCCATGCTAATGCTTGTAATGGTACGCTTCTAGATACTTCAGATTCCAAAATCTGACAAATATTTGTGATAAATGACTTTTCCATAATCCAACTTCATATTTTAATTAAACACTATTGATGTCGTTACTGTAAAATTATAACACAGAATAAAAACTGATGAGCTTATAGGATGTTATATAATTATTATAAATTCAGTGTTTCTGGAAAGGAGAAAACTTTTAAACTGTGTAGGAATTTTTCATATATCGATTCGGAATTATTGGAATTAACTGGGACAGTCAGAAAATATATGTCTGTATAGTAGTATAAGTGTTCATTATCGTAGTAGGAAAAATATATAAAATTTAGCACAGGAGTTGGGTATAAATTACCGTTTTTCTTGTACGTATTTATTTCTCCACGCAGTTAAATATATTATTATTAGTATTATTATTTTCGTTTATTAATTAGCATAGTTATTTTCTTGGTTTTCTATAAAAACATAACTTAAAAACTAAATTAATATATATTTTAATTTACAATTGCTCTATAGAAGATTAGATAGCGTTCAGTTAATTTATAAAAATTGTTTTAAGTCTTAAAGGTAACAGTGATCTATTAGTGGAAGGGCGAGCTAGTCTTAAATTTGTGCGAATACCGGGAACGCGTCACGAACTTATTTAAAAACCCCGTAGTTCTTCTACACGTGTATTGTTAAAATTCAAAAATTACCAACATGTATTTTACAATAAAAACATTCCACGAGAAACTTTTTTTTCACTTCATATTTATATTTTATTGATTTTTTTTAAAGTTGACAAAGGCTTTCGAAATAAAAAATAGTGTGAAAAGTATGGTGTTGGTCTTGATGATCTTATTACAACAATAGTGATGCATTAAATTTGTTGTTTAAGAACAATAAGAAACAAGTATTTAGTAGCCTTTGTTAATTTTAAATCTCTTAAAAACATTTTGTGAATATTTTCAATCACAACATTAAAGGTTTATTCCCTTGCTTGAATTTCATTAATGGTAGGGAATATATATTTGCTTGGTTAAGGTTAAAGCTAATTAACTTTACGATAAAGATAGCTTATCTTTCTTTAGATTAATTTTTATCTTATCCAACCTAAATAATAGGCGTGCATTCATGGAGGGTAATATGAGTGGTTTAAATACTTTTAAGCTTAATCCTTGTTTCTTATTGGAATTTCAAAAAAATTGTTGTTAGTTACTTGTGTTATTTTACTTACAATAAAAAAAACCTTGTTTCATAGTTACAGCACTATTTATTAAGTATTTTAACTAGATTATATTTTTTATTAGTATTTTAATTAGTTAACATGTATTATTACTTCTCTTTCCTTTATTTACTTGTTTTCTTTTATGTACTTTTTACTTCATGTCTACAGATAATGAAGATAGCTGTTCAACAATCGAAACTGATTCTTTTAAGTAACTATTTATAAACAGTTATAGAGTACTTTTTTAAAATAAATCTACTTTTCTCGGGGATGTGGCATTGGTACCAGAAAATAATTACATTGATTCTCAAAGAAACAACACCATTTGCGTACCGACAAAACACAGAGATACCTAGAAGCACTAACTACCAAAACATTAATTAGGATTTTGGACAGACAGGATCTTCAAATATCTACTACTTTCCTTTCTGTCATCTCTTATAACAGACAGGAGATACATAGCGGTGTATTCTATTTCAACCGCTACTCCGTGAGATAAAAAAAAATTTGTATTTTATTTATATTAGTAATGGTTTAATGAGTAGATTAGCAACTATTAAAAAAAATTTGAATTCACTTCTATTAGAATTACTGCAGAAACATATTCATTAAATCTCTGCTGTTAAATCAGTAGTCACTGAGATTGATTTAAAATCATTCAAACCTCGATGTTGAATGATTGCTTCACAAACTATCTAGAAATTTTCTTGCTCAAAACTTTTCCCTAATACAAAAATTCACACTCCATATTTACAACATATTGTGCACATCGTGCTAACGAATATAATTTACATTTAAATGACGGAAAATAAAAGAAAAACATCTCAGAATTATCATGCGTACTTTTTTCTGTTTTTGTAAATAATTGCAAACATATAATTTAATCTGAAAGATAGTGTGTGGGAATATGGAATAGACACTTTTAGTATTAAAAATCGAAAATCGGATAGAAATAGGAATTCAAAATGAATTTTCAGATAAAAAAAAAGTTAATTAGGATGTTGAAATTAGGATCTTTTTTTTGGAAGTCTTTAAATGTTTCTTTTAAAAAGAAAGTTATTTTCAATGAAATTTAATTTTCTTCTTTCGAAAGTTTATTTCAGTTTGTTTCTTTTCACATTCGCAGTTATATGTATTACAATAACTTACTTAGATAAACGTAAGAGATACTTTTAACTTCCTGCTACGTTTTACCCTTTTTTATAAATTTTATTTATAAGAAAACTTTTAAAGTTATCATAATTTTTATGTAAAAACGATTTTACACCTTGTTGTACTTGTTTATTAATACAACTATCTTGTAATTCTAATTTTCTTATATTATTTCATAACCATACCAAAAGATAACGCTTTGGCTTAGAAGAATACTTTACAAGTTAGGTAATTTTGAATAGGAGTATTTATTTACAACCTTTATGACTCATCTTTGCAAATTTAATGTTATCTCCCTGCATTAAATAAAAAAAATCTATTACATGTCACATTAACCGTTTAATAATTAAAACGTAATTAAAAGTCAAAGAATGTACGTTCATTAAAGGATAAATTTGAGTAAACGATCAATATATCAACAAAAAAGTTTAAGTCAATCTATACATTTCAATAAGAAAAGTATGTGTGATTAATTTGGCTAAGTTTATATAAGTAAACTCTTCTAAAAATA